>NC_135003.1:12811400-13120700 GCF_051020985.1 Nomia melanderi
CGGGACGTCATAGACAGAGGCATTCCAAAGTGAAACAAAGGAGGCCCCTTTTGTTTCTGCGTTGGTTTCCATAAAGGCGGCCCCGCGCGGCTGTGTCCGCGTTTGCATACGCATACCGAACGCACACACGCCTCGGTTTCTTCCCGCGTATACGTTTTCGGATTCAATGATTATTTCTCGGCGCGTACGTACCGGTGAAAAGCGCATTCTTGGGTCCGGTCTCGCGCGGAACTCCATATAATATGCCCGTTGCGTGTATAGATATAGACGCGTCCGAGCTCGAACGTTCGCTCCGCTCCGCTCGCAACCGCCTTGAGCGTGTATAGGTGGCCGACGTTCTCGTTGCGGGTGTCATGGGATTATTGCCCGAACTCACGAGCACCGTCGGGTCACTGTACACTTCATAGGTATAGCCTCATTCACAACGGGCTGTTCACTTGTTAGTGGCTTTGTTCGAGAAACTCTGGGGCCCCGTAACGCGCGGGCACGGTCGCGTCCTCTTGGCAAATGGCTCGACGATATTTCGCGACGCCAAAACGAGAGAGAGAAAGAGAGACAGAGAAAGAGGTTGGGCCAGGTCCCGTGAGGCTCGCAATCGCGCGATACGTAATCCTTTGCTTCTGACGTACACAATTGATATTAATTGCGATACCACGCGCGATGCCCTCCTCGCGACCTTGGAATTCTCCGAGCGAGCGGGATAAGCAAATGCGACCAGCGGATACTGGGGTTCCAGGCGGATGCTGATTCTTTTTTCGCGTTACGTTTCAAGGGACGAGAGATTGGAAGAGATTTAGAGATTGCGGAAAGTTGTTTTCTTTGTTTAGTGGTGGATCGCGTGTTTGGAGATTTCGATGGGGGAGTGAGTTTCCTTTTGGCGAGGCGAGCATTTTGGAGAGAGCTTTGTCTTTTGAATGATTGGGATAAATTGTAAGATCTTGTTTAGAGCGTAATGTATTTAACTGTTTAATGTTTGTTTAAATGGTTTCTCGTATGTTGAGAATTGGCAAGTAAATGTTATTTGTTAAGATTGTTACTTATGTTTTGTTATCGTGTTTATTACCGTTCGGAATTTTCTTCATTGAAGCGAACAAATCAGTAACCACTGTCAGACAGTAAGTACTATTATTCCAAACATTCTGGAAAATTACTTTTTCAAAGCAATTTCTTTCTTGTTCCTTTTCCAATAATATATCCCTAATTCAAAACAACCTTCAAACACCATCAAACTCATTATTCCTTACTGCTCAAACCATCCCATCCCAAATTCAAATTCTCAATTCCTCTCAATAAATCCAAACCAACTTTGAAACACAATCAAACTCATTCCCCCTTACTGCTCAAACCATCCCATCCAAAATTCAAATTTTCAATTCCCCTGGATAAATCCAAAGCAACCTTCAAACCCAATCAAACTCACTCATTCGTCTCACTACTCAAACCAACCCATCCCAAATTCAAATCCTAAATTCCCCTCAATAAATCCAAAACAACTAACTTATTCCTCCTTACTGCTCAAACCACTCCATCCCAAATTCAAATCCTCAATTCCCCTCGATAAATCCGAAGTAACCTTCAAACCCCATCAAACTCACTCATTCGTCTCACTGCTCAAACCACCTCAAATTCAAATTCTCAATTCCCCTCGATAAATCCGAAGCAACCTTCAAACACCATCAAACTCGCTCATTATCCCTTACTGCTCAACCCGTTCGATCTCGATTCCTCTCGCACAATGCGCGCGAGTCGAAAAAGGAAACGCACGATCCGCCGCGATGAATAAATTACGTTGCCGTAGCACGGGGGGCCGTGAAACTTGATCGGCGCGCGCTTTTCAGGAAAGAGAAACGCCACGAAAGCGACACTCGGAAAAAGGGACACGGCAAGACCACTCTCCCTCTCTCTCTCTCTCTCTCTCGCTCGCTCGTGGATTATCTAATTCCATCTTATCTAGCCTTTACTTTCAGTCGCGACTGGTTCCCGCGGGGCTCGAAGAACGGAGTGCGTACGAGCGACGTTCGGCCGCGTCAACCTCATAATTATCCTGACGTGCTTTCAGTTTAAACCGTCCGCTCGTCCGCGTCGTCTCCTTTCCTGCTCTCTATCCGCTCACCTTTCCCCTCTCCGCCCCTCCGTGCCGGAGTCGTCCAGGTTTAAGCGTGACTCGGAATTATTATCTTTCACTTTCTGGACCCGTGGAACGTGACGCGTAATTGTACAGTTTAAGCGCAAGAAAGCCGAACCGTAATTGGGCATCACGAGCAAACAGTATTGCGAGGGAAATTAGTGGATTAATTATGAATACTGGTGAATTTGTAGTAGAGTTGGCGCATATCGCCAGGAAAAAATGATCATTGGGAAAAGTGAAGTAGTTCGATGGAATTTTCAAGTATTTTCGAATACAGGTTTAATCGACGCTCGAAATTACGGGATCTGATTCAAAGCGCGGTATATTTAATTATTCTACGTTTATTCGAATACTTTTTCTATATATTGTCACGTGACGAATGAATATTATTCATGAAAATTATTACTATTTTATTGAAATCATCTCACGTGGTTGTGAGATGATTTTGTAGAAAAAGGATTTGCATTGGAGGGATATTGTTTTTGATTTACTTTCGGTTTCACGCAATTTAAGTGAAAGTATAATTGGGTATTAGGAGCAGACAGTATTGCCAGAGAAATTGGAGGATTAATTATGAATAGTGATGAATTGAGGAAATATTATTGATCTAATATTTGAGAATAAGGGAACATTCGTGAATTTCCTTTTGTTCGAATTTTGAAGTATTTTGGTAGAATTTAATTAGCCATAATTGTTGACGTTGCTTTGCTTTCGTGCAATTTAAGTTCAAGAGAATCAGACTCTAATTGGGCATTACGGACAAAGAGTATTGTGATGGAAATTAGGGGATTAATTATGAATACTTGTAAACTCCCACGAGGGTAAGGTTAAAATCCATTGTGCGAATACGAGGAATTGAGAGAATATTGAGAGAAAATTCTGTAATTTTATTTTCATCGAACATGGAAATATCGTTTGTCAAATTTCATTCGCTCTGGACGAGTTTCTATCATCGAAAATAAAGTAATTGATGTATTGATCCACATTCAGGTAATATTGGGTCACTTTTAACCTACATTTTATTGTAAAATATTGTGTTCTGTGAAATATGTGTTTATTCCATTATAATGAAGTATTATTATAAAATATTTGTTTCGTTGAACAGATTTTTGTCCTTCACGTGTTATGAATATTAGGGAATAATGTTTTCAGTAATATTATTAAGTAACTATGGTTACCGAAATGGTAATCAATAAGCTAGAGATGGTTTAAATAAGGATTTTCTTTCGCACAGTACCTTTCCATTTACTGGAACATGTTTCCTTCCGTTTCGAGCATTCAATTTAAAATTCCAATTAAATTTCATTGAAAAAATTTGATTGAACGATTCTATTTGGTTTTCGCTATTCCACTAGCCAGGGAAGCCTCCATTTATAATTAAAATGTACAGGGAGAGTCACGCAATGGAAATATTCTTCTTCTGCCCTATTCCTCTACCACTTCACATTTCATGTACAATGATGCATCTGGAAAATGCATGTAACATTCATTTCCAGACAACAGCATTAAAGCTGCTAATCCATTAATTATAAGATTATCATACACAATCATAATAGTGACACTGAAATCTCAATAACAAAACGTCACCTTTATTTATCTAAACAAAAGCATTTCAAGTATACAGATTTGTCAGTTAAAGCTTTGTCAGAAAGCAAGCAATCAAAACAATCAGCACACTAAATAGCAAATAACAAATAACACAAATAATATATCGAAATACAATAAATCAGTAATTCACAAAACAAACAAAATGCATAAATAATACACAAAACAAAATAGAATTACACAAATAATAGAAAAATAAATAAAAAAAACACTTTAATTCCCTAATTCATGTGTGATTCCTTAAAACATTAATTTGAAATCTCGTCTACATCTAGTTAGAAAGCATCGGACATTTCCAGTGAGAAACTTTCGAGTGCAAAGGGTTAACTGCTTAAACAATGATTAACTGGAAGCTTTTCTGTTACTAGCAATACTATTTAGCGTAGTGACATTCAACAAGATAAACCTGCAACAACGACAACGCATTTCAATTATAATCTGACATTAGATTATTTTCATTTTGTATATTTTCCTCGGCAAAACCATGCAACGTGGTAAAGGTTGCTTACAAGCAACCATCGAAATGATCAACCCGTAACCGTTTCACTCGGGATCGTTCTCCAACGGGTGACCCCTCGTGGAACCGGCGACCGGATGCAGCTCGCCCTTTTCCTCGCGGCAACTTCCTTTCGCCAGGGAAAGATCGCCAGCACAAAAGGCGCAGCAGGTTCAGCAGGTAGAGGGCCGGCCCTATTACCAGTTTCGTGCCTGCGATCCGGTAGATGCGACAGATTAAAGTGAGTACCTGGCGCGACACGCGCGTCCGCCGTGTCCCGTGTGGCCCGTTTCATCGACTGGCCCCCTTTTCACGAGCACGTAAGACGAGAAGAGCGTAAAAATGAAGTGGGCGTGCATGGAAATATCGCTGGGAGCCGCGACAGGGCCGGGGCCCTTTCATATTCGGTAGGTGGAGAACTTCTGTGCAGCTTGAGCGACGGTTGCAGCGGACATCGGCAGCGGTGAGACGCGATCCAGACGTTTCGCGAGCAACACTTTGTACTTCGAAGGTATTCCACGGGAGATATTCAATGTTTGCTGATGAGGCGTCAGAGGAGAATTTTTGGGAGCGAGTTAACGCGTTGTACGCTGGATTTTAGTTACTGGAAACGCGAGGTGATTATATTGATAGGTTTTTAAGGTTAAAGAACCTGACTTAGTAATATCTAAACTGTATCGTATTATTATTAGTTATTAGTGACATTTAAACCATAAACTAGCCAATCGGTTTTCTAAAGGAATGTTCAAAAATCAGTTTAAATATTCGGTAGTTCTAACGATAACACGTTGAACGCCATGGGGGTCACCGGGGATCAAATTTAGTTCACTCAATTAAATGATGATTATTGGCTAACATTTCTATATTATAAATAATGCTACCCATTGCGCTGACATTCAGTTTGTTGAACGTGCAGTGATAATCCAATTCAGTCAAATAATTTGATATTGTATTTTTCCCATTTTGTGTATTTTGCTCTATGAAATCGTGCGACGTTCAATGTGTTAAACAATGGAATTTGTTACTTACGGAAACGAATGAGGAATTCAATTTTGCAAGTTTATTTTGGATTCGTGTTATATGTATATAGAATGTTAGGTTAATATAGGGCTAGCAATTAAAGGATAGACTAAAACTCTGCGCAGTGTGTTAACACTAAAACTGGCAGGTTTAAGTGAGATCTGACCAAGACCTAATCAAGGCGTAATGAAGAACCTTGGCACTGGTGTTTCATTAGAAATATTCAATGTTGATTGATTAGGTGTTAGGCAATACTTTTTGAAGGCAACTTAACATTAAAACTGTTAGACTTGAGCAAGACCTGATCAAGACCTAATCAAGGCGTAATCAAGAACCTTGGCACTAGTGTTTCATTAGAAATATTCAACGTTGATTGATTAGGTGTTAGGCAATACTTTTTGAAAGCAACTGAACACTAAAACTGCCAGACTTAAGAAAGACCTAACGAGGACCTAATCAAGACCACTTGCACTGGTGTTTCACTAGAAATATTCAACGTTCCTGATTAGCTGTTAGGCAATACTTTTTGAAAGCAACTGAAACTGCCAGGCGGGTCAAAACGACCCATTCTTGATTCCCTCATTTTGCAATTATTGAATTATTTAATTAACACTTAAATAGTAAGTCCAGTTAAGACCTAAATTACATCAAAACGCTCAAATGAAACAACCTCCACCAAAGTACTACTCAAAATCGAATAGAGTTCTTTATCCTGAAAAAATCAAAATACAACTTAAACAAAATATCTCAGAAACCAGTGCACGAAAAATCAAAAATCAAATTGTGTCGTGTAACTACAACAGTAGTACAGTGCAAAAATAAATAAACTATAATTCGATCTTTCATACTCACACTTTTCATCGAAAAACCGAAGCAAGTTACCGGAAATCATTTACTTAACGGCCATTATTATTTTCACCGATATTTCCCCATCTCTCCCCTTCAAAGTTGAACAATCAATGAATTATTAATCGAACGAATCGCGCGCGGATACCACGCCGCAAACTGAACCAATTTAAAGCTGCTTCGAAATTCTTTGCCGTTGTTCAAACGAATGGTACACTTGGACAGCGCGCGGTGATTTATTTACAGCTTTTACGAAATAACGTTCCGCGCAATTTATTGCACACGATCCACCTGTGCCGAGATATTTAGAGGGGGAGCGGGGAAAAAATCGGCGCGTTCAATATTGTGCTTATTAATACTCACGATGTAATTTTCTCAGCATGGATCCGCCGCGCGGTGCGGCCGTGTAAATAAATCCTTTCTACGCCGGGCCAAGTAAACACGTGATTTCAATTTAACCGTCGCTCAACCGGACTCAAAGTTGAAATATCGCTGAATCATTGCCGCCGAATATAAAACAATTATCGCGTTACGTGGATTATTAACCGGTTAACTGTGGAATTTAGTTGGAGAAACCTCTGAAAATAAAAAAATGGAGCGTGTACTCGTCGAACGCAGGACGAATGCGCGTAAAGTATATTTTAACACGTTGAATGATATGGGGGTCACCGGTGACCCCCAACCAAATCGAATTGCTATAGTTCATTTAACTGAAAGACGATTATTTGATGCAAATAAGGATATAAAATATATCCTAACGAAAAACTAAAGCGAAACGGAGAAGAATTACATGTTTATGTGAAAAAATAAAGAATTCATCGCTGAAAGAATTAGTATCATGTCCAGCTTTACGATGACGTGTGTACTCGTCAAACATAGTTAATTGGTTAATCCTTTCTCGCTCGGTCATGCATGTATTGTATTTTTGTGAACAATTTATTTTTTGTATTGAATACTTTTGTTGTAACATATTTTTGATTGACTTAATGAAAAGCATGGTAGATAGTGTTATGTGAATGGTTTAGAATAATAATGGTATATATTGTTCCTGAGTTTTAGAGAAGAAAGGATTTTGTGAAATGATCTTGGATTAGTGAAAGGAAATTACTAATACTACTAATGAATATTAATTGATATCGATTAGTAATATTAGTAATTTTATAATATTGTGAATAATGTTATTCTACTATTAACGGTTAATATTAGTGATTACACAATGTTAATGAATGTATAATTACTAATATTAACAGTTAACAGTTAATATTATGAATAACAATAATTAATATCAATAATTGATTAGTAACTGTCCAATGATATCAATAATATTAATTGCTATTAACTGTTAATAATAGTGATTACACAATGTTGTATAATACGAATGTATAATAATAATTATCATTACTTATCAATATTAGTAATCGTAATGTTAATATTAATCCAAGAACATTTCATAAAACCTGTTTTCTATAGAACTCGGAAATAGTAGACCACTATTATCCCAAACCACTCGTATAATTATTATTGCGTGATCATCACAATAATTGTAACGAAAGATGAACAGAAACATAAATTATCTCAACAACCATGATTTTTCTTTAAAATCGGCTAGTATTTTTCGTGAATGTAAGAAAATTTCCACTGGAACTGAAAGGGTTAACAGTCTCGTGATCTTAACCCCCGGATATCGTTGCACAATGTAATTATTCCTCGATCCCGAGCATAAATTCCCGCACGCGATAAACTTGAATGGCGCCTGCTCATTGATAATCGCGTTAACTTTATTTCTTTGGTTCGGCCTCCGGGCAAGAAATTTATTAGACCGTCTTACGGTACACCGATTATAAATTCGTTAATACGCTGCGCCATATAATTAAGACATTTATAATATTTTGATGTGTTTGTTCATTAATTTAACTGTCTCATGTTTTATTCATAATTTTTTTAGCTTCTCAACGGACCGGGCTGTTTGTTCGAATAAAATTTATTTAGAACGAGATACATTGTAATCATTAGTTTCTTAATCTTCGGTCAAACACAAAGCAAATATTTGTGGTACAATACGCATATGAAACTATACAATTGTATAACAACGTAAAATGAAATTCATCCTTTACGATTTCAACTTTGAGATCGCTTGTGTAACATTTTTCGTCACAAGTCATCAATTCGTTGTTCGTACTTATTTATAATCACTCGAGACGATATTTCATAAATCATTTCACAAAAACCACAATAATAAAAAATGCACTCTATTGAACTTCGATCGTTTTCTTGCATTTTACAAGCGAACGCCGTAAATGCATAAATACCCACAATTTACGTATACCTAACCCAATAACTATAAATTCCCATTCTTACTCAATGTAAACCGCGACGAAGCAAAAATCTCTTCCTTCCGCTGGAATATTCGTCTCACCGAGGGCAAAACGACAAAAATCTCGGATTAATTTCCATTAATAACCGTACCTTTTATTTTCCAATCCCGGCCGCGCCGTAAACGCACGGGGATCCGCGCGCCGCCATTAATACGCGTATATCGTATCCTTGACGCGTGGATCCTCGACGAGCGGATCGCAAAAAACGCTGATATTTGATAAAGCCGAGCCATCGAACGGGCCGGGCTTCATATGCGAATCCGTGGATCCGCGAGCTCTGTCCCTCATAACGCGAAATTGCGCGTTCGAGTAGCTACAGCGACGGCGAGGCCATTAAAGGGGATGATACGCAACGAGTTTCGTTCGCCGCGACGAACACGCACGAAGGACAGCCCGGCTAAGGGACAATTGGCGTGCTGAAGATCGTAGTTTCACTGTCGGTGAAAAATTGTCAGCGGGGAAATGACGTTTTCTCACTAAAACTGATGATCTTCGATATACCGGTCGAATCGAAGTCTAAATAAGGTAGCACCGATAGTTCACCAGTTAAGAATACTAAACTCTTGCTCCTCTATTAATGAAACTACCGGACGTACTGTTAAAATTTAAATTAACCAACATTAGAACTGTTTCGCAAGTATTTAAATTACAGAAACATTCTTGCGAAAGATGTTCAAATTAATTTAGAAATAAGAGAATTGAATTGTAAATCGGTTAAAGTCTACACAGATGCACTCTTGGAGTTTCTATAGCGAAATTTTAAAAAGTCAATTAAACTATGGTTTTAGTATTAACACTAGAATTACCAAGCATTTGATACAATTGAAATGTAATCGCTATGAATATCGTAGTAATAGATTATTTTCGGTTTCTTCGAACATTCATTATAATATTCAAGTGAGACTATTTTCAAAATCATTTCGAATATTCAATGCTTCGAAGATATCAATAATTGCGAAACAGAGAAACAGAAACCATTCATTTTTACTGGTACGGTAGTTCCAGTGTTAAAGAAAGAGGACCATCGATCGAGGCAATCTCGGCGAAAATGTCTGCGCAAATTAATTCGCCGTACAACTGTTCGACACGCTAGAAGCGGGGAGGGCCGTTTGAGTGACCGTTGATCAGATCCCGTGTCGTCCGGACGTTCGCGCGAACAACCGAGAGCGATTACACGTGCGAAAAGATTGCAACAAGGTTATTAAGAACGATAATATCAAGGGCGGGGTGCCATTTACATTCCACCGGGATCAAACGGCCTCGCCGATCCCGTGGCCCGGCGCTGGGGATTACGATTCCGCCGCGATGCTGAACAGATGATCGCGTGCATTATTGCGGGCCGTAACTCATGCTGCACGTGTCGGGAAAACCCGGATGGGGGAACGGGGGATCGTTACGGACAAGCATCACGCTTGTTCGATGCGTGTTTCAGTTCCTGCCGCGATTTTTCTCTGAATGCTAAATCGAGGAACGATTTCGAATGTAAATGGTAACCGAGTTGCAACGAGGTTCTTCGAAGCCTGGATTTCTGGGTGATCGAGGAACCTTTTCAACTGGCCGATTTTTATGAAGCTTATGTGAAACAATATTGCACCAGTTATATTAAATATTTGAATGAATCTTAAAGAATCTACCCCGAGATTATTAAATTTTCCGCACAGAGAAATGTACTGAGAAGGGAAATAACGAGGTTCCTCGAAGCCTGGATTTCTGAATGATCAAGGTACCTTTTCAACTAGCCGATTTTTATGAAGCTTATGTGACACAATATTGCACCAGTTATATTAAATATTTGAATGAATCTTAAGAAAGCTACCACAAGAAGGGAAGATATCTGGATGAGTAGCTTCTACAGTAATTAAGACTGGAATATGTTGTCAAGGGCACTATTCTGAATAACTTTTGTCTATATGTACATTAACACGTTAGGCACCACGGAAATCTTCACCGTTTTTCCGTAAAGTTATTCTTTCGTAACAAAGGAAAGCAGGAAGAATTATTAAACATTTGGCGTTACAATCGCCGCATTACACAATTATCAGCTTAGTTACGTTATTAAACATTTTCATTGGGCATCGCTTGTCTCGCACGTTATGATCGCTTGCGAGTAATTCAGCTTTGATCATCGGTGATCGATATGATTAACGTATTAATCGATCTCTTTTAGTTTTCAAGTTATACAGAAAAATATGCGTCTTATTCTCTGTTTCTCTTCGTTTATTGAAGTTGTTCCGCGCGATGTATGGTAATCGGTTTCATTTAGATAATAGAGGTAGGTTAATACCTTAGGGGCGTTGCACTCCCACCCGTAAAAAGTAGCCACAGTAATATCTACTACTATTATCTAAATGAAACCGACCTGCGCATACAGTAAAAAACAGTATGAATAAATAAATGCGAAGACGCGAGATTTGAGATTAATGCGAAATTTTAATGCTTCATAATTTTTTAATCAATAGTGAACGTGGAATGGATACTCCCCGTTGGAGGGATGAATGTAGGTCGAAGTATGATTTTAAATGATAATTGTATAAAGATTTTGAAATGATAGTATTGAATTGAATTGTAATAGTGAATTAGTATATTATATTTTTAAGCAAAATTGACTTTTGTTTGGAAAGTTAGAACAGTGATCTCAGTTTTAAATGGAAATCAAGTTTGCACGAAGTTTCTGGAAAGCAGAGAAGTTTTATTGAAGAATTTTTATGGGGATTATACTTAATTTTCCTTCGAATAATGAGTTGAACGATAATTTCAATTGTAAATGCAAACCAAGATTTTATGTAATTCCTGCAATAACAGCTTTGTTGCAAACGTTGCACGATGATTTACATTGTAAATGACAACTGAGTTCCTATATGGATAATTTTTACGTGAATAACGGATAGTGGAATGATTACAATTGCAAATGGCGGTTGAAATTTTTTATTCGAACAATGGCTGTTCGAGGAATGCTAGGAATAATGAATTTCTTGTTTCTTATGTAAGCTTTGTAATTTCTTCGATGTTAATTCCATTTTCAACAGACAGTTCCTAGTAGCCTTTCGAAACTATCACCATTCTATTTAAATAGAAAGTTGCGTATTCGTTGTAGTTAACTAAAACCATCCCACCACACCCAACAACGGAAGAACACTAAATTTAACACTTAGCGCGCCACATAGTTTTCTGATATGTCAGCAACTCCTGCCAATTTTGATAGTAGTCCTACTGAAAATTAACGATGTTATAATATTTCTTAGACCTTTAATTCCCTTCTCAGCACAAATTTTGTATATTTTGAAGATCTAATAATCTTAAGGCAGTTTTCTTCAAATTCATTAAAATATTTAATATTAGAACTGGTGCAATATTGGAGCCTACAGAGTTCAAAGGGTTAAAGATCCCTCAACCCCTTGGCCTACTTCTTTCTCAATTCTGATCGATACGACTACTTTTTCATTAATAATTTATTGGAAAAAGAGAAAATTCTAAGCATCTGTTATGCCTATATATCCTTTTAAGTATAATAGTTGATTAGAGTCATAATATTTACTTTGAATGAATTAATATATATATTTGTTGAATCATGTTGAAAACCTTCACCATGTGTCTCACTCGTACAGCAAGGGGTTAAATCCCAAATATCTTAACCAAAATTCAATCCACTGCTCAAACCACTCACAAAACTCCTTCACACAAGAAAATTGTATAATCGTCATAGTTACCTAAAAACATCCCATCACAACCAACAACACAAAAACACAAAATCCAAAAATCCCTTAAATCCCAAATATCTTGACCCATTCTAGACGGCGATTTTTTTCGAACACGGTCCCCAGGAGCGAAGGACATAAGGACATTATTATTATTGCACACACGGCATGCAATCGGTCACGAATGGGTTAACCAAACTTCAATTCACGACACAAACCACGCACAAAACTCCTCCACACAAAAAAGTCTCCACTCCCTAACAAAATCCATTTATCCAAACCCTCCCCCGACCCGTCGCGTGACGCGAATCGATCGCGAAAATTGATCCGCTCGATCTCGACGCTCGCTAATCGACGCGCGTTGCGAGGCGTCGAGAATAGTTTGTTGCTCGATTAAGACAAAAATCTGTCTGTTACAAAATACGCCGATCGAGTGTCAAAATTCGCGTGTAATTCGAGTAATTATGCGCCGTCCGAGCCGTGGGCGACACGCTCTCGTTGCGCCGGGAAGAAAGGGAAGAAACGAGAACGAAACCGAACGAAAAAGAAGCAAAAGAACAAAAAATAAACGAGACGTCGGCATCGCGAGCAGCGTATTTTAAGAGACTAGTCATTATGCAAATGCATTGTATTAACGTTTCCGTTTCGCGAAAACGCAATCGGGTTGCGCGCGAGTTTCGAAGATTGATCGCGCCCGAACGTGCGTCGCATACGGCCCGGCCTGGGCGTGCCCTTTAATAACGCAGAATCGCGCGTGATCGAGCGGGGTAACGGTGAAACGGATTTCGTGCACGGGGGACACGCCGGCTTCATTGTGATACACACGGATGAGTATAAATTGAAATTATCGGCCGGACGAAAGGGATAATGTCCCGGCTAAATCGTCGGGATTTTATACATTCGCGCAGCGGCGGCGGCGGCGGCGGCGGTGCATTTTTGAAATTGCGCGGACCCGCTCGAAAACGTTTACATAATAACATGCGTGCGCCGGCCCCCGGTTTTTATGATGGCGTGTAATTTAACCTGTTCCACTGGTACACATTGTGTACACCGATAACGTTGAAAAATTCTCCGCGGCTCCCTATAATTCAGGCCGTCCTCGATTTTTACGTTTTGAATCGGAGATTTCGTGTTTCGGGGGGGAGAGGGAGGTTTGGGGTGGTTAGGGAGCTTGCCACTTGTGGACTGTGAAGTCGAACTAACGAGGAACCTTTTCAACTAGCACATTTTTATGGGACTTACGCGAGACGTGGTTATTAACACCACGGACACCAGATGCAGAAGCTACAGGAGCAGGATAGGATGTACCTTTTTGTGACAAGCGAATTTCACACCTTGCGTCTCGCAAATGCTTGCAAAAATTCTCATATCAATCTTCAGAGTTTTCTCCGCAACGCAAATGGAAATATTTCACTTGAAACATTTATATCTGCTACACGTAACGCAATAATTCGTGAATGCAAATATGTAATTACATTAATACTTTGCACTCGAAAGTTTTTTGCTAGAAATATCCAACAGTCTTTAATAAAATATAGACAATGCTTGTTGCGAACAATGTAAATAATTTAATCGATAAATTAAGGGACAAAAGTGTGAAAGTGGTAAAATATTTCTGGTGATAAACTTCCGAGTGCAAATGGTTAATAAAATTTCTTAAAGGGGTGTAAAAATGAAATCTGAACTGTTCATTTCGAGGCGAACAATTTAAAAGAAATTTCTTCCTAGAGAAATTGTGAAACATATTTTCCTAGTTTCAGAGAAATTGTAACAAATATGTTTTCAACCCTCAACTTTCGGGGGTGTTTTCACCCCTATGATGTTTAATAAGAATAAATGTCAAATATTTTCTTGAGAACCATGTCTCATAAGATTCATCGAAATTAACTGGTTGAAAATGTTCCCTTATAAGGTTTGATAAATACTGAACTATATTTAATTAATTAATACTTGTATTTGATGAATTTATATATATTATTATTATACTAGTAATTAATAGTTTGATACATTTTTGAGAAGATTTGCTTGTTTGGACATTCGTTTTCTATAGATAAGTAGAAAATAGATAAATAGGTAAATGAAAGAAGAAAGTAAAAATTGGTAAGTTCAAGACAAAGAAACAGTTGTGGTTTGTCGATCACCTTTTTTCGATAATATTTGGAGAACATGTATAATATTTCAAAAATTCATTTCATCGTGGATGATTTCTTTTGACCGGCTCAGCTGAATTAATTAGGTTCGCGGTTATAAATTCCATATGCTAATTTGATAGTGCATCGTGGCAATTTTGTAGCAAAATGTCTGTTCATCCCATTACATCTTTCACAGACGTTAGTTATTCGTTAATCCGCTGTTTGCTCTGGTCGTAAAGCGAAACACGAAATAAGGAACAACCGATTGGGTGAAACAAAACATAATTATACGGACGATGTCGTCAAATGCACTGGCAAATTGATCACGACGGTGATTTACGGCCATAAATAGATGCACGGGGAAAGTGCAGCGACGACAGGGCGCAGCCGCGAGAGAAGTGACTCGTTTCCGAAGGAACGTGGCGAATAGACTGCGATCTTTATGCAAATTCAGTTTTTTAACGCGTTGTTTACCGACGATCCTTCCACCGTTCATTAGACATTAATAATCAACGCTTCGGGATTTCTTAATCGACCTTTCATTAGCAATGACGATTCCAATTCTGTGTCATCAAATAATATTCAATAAAATTGTTGAATTATTATTTGAGAAGTTATTCAAAGAAAATTATTAAACTGTCTCTTAATCTAAGATTTTAAATGATTAAAAAACCTATTAACAACTGTCCAGTAGATGAAGTGTTAAAAATATAATCAAAACAATGAATCTTAGATAACAAATGATTTTTCCTAGTAAATATTATAAAAGACACATATTGGATGTTTAATACAGTTTTTCGTATCGTGTGCAAATGTCTAACAACATACTTGGAAAAATTGAATAATGATAAAAAACGATAGAAAATTTTCTCTGCAACAAATATAAAAAGCACGGACCTGAATATTTTATAAATTTTAAATTTAAATAATACATTTTTTTCCTATCGTTTTATTCCATGCAACTCTGTACTTCCAAACTTCCTATAAATTCAAATGTCTATCAACATACTTGGAAAAATTGAATAATAACAGAAAAAAGATAGAAAATGTTTAATGTAACAAATATAAAAAGCAAGACACTGAATATTTTATAAATTTTATCGTATCCCTTTACTCCATGCAATTCTACGTTTTCAAACTGCTTATAAACGCACTCCACTGATGAGCATTCTCGGAAATTGAAGCTGTGTTCCATTGGACCTCCGCGTGATTAAAAACTACATATTTGCAGGGTCCGCTGCATATGCGTTTTGTTCCAACGCAAGGTTACCTTTTTTTGAGAATCTCTATGATCCTCTGTTGCTTCGAACCTTCCACGTAGAATGCATCACCTAAAAGGATGTCTGTGATTCTAATCACTCGTCATGCCGGTATCAGAGAGCTTTGAGGTACTTCTGCATAAACAGAGAGCCTCCTTTTTTTAAACAAAGAGCCGAGCATTCCAAATGTCTTCTCCTTCATCATCTTACTCGGAGTTGTCCGACTCGAGGAACAGTTTTATCCTTGAAGCAGACTTTCCAATTCGACTGCAGTTTCTTATGCATGCGTGTTTAATAATATGCAACTGTTACAGTATATTGTAATGAAGATTTACGTTTATAATCAAAAATTTATTACGTATAGAATTATAACAACGTAAGAATGGATTTGATAAATTTGTGGTATTTGCTACTGAACGAAGGACAATGAAATAAATAATTTAATTGGAATTTGAAACAATATGGTTTAGTAGCAGTGTGATGATGAAGATAAGGAAAATGAATTTCTGTTCAACTCTCAGTTTTTGTTAACAGAAAAATGCGAATTTGCATAAGAATTCACGGTATAATTAGAAATTCTAATTGGTTTATAGAAGAGGAATCTGGTTGCTTGTTATTTTCATGGATTTTTGTGATTCCTTCGCGTTGTTCTCGTCGCCAAGTACCATTCAATGACAAAAACTAAATTTTTATATCTAATATTATGCAACAACGATAGGAAACTGTTCCAGAATATTAATTTTTTAATTTGCTTCGAATATGAACGTCTTTATGACATTCTTAATTACAATGTAAGAAAGTTAAAACCAAGGTTTGATTGGTACGACAGATTTAGTGTTGAAAGATCATTAAATAATTGTGCACAGGCAAATTTTTCAGCAAGTGGAAAGAAATCTTTGAGATGATGGAAGCATTTTGCATTTACTTACTCTTCGACAGAATTTCACGTGTCACTGCGTTAGAACGTGAATATTTTTCCAGGAAGTATGTACAGTGTAAATTATTGGAGATTCTTACCTGCAACATAAAACGTTCAATTGCATAAGTATCCTAAGAATTTAGTAGAAAGTCCAATTAGTTATAATATTTTTATACTTTTACTTAATATTGCATTCCATCTGTAGGATAAATGAAATGTGTAACTGTAATTATTATGTAACATATCGCAAATTTATTATGTTATATTTCACGAAATACTGAATTTCGAATCCCCTAAATTACACACTTTATTCAAAGCTTTCTAAAACATTTAATAACTTTTTATTTTAATTCTGATAACGTCTCTTTAATTCAGACTAACGTTTAGTAATGTTCCAAAAAATCATTACTTCAAATAAACACACAAAATTGTTCAAAATATTAAAAACCGTTGCACGGATTTGTCGACACCAATTACAATTTACTGCACTTGCTAATGGTCATTCGATGAAAAATCTTTTCCAACTTCATTTTGGATTAAATACACAAAATATTCCAATACTGCAGATGACTATTAAAATTTCAATTCCTATCGTCGTTCTCATAGTTCGTTATTGTAAGCTAAAATCACAAAAACAGGAATAAAATTGTCGAATAACCTGTTCACTATTATAGTAAAAAGATAACTAAATATTACTGATATCACGATTGCCCAATTAAGCATAGATGGTCCACATAACGTTCCTTTTCTTTGTTAATTAAGGTTTACCGACAGTTCGAAATTCACCTAACAAGCGGGCAATAAGAGATAATTTCTTATTGGAACCATCAAATGCCCGTAACGAAAGCGGAAATAATTAATTAGTCGACTGCGGGAGTAATTAATGTGTTCCCGGAGTTTGATGGAAGACCGAAAAAGGAAAGGCTAGGCGCGGCCTTGGCGAGACGAAAGTTCGTGCTGCCACATTTCGAGTATCATTGCCGCTGACAGATTCATTGAATCAATTGAAATCGAATCGCTCGAACCACGCTAGCCAATTACACATTCATTCATTCATTACAACGACCAAGGCCGATCGAACCGGGAACGTAAATGTATTGCCTTGTTGGAGGTTTGTCCGTTCCAATACTAACGTATATGGCCACGTGAATAACATTGTGGATGAAACATTTAATTGATTACCGAGAATTTTTCAGCGGCCTTATTAATAGGTGCTTCGCGCTTCAATTGATTTAGAACTTCGATTCTTCAAAGTCAACGATAACAAGGCAATTGGACTCGAGTGAATATTTTCCATTCAATCGAGAACACGGCCAATTTACGTTTATAGAGTTGTATTAATTACTGAAAATTTGTTAACAGATTTATTAAGGGATGATTCAAACTTAAATTGGTTTAGAAGTTCGATTCTTCAACGTCAACGATACCAATGCAATTGGATTTGAGTGAATATTTTACTTTCAATTGAGAACACAGCCAATTTGTGTTTATAGAGTTGTATTAATTACTGAAAATTTGTTAACAGATTTATTAAGGGATGATTCAAACTTGAATTGGTTTAGAAGTTCGATTCTTCAACGTCAACGATACCAATACAATTGGACTTGAGTGAATATTTTCCTTTCAATTGAGAACACAGCCAATTTGTGTTTATACAGTTGTATTAATTACTGAGAATTTTCCAACAGATTTGTTAAGGGATAATTCAAATTTAAATTGGTTTAGAAATTCGATTACATATTTGAATAAGATTAATGTGAATAATTGTCTATCGATTGAAAATGTTACAGGATATTTATATTTCTTATCAATGACCATCAACTTCGAAATAAAAATGAAAACGACCAATTTCCATTCTAATTAATATTACACTTACTTCTTAATAAAAATAAATATCTACAATTAAACCCATACACTCCACGATAACCGACTTGAATGTAGAACGAAGCAATGAGTCCGGAAAAATCAGACTTTAACGTTAATCCCAGAATAAACCTATAATTTCACGATTTCTAATGAGATAAATCGCTTAAATTTACTAATTTCTGAAAATCTCATTTAATTCGTGACATATAAATCGAATTAAGAATTCTAATAACACGATCAATAAACCAAATACCGTACGAAAATAAATTTAAGTGAAAGCAGTCCGAATTAATGTAGTTCTACGATTTCTTTTATATTGAATAAAATAACTAATAATAATTTAACAAGATTATTAAATGGGATTAACAAAAACATCAAATAAGGTTAATAAACTCTTAAATGAGGGTAATAAAAATTATCACGTGAGATTAATATGTTAAATACGATTAATAAAAAATATTAAACAGGATTAATAAAGATTATTAAGTAATACAGACTAAGTACGATTAACACGAATTATTAAAAAAGACAAATTAAATACGATTAATTCACATCGTTAAATAAGAAAAAATAACTAACATTCTCAGAGACAATAAATAACCTTTACAGTGCCAACATCGTTCACAGCGACGTTAAAAATTTCTGCAAATAACACGGCCACCGAAAGATGAAAATGTTTACCATACTTTGTAATCGTTTTAGCACATTGATATAAATAGTACGATTCTTACAGATATTTTCCATAAGCTAAACATTTCCCGGTAAAATTGCATGGAATTTTTCGGAAGAATTTTAGTAATTCCAAACGGCACTCGAAGGATTAACACGTTGAATGCCGCACGATTCTACAGAACGAAATGCACAAAATGGAAGAAACATAATATCGAATCGCTCGATTGATTTGCATTATTATCATTGCATGTCGATCTACCCAAATGTCACCGCATTAGGTAGCATTGTAACGTAGAAATGTTTCCAGATAATCATCGTTTAATCGACTGAACCGCAACAATTCGATTCAGTTCGGGGTCACCGGTGACCACCATGGCATTCGACGTGTTAATAAAAATTCAATAAGACCAATAAAATAATCGAATAATCCGCGGCTTCGCAGTTTCGCTAATTGAATTACCCGCCGTCCGCGATAACGGTGATCCGACGTTCGTCCCTGGAAAAATCAGAAGTGTGGAAAGGCCGTGTTATTAACGCGCAACCTCATCGTTCTTGCGAAACGCAACAGGCATCGGATGCAAGGATACGCGAACGTTTATGCAGTCCATTGAATTTGAACCCGACTATACGTCTACATACGTGTATGTAAATGGTAGGCAGTAACTAACGTATTTATACGAACTGGACAGCCTTGCACGGCGAAGTATCGTTGTCACAAATGCCAGCGTGTCCATATGCCTACGGGCGCCAGAATGGGAAACGGAAAACCGTAAGGGGAGAAAAAACCGGGCGAGCAGAATAAGCCTGGATAAAGGAAACGAGTCTAGTTTCATACGCGAGTATTTCGCTTCGCAGCTTCCAGTCGATCGCGAATGAAAAGCGAACAGGAGGATTTTCGAACTGGTTCCTCGAAACTTTCCAATTTTCGCGCGGAACGCCATGGAGATTCCTCGGAAACTCCGCGGCGACTGCGAATCGAGGGACGATTTTAACAGCGACGTTAAACGCGCCGAGAAAAACTCCGCTCAAGAAATATAAATCAAGGATTATTTTATGGGGAAGTTTTATTGCCGAGACCGAGGTGAGGAAGATTTAAGTAGATTTTTATCGCGAGCGTGCGC
Source organism: Nomia melanderi (assembly GCF_051020985.1). Taxonomy (NCBI): domain Eukaryota; kingdom Metazoa; phylum Arthropoda; class Insecta; order Hymenoptera; family Halictidae; genus Nomia; species Nomia melanderi. The sequence goes on from NC_135003.1 coordinate 12,831,535, forward strand.
GCGCGCTCGGAGATATATTTGTCGGAGATGAAATAGTGGACGTTACGATTAACCGTGTCCCGCGTTCGATGGGAAATTAATTAGTTGCGAGGAGAGGGAATGACGAGGGTGTGCTTTCCCTATTAATTAAGTGGCGTACCTCTTTCGGTGGTTTTGCATAATTTTATGGTGTCGCGTGGAGGGTGGTTTTTAGCCGACCGTGCGTCTTGCGAGAGGAGAGATGTACGGTGCAGGGCGAAGTCGTAATGGGTTGTGTTACTTTACTCACTCCGGGCTCGTAACCTTCGTGCGGCTGGAGTGGGGTGGACAGTTATTATGACTGCCGGTGCGAATGCATACCTCGGATCTCTCCTTTCGAAAACTGAGATCTTGATAAATCGTTAGAAAGGTTCGCTTTGTCTAACAGTATTTTCACTGGAATTATCGAAACGCGTTTCTCGGGGTTTTCAGTCGAGATCGTTTTCTGAGTCGTTTGTATCTGAATTTATCGGCGAAGTTTATCATTTAATGTATGCAGGTAAGTGAATTTTATAATTGTAGCAACAGTCGAAAAATCAGATGAGGAGAAATGATTCCTTATCTGATTTCTTCATGATTATTTGATTTCTTATTTGATTCAAAGTTTTAATTTGAAATCGTCTTCTAAATCGTTTACATCTTAATTTTATAATTGTTATAACAACAGTCGAAAAATCAAATAAAGATTCATTTTTCCACATTTGCTTTTTCGACTGTTGCTACGATAGTTATAAAATTAATTTAGCTGTATTAATGAAACAGTAATAATAATTATTGATGAAACATTTAGAATATAACATGTTTGGTTATATAAAATATATTAGTTTCTTTTTTGAAATAATTTAATATAATATAATGAAAACGTACACAGCTAAATTAATTTTCAAGCTATTATAGCAACAGTCGAAAAATTAAATGAGTAAGCATTGTTCCTCATTTGAACATATTACATTCTAAATATTTTATTTATATTCTAAACACGTTTGAGAACAAATTTCACTCTATTATATTAAACTTTCTCAAGTTGCCTGTATCATTTGAAAATTTTCTATCATTTTCCAGTGCATTTATAATATTTATTAGTGCATCTCTAATGCATCGGAAAGAGAAACATTATTTAAATAATAGAATGTTCTCTCCATTAGTCAATTTTTGGTACGTAGAAGCTCAAACGTTCCTGCACCTTGAAGCAGAATAGTCTTTTAAATTATTACTCCACGGGTTTATCGTTTCCTGGCGATTAATCGTATAGGAAACAATTGTGAATCGGTCATAAAGGAAGCCAATCAATCTCGCTATGCACGTTGGACTTAATCTCTATCCTTGCGCGGCCTGGGCGGTAGTTTGAATACAAAGTGAACGAATTAATAATCACGCATACATCTTAATTATATTACAAAACTGACTCACCCGATAAACAACGACGAATATAGTAACCGGCCGACCTACGCACCGTGAATGTAGTCTGGCGCTATTATAAACATGACTAATGACAAGAGACAACTGACACGGCGAGCCAGCGCTTTTCTCATAAAAGGTTAATATACAGGATCAACCAAAGACAAAAAATTCTATTACATTTTGCTGTCAACACGTCAGTCTTCGTTAAATTTCTCTGTTTGAAACATGTCCCCAGAAACAAAGGTGACCTTTCATCACAATGAAATCTGATGAAACATCCAAACAAACCTGTCTAAATATATATGTATTATATAAATCACACGACAAATTATTTGACTAAAATATAGAATAGATTTTATCAACCCTTTGCACGAAGTATTTCGTTAATACTTAACACTTCCGAACTAGAAACACGAGATTCGTTAAAGCGGACTCAACGAGAAATCGCGAGTAAATTGAGAAAAAACCATTTTATTCCACATCAATGTTAAACATAAAATTTTATAGTTTTGCAAAGGGTTACAACAAGAAAACAGAAAAACTCAATTTTCATTCAACTTAAACACCGAAATGTCTATTATATAAATTCTCCGTTTATTATACACTCGACGAATACACACAAGCGTTCCTTCGAAGGACCATAAAAAGGTAACACGCTAAAACAATTCCCTCTCGAACTTCTCGCGCACGCAGCCTATTTCAGGGGGACAAGTCGAACAGTAACAGTCGGTGTATTATTTATATTATAGGAAAAGCATGATATAGAGCGTAGAACTCGCGGTAACGGCGAGTTCAGCTCGTGTTCCCCTCGAAGGACGATTTCGAAATTGAAAACTATTTTCCGAGGGAATCGGTAACGCGAACTTTACGACCCCGTATCTCACGTCGGGGCGGCACGAACGGGACGCTAAGCGTATCCCGCAGGATACGCGATCGAATTTGCGGGCTTGTAATCGCCGGGCGTAGCGAACGCGGGCGGAATATGCCCGCGAAACCGCACGCTAAAAGCCCGCAGTCCACTTTATTGGAAACGCCGCGGAACAAAGAGCCCGTCCAGAAGTGAAATTTTTGCCTCGACGCAACGCGATATTCACGCGCGACTTCGGAACAGTCGCGCGAATGGAGGAGGCTACGAGCGCCGGCGGATTCCGCGCGATTTCTAAAGCCCTTCACCACTTTCTGACTCGGCGCTTCGAAATTTTTTGGATACTTTCGGCTTATACGCGCCGCGCGGGTCGTTCGAAGCTGAGGGCACGCGAATCGGATGTCGAGGGGGAGGAATTTTAATAATATTGCGTCCTTTGGCTGCTGCGACGATGCTGATTTAAGTTTGTCGTGGATGCTCGCGGACATTCTTGGGATTCGAGCGGGGTACTCTTTTAGGGAGGGAATTTTCATAGAAGCTGAAACGAAGGGCAATATTTCATATTTTAAATGAAGAATTCGAAAGTTTTTCATCGTTTCTGATGTAGAGAAGTTTTGTTTCGATTTGTTTGGGGTTTGTTTGGGGACATTCTTGGGATTGAAGATGATTTTTGATGGCGGGGGGATGAATTTTGATTGAACTTGAAACGAAGGACAATATTTCGTACTCTGATCAAAGAATTTCTCGAGAAACTCATAGAAATTCTTGAGATTACAGAGTATTAATGTTTCTTATGGTACTGAAAGGGAATATTGATTAAAGTCGAAACGAGGAAAAGTGTTTTACACTCAGCTTATGCAGTTTTAAAATATTTAATTGTGTTAGTTGTAGAGATGGGCGTTATTTGAACTGTTTACATTAAATATTTATGGATGTGAGTTTAATAAAAATGAGACAATTTCATCGACAGCTGAAATGGTAGAGGTGTTTCACATTTTGATCGTGCTACCTAAAAATCTTTAAAAATTTCTCTTAGTTATAGGATTGGAGTTTATTTGAATTGTTTCGATTAAATGTTGTTAGAGACAGTTCGAACGCATCGAATAACATAAAATCCAAAATGAAAATGAGATTAGACTCCGTTCAAGGTTGAAGAAAAAGTATTTCACGCTCTCATACCGAGGATAGAGACTACCATTGCGATACGAAAGCAATTAATGTATTTATGTGAAGGATAATTGGCAAGAAGCGTACAAACTTCAATTTACCAGAATTTCTATACCTAATTCTTTTTGTAAAAGTCGAACAGCCATATTGGTACGTTCAAAAATCAACAATTAACCAGTTAACTGTGTTTGACGAGTATACTCGTCATTGAGAAGTTGCAGGATTTTGTGTCATGATGAGTATACTCGTCATGGTGAAAAGTAGTGATTATTGGCTTTTCATAGAAATTACAATTTAAATAGCCAATGGTCACTACTTTTTACCATGACGAGTATACTCGTCATGACACAAAATCCTGCAACTTCTCCATGACGAGTATACTCGTCAGACACAGTTAACTGGTTGAGAAACACAGCGAAAATCTATAGCTTTCACTTTTAAGTTTCATTTTGTATTATCTTAATCTTGTAATTGTTTTATAAACAGAGATTCATAGTTGTAAGATAATATAAATACACGTGGAACAAATGAAAGTAAATTCAATGTTATTAATTTCGATCAGAGATCTTGAATATTAAAATATATATATATAACACTCATAGTGCACACGTTGCTTTCGTGAAACTATCAAAATAATTCGTCCCATTAAAACGAAATCCCGGACGTAACGTTTAAGAACACTTTCTGAATAGAATTTTCATCAACGAAACGAGCACCTCGCTTGAGTGTGCTCGTGACTGCTTAGATAGTGCAATTTTTATTCAGGAAAAAGTCTAACTTTCATATCCTGGAAAGGAAGAAAATAAGTGTAACACTTTTCTTCCTAAGTAACGTGCGCATTTCCTAGTGTTAACGAAATCGCTTAAGAATTGCAATTATTCGCATCATCACATTTCTAGCAACGTTCGTCTCGGTTAAATATATCTACATTATAAAAGCATTTTGTTCATTGTTTGCTCGCCACGCGGGAAAGAGCACGTGAAATAGAAACATTTCTGCTTTAACGTAAAAAAGATGTTTCAAATAAGATTAAATTCCTCAGAAAGAGAAACAAAAGGATAAACGACCGTAACTTAACATTTTCTTAAACAGGTTCCCATCTCTAAATAACAGAAACATTCGGCTATTCCTAAAAATTCGAAAACAAATTTCCGATAATGTCCCTTGACTCTGAACATTTATATTTCAATATTTCATTACGTAACAATTCTAAATTTCAAAAGCTTACTATTGTTACATTACGAAGATTATAAAATCTAAAACTCCACCTCAATAATATTTTAGAAACCTTCAGTATCTTAAAAAGCTCAAGAAACATTTCAGAAATTAATTAATTTAACTAAGCTTCAAAATGAAAATCTCATCTACCATTCACATTCAATTTATATTATCACGTAATCAGTTTTATTTACGTCGTTCCACATCATTGATTTACAACACAATTGACACAGTTTATATTCCTTTCGCAATGTCGACAACAATGAAAAATATCAATGAAACCCAAGACGTTAATAATGTCAAACTTATCTGCCGCATAACAGAGCTGTTTGCAAAACACAGGCCGCGTAACGCGAGCGCTCCCGTTCTCGGTACCCGGGAAAATTTCACCGAGTGAAACCTTGTGACGCCTCTCTGCCTTCCTGCCCGAGCATTGACGACCTCGTTAGATCAATTTGCTAACGTTTTGCACCCACAAGCCGGCCGTTATTACACCGCCGATAAATTGACGGCGTGGGTCGCGCTGAATAAACAGGAAATTAGAAACGCATTCCCGCGGCGGCGTGACGGTTTCGTTATTTTATTGGGTTCCATTGGAAAATTACCGGCCGAAATTACGCCAATAAAGACGGCGATAATTGATTTCGGATTTGCACGCGAATTTGTTCTCTCCTCCTCCCCCACCTCCTCCTCCGCCTCCATCGCGCGTTCCATTTCCGAACCGTTCAATAAAATGGATCGATAAAACAGACGGAAAACCATCTCATGGACGGACGAGTGATATTTCATCTGAACCTGTAATTCCCGCGATGTTGATACTTCATCCCGCTAATTAGCTATGATGTACTTAAACGAGCAATATTTTATCTGAATGCGTAATTTCTACGGTGTTAATGCTTCATCGGGCTAACTGGTTATTATGTAGTTAAACGAGCGATATTTTATCCGAATGCGCAATATCCGCGGCGTTAATGCTTCACGGCGTTAATTAGTTATTCTGTACATAAAACTGGAACCGAACGTGTAATTTCTGAGATGTTAATGGAGTCCTCGCGGTAACGGACTTACATGGACCTTGCGTTCGAATTGTTTCCAGAATGTGTAGGAAGAAACATGGGGAAGTTTTAACGATGCATCGGGAAAATGACGGTTTAAATGTTGGAAAAGGGTGCTGGGGTTTTTGGATGACAATTTATTGTTGGAGAGATGAGTGGAATAATAGTGAACATTTGGTTTGTTCGGCGATTTGCGGTTTCCGTGGGATTCTATGTTTGTTTTGGAACAATATTTCCTCGTAGCTCCGCTGCAGATGTTTCTTCCGCTAAACCGCTGTCCGTTTCTGTTTGTTTCTTATTGTCTTTAACAGACGTCTGAGCGCAGCCAGGCGATACGAAGATTAGAGAGATACAACGCCATCGCAATTAGTAATCCCACGATGTAGGAACTTTACGAACAAAGCCAAGGTCTAAGTCTTCGCCTTGCCCCCACTAATTTTTAGCACAAGACCTGCTCCTTGCCGCTGTATTTTACGAACGAACGTATCTTCCTTTCTCTTATACGAAATACTCAACCGAAAGAGATGTTTACCGAAACTTTCGTGAAAATTTCAGGACAGATTTTTAATGAAATCTTTATAAAACAATAGACATCTTAACTTTTAGGTTCGCTTAGAAATTACTTGGTCAATACTAGAGATGATTATATACTCTCAGTATAATTAATAAGATAGTTAATATTCAATTGATTTTCACGAAGGTATCGAGTTGTCATTACACAGATACGACTAACATCATAAATTACATATTTATTCAATTTTCCAATTAAAAGGAAATTTGCAAAATCAGTATACATCACTGCATCGCGTATCCATTTCTCTATCCAGTCGACCGATTTGGCCAATAAGAGACGCAGTTATCCGAACAGATTTGTCTCCCGACGTGTTCGTGTAAACGAGGTTCTATATATTGCTCGTTTAGGCTATCAAAAAGCTACCTGCACGAACTGCAACCGAAACGACTGATTTCAAGCTGACAAATGGCCCGATTACAAGCTAATGTGCTTTAAGTGACAGAGAGGCGGGCCGCCGACAAAATGGCGGGTCCGCAGCCTCGGCCCGGCCCGGCCCGGTTCTAATTCCGAGCCGAATGTTTTATCTAAACGCGTTAAGTGAACTCGAGAGCAGTCCTTGTATCCGAAGTGGTGGAAAAGAATATCGGTCTTGTTCTCGGCCGCGTTCATTAGTATTCCGGCCGATACATTTCTAGCGGTGGAGCGCGAGACGCGTAAAATGGGTCCCCCAATCATAATTTCATTCCGGACGCGAATACCCGAGTCTGTTCTTAAAAGCACACCACGAGAAAAACAAGCCTCCTCGGAATTTAAAGCATCGAAATATGCGGCCTTTTCTGCTCGTCCCCTTAATTGCTCCGAGCTTTCGAAAATCACGCTCCGAGCGGGGACGGGGAACGCCGTAACCCGACAGGACTCGCGCGATCGGAATTTTACGCCGGGTGTGATCAATTTTCGTATCGCCGGATTTCAGAAGGACCAGCAAAATTTTCGAACAGAACTTTATGATCGCCGCGATCGGCCTTCTTATCGAGAAACTCGAAAAACCTGGCAGAACTCGTGTAAACGGAATTTTATCTGGCTTATAGTTAATTTTCGGAGTCCCGGGGGATCAGATAGCGTCCTAGCGAGGAGAATTTCGTCTCGTGGCCGACGAGGTTTTCGCGATACGACTCGGAAGCGAAGGAATTCCACTGAGGAGAAGTCGATGGCGATGTTCATTTGTATATGATCGAGAGATTGAGAATTGTGGGAAATGTAACGTACTATGGGGAATTTGAAAGTTTAGCAAATTCGAATTTGAGATGTATATTGACCTCTTGCCTTACGATTTCGTGTCAGACTGGTGGCAAAGATTTCCAGTATTGTTTAGCAAATATAAATGTCATTCAGTTCTTCTGAGTCCAACGAATTTTGATTGAATTTGAAACGAAGGACAATATTTCATACTGTGTGTCACATTGTGTCACATTGTGTCAGACTCGTGCAAAGATTTCCATTATTGTTTAGCAAATATAAATGTCATTCAGTTCTTCTGAGTCCAAATGAAACGTTACTTTCGTTGTTAACAATTTCTATGGTCTAGAGTAATTCTAGACATGGAAATAGCATGGAATTTCTCTGTTAATAATGCATTATTTACGATAAATAGTTCTGACAAATGTAACTGCGAAATTAAATCATAGGGCAAGGGGTTAAGAAGCTGAAATAATATCCGTAAATTTTAGTGTCGCGAGAATTGAAAGATACTGTGGCGGGTATTATTGAAAGTTTAACTACCGGCAATATTTCTGGGACTTCCTTCATTTTGTATTATTTTATATTTAATTGAAATATCACGGGACTGAGGTATTACTCGCGAACTCGGCGTCGCGTAGTTTGACAGAACGAAATGGAACAACGAGAGATAAAAAGGAGTTAATAAACGGATTGCACGTGATAATCCTGTTTTGCGGCCATTTCTGTCGCCAGATTAATTCCATTAAATTCCTCTTTATGCGTCCCCATAAAACATAAAAAGACGTTTATTCCGCGGCGGAGGAAATCGACTAAAACGAGAAGGAAATACGGGTGATTTTCATTATGCGAAGACGTCAACGCCGATTTCTCCATTGACACATAAATTCTGATTTACTGTTTCACTTGAACCGCCAACGACCAGTCCGATCGGCGTGTAATGCTAGCTTTCATTGTACGCGGGGCTCGGGAGGGAATTCTATAAGAAATTCGATGCATCGTTTTGGCTGCATACATTACGCTCGCATGTAATTACATGATCTTCAGTTACAAAAATTGGGGTCTTTAGAGGCATGAGGTAGCCATCAAAACGAGCAAAGAGTTCTTAATAAACATAGGTTTAAAAACCATTACTTTAGGATTGCTCATTTTTCTTTATTTTAATGAACCATTATTAACGGACCCGAGGAATAACTATACACGCACGGAAGCGATGTAATGCTATAACTTCAAAGTGCATCCATCAGTTTAAGGTTGCTGAATCCGTGTATTTATCTGCGTAGCGTTACTGCGATTGCGTTTACTTTTCTCGGGTAGATTTTAGATTAACAGGGACGGGAGAGTCTGTTAGCCCGTTACATTCTCATGCCAGAAAACATCCCGTAACTATGAAACTGATAGTTTCTGGACTCGCGGTCATTAACATTCTTTTACTTGTTCCGACGAGCACTAAATGTTCTAATGCTAGGCTACGAGTTTTTCGAGTGTACCGGATAAAGGAAAAATTATGTTGATGTATCGGGGCTCGTATCATGGGATGTGAAAGGTAGATTTAATTAGCTCCTCGTAATATTTGTGAAAGTGATTCATTTTATAAAGTGAACAGTAGAAAATTCTAATAAGATTATATGTAATTTTAGAGCGAAGCACTAATTAAGTGCCTTAGTTTATCTTTTTTCGTAATGGTATTTGTTTATCGGTCATTAGTTTGTCGTAATTACTTGCTTACATATTTGTTTTTCTCATTCGTCTAAGCAAATTTCGCATGAGAGATAAATGTTGTATAAATCTATATATTACATTAATTTAACAAATCGACTAGGAAAACATACTGAAGAAAAATGGAAAAAATATACTCGGTGAGTACAAAATATGTTCCTTTAGTAGTGCAGGGCTAAAAGGGTTCCAAAGAATATTCAGCACAAAGAAAACTGTAGAAAATGTACTCAATGGACGCCAAGCATTTCCGTACAGTTAGATTACGGTTTAAAAAATGCCAAAGAATATTCAGCTCAAAGAAAACCGTATAAAATATACTCGATGGACGCAAAGCATTTCCTGATATATAATTTAAAGTTTAAAAAATGCCAAAGAATATTCAGCACACAGAAAACCGTATAAAATATACTCGACGCTGCAAAGTATTTCCTTACAGATAATTTAGAATGAAAAAGTATTCAAAGAGTATTCAGAACAAAGGAAACCGTATAAAATATACTCCGAACTGCAAAGCATTTCCTTATAGATAATTTAGAGAGGAAAAATTCCATAGAGTATTCAGAACAAAGAAAACTGTATAAAATAAACTTCGAACTGCAAAGCATTTCCTTACAGATAATTCAGAGTTTTAAAAAATGCCGAAAAGTATTCAGAACAAAGAAACCCGTATAAAATATACTCCGAACTGCAAAGGATTTCCTTACAGGTAATTTGAAGTTCAAAAAAATTCCAAAGAATATTCAGAACAAAGAAAACCGTATAAAATATACTCGATGGACGCGAAATGTTTCCTTACAGGTAGGCGGAAGGGTGAAAAAAGGTCTGGAAGAATACTCAGCGCACGGTAACACTCACCCAGTGTCCCCGATGTAATCCAGCATGCGTATCTTCAGCATCTCCGGGGTGTATCTCGTGGAACGTCACATACACAAACAACTCCGAGGAGGAATATGTTTGTCCGGTAGGGCTCGTGGGAACCGCGGCAATATCTTTTTCGCCAGCGGTAGCCGCGCGCCGCATGGAACGAGGAAGGTGGCCGATATATCGGTTCGACTCTAACGCGAGGAATCAAACGGTACCACGTCCCCGAAGCCTCGAATCGAAAACTCGCGCTCGCACGAGTAAGTTAGTACGTGACTCAGCCTGGGACGCGTCGTGTACGCGCTGAGGATGTTTCAATCGACCTTATCGGCCACCAATCCTTTGCGGTCTCTCCCGCGGCCTCTTCTTCGGGTATATATCTTCTTCACTTTCTTTTTTCTTTGCTTGCTTTTCTTGCTCCCTTCTTGTCTTCCCTTTTCCCTTTGTTTCCTTCTTTCTTTCGCTTGCTTCCTATAGTCTCTCTTTTGCTTGCTTTCTGTATTTTTTTCTCTCTTTTGCTTCCTAGATTTCCTTCTTTCCTTTCTGTCTTCCCAGATTTTCCTTCCCTTTCCTTCAATATTCTATCCTTCCCCTTTTTATATTTTCTCCTCTTTCTTCGCTTCTACACTTAATCTCCCTATATTTTTCCTTTCCTCTCCCTTTCAATATTTCGTCCTCTCCTCTCTCTTAATATTTCCTTCTCTCCTCTCTTTCAATATTTCCCTCCTTTCTTCCTAGATCTCCTTCTTCCCTTCCTTTCTTCCTATATCTTCTTCTTTCCTTTCGTTCCTTTCCTTCCTCTCTTCGGATTTTCCTTTCCTTTCCTTCAATATTCTATCCTTCCCTTTTTCTTCCCTTCTACACTTAATCTTCCAATATTTCTTCCTCTCCTCTCTCTCAATATTCCTTCCCCTCCTCTCTCTTCCTATTTCCTCCCTTCCTCTATTCCCACTTTTCCCTTTCTACTTTCCCCTCCTTCGCGTCTTCTGTCCTATTTTATATATTCCCCACTCTCCGTCCCGTGTTTCCCACTCTACTCCCTGTATTTTCCACTCCCCTGTCTTTCTTCGGCTCCTGTGCTCTCCTCGCTCCGTTCCACTACGCGCCGAGGAAATTATTTATCTCAGCGACCCGCGGTGCCTAGCCGGCACGTAAGCTCGCGCGCGGTTGCGCGCGATGCACCCTGTGCGCCTCCTGTTCACCGATATCGCGCCGGGCTCGGCCGATCCCGGCCGCCTCGGTTCGTTCCGCTATTAATCTCGAAATCCGGCCCTCACCGTGCTGTATTCGGCGGCGTAATCCTGCGGACGATGTTCAATTATCCAACGCGTCGTCATATTTAGACGGGCCGCGATGGTCCTCCGCGCTCGTGCTCGAGCGCCGCATGCCTGACCTCGTTCCCCTATCGGTCCCTGTGATTTAATCGGTATTTTACTGGACACCGGCTGCCAGAGATCGATCTTCCACCAGGTTTTCGCGATTCGCTGGCGATCCCTATCTCTTTGGAGGCCGGCGCTTTGTGAAACTTTGATGTCGCTCGTGGACTGCTCGCCGAGAGTCGGGATGGAATTGGTTCGAGGTTCTTTCGGGAAACGTAGCTGGGATCTGCACTTTTAACGCGTGAATGTTAATGTCACGCTCGCTTCACATTGTTCGCGAGACAATGGACAAACTTTACTTGACTAGACTTGCGTTTATCATTGAACGAAGGCAGGAAACTAGTCAAATTCGCGTAGATCGAAGTCGTCTGTGCTCGCAGGCGATAAAATTGAATGTTTAAAGACCGAGCGTCTATGAAATTTCCATTTAACGACACCGGCTCCTTGAATTCAGCCACGAATGAAACGGAAAAATTGTAAAAGGGCTTTAAATTCGAGAATACATCGATCATCGCGTTAGTTATCGATTCCTCAGCCTAAGTTCTCAATTTTACAATTCCATCGTGTTCAACTAACGAAAAGCAATGTTTCATTAACGCGTTGACTGCCATGAGACTTTCTAGTGTTTTGAATGGTAATACTTATTCTTGAATAACAAAGGCGAATGATATTGAAAATAATTGTTAACCAGTTAACTGTGTTTGACGAGCATACTGTCACTCCCCCTTCGAACCAGCAAATCCTCCATTAACCCTTTGCACTCGCAAGTTTTTCACTAGAAATATTCAATATTCTTCGATGAGACACAGACGATGTTCTTTGAAACTAATTAACGAGGAAACATATATAAATTAAGAAGGAAAGTTATTTTATTTCAATATTCCATACATCGATGCACCATACAAAGCTTAATATTATATACAAGACTTCATAATTTTGCAAATTAAGTCAAGTGCTGACTGAGAGTCACCTCTCGAGTGCAAAGGGTTAACCCTCGCCCAATAAACTCAAACCTACTCGACGATCCCTCGACGACCGAATAAAACCTACACGCAAACGACAATTTACTTTCCACAATTTCATCCTGATCCTCGACCGGTTCCCTCCCTCGACACAAAGAAACCGAAAAGATCGGAGCGCGGCCAACCGAAGCCGGAATTGACACACTGAGACTCTGACCGACAAGGCTCGTGTAACTCGGCGAGAAGATAAAAGCGCGCGCACCGGGAACGTTTCGCTCGCATTATCGGAAACCGGAGGCAGGTACGACCTCCTCGGCCGTTTAAAGGAAGAGAAATCTTTACGGCCCCGGGACCAGCGGACGATTTCTATTGCAACATTTACATTTAACGAATGATCCACTTAAAGAACTCGATCGGGAACCGCGGCGGCCGTGATTTACGGCGCAGAGGAGGGCCGCGACGTGGATATCCGACGGAAGACATTTCAATTACGTTATCGGGTACCAGCGGCCGCAGCCACGGACACCTGACGAGCCCAGAGTGCATCGGGCCCGTGCAACGCGTTTCTCGGGGACCGCGTGTTTATCTGCGGAACGGAATTGATCCCGGTGTTGCGCGTTCCATCGGCGACACGAATTTTACGGCTCGCGATCGAACGGCCGTCCCTGATTCCCGGAGCTTCGTCTTCGAGACGCTTCGCACTATCTTATCGGTGTTTCAAGGTAACTGGGCTGAGTTTGAATTTCCGCGGGCGAAAGGTCGGTCCGCGAATATCAATCGCATACTGGGCGTCTTCGTTGCGTCTGTGGCGCGTAATGGCGGTGATTTGGAGATTAACACTTTGACTGCCACGTAAACACTCATCAAAAGTCTCATGTACTCGAAACAGTTTCCTCCATTAACCAGAAACTGAGAAATCAAGATTCTTCTTAATAATTGCTCCACTATCTTTCTTATATCTCATATATCCAAGAAAATTCGGTTCGTTCGAAAAATTAATGTCCACGTTTCTGTAAAAAATAATGTCACTCCTGATGCCTCCATTTTGTAATTATTAACCCTTTGCACTCCAGAGGCGCCTCTGGGTCACCGAATGGTTTGACACAGCAAAACTGTAAACTTTGATATTTAATGTTGAACTTTGTACAATGCATCGATGTACGAAATATTGAAAGAAAATAGTTATTTTAATTATTGTCGTTGATTATCAATATTCTCGGTAATTTCATTGTCGGCGTTTATTGTGGATTCGTTTAATAATTGAATTATTGATGTCAGCAGACGATTGAATTGATGGTATATTTATTAATGTTAACAGTCGATCGATTTAATCGGTTAATCATTAACATTCGGCCGCAATTAGGAAATAATAGTTGCGGGCTCGTCTATGGAACACTTGGAACGACGTTCAGGAAGGGACATTAAAGAAACTTGTTGCTAGATTACCTCGAATCGTTGGCTCCGTTATTGCCCGGCGAAGTGAATACATAGATAAAACGAAATACTTAATAATTTTCATTCGGTTATTGATACGATTTTTAATGTCCAATAAAACCTAATGCCTCCGTGTGTCAATTACATGAATTAATATTTATGCCGCTTATAAATATTTATAATACCTTATAACGGAGGTTCTAAACCCTTTGATCCGATCCCATTAATAATGAACGTACTTCGAGTACTCATAGACACCGGTGCACACATCTACACCGTATTCATTTGAATCTGTCGATTAAAACCGTCGATTTCCATTCGACGCTGAAACTCAACGATAAAACTCTACGAACGATACATTCTCTAATATTTTCACAATTAATTCCGTCCGCCTTTATCTCATTCGATTCGTACACATTTGAATTAAATTAAGTGAAGCTAACTAGAAAATAATGTCGCCCATTTCCATTTAATGTGGAAATTTCATGGTGACGTCCGTGCACTGTACCCCTTTACTGTCTTCGCAATTATTTGCTTCCTGTTTCAATTTGCTTAATTCATGCTTACGTAAATTTTATGCAATCGAACTAATTAAATGCCACAGTCTACATACGTACAAACGAAACACGATGGAAACAAGCAATGAAATAAAACATAATAAAACAATGTTTCCTGTGTAATTCCAACGATACCAATAATTAATGACAAGAGACAACTGAAAATTTCTGGACCCCCCAGCGACAACTGAAGAAATGTCAAAGTTCATTCTAGATAGTCGTCTGGAAAGTCCCGAATAAATAAAATTAAAATTTTCACTTAGTTTTCGAGTCGTTAACGATTAAAGACTTCCTTGAAGTACGACCACTCGCAACAGCGATGTGCGTAAGGCAGGTCAGTTACGAGCGCCGACAGCAGTCGCTTGCAAGAAACAGGAACAAAGATGTGAATCGCCGCTGCTGATGGCAGAATTTAATTGTTAACGACTAGAAAGTGAATCGCACGCACTTGTACGCTTCCCGTCGCGTAAAAGCACACTGAATGGAAACGGTTTAAGGAGCCTCGATAAGATTTCTATCTCGTTTAAAATGTGTCAGTCACTCGAATGGCGCGAAGGAATTCGTTTACGATTCCACCGGCAACTCCGGCGGCCGTAGACAACTCGATAAAAATCTGCACTTGCATAATGAAAGTAAAGCGGGAGCCACAATTCTTTCACTCTTGATCCTAATCTCGCGCGGGATCGCTCCTTAAGATATCTATTATGAATAATTGAACGCCTCGTATAACTCCCGCGTGTAATCGGCGAATGAATTAGTTCACAGGCAACAGTATAATATTATCCAATTTATTTGTAATTCCCCGGAGCTAATTGATCATAAATATTCTAAACTGACTCAAGCAGGAATTCGATTTTTATTATAAGAGTTCGAACTATTACAGTTCCAGCAGAAGAAGTGTGGTGTAGTGGAAGAGGAAACATAATCTCGGGATAAACACGTTCATTAAGAAATATTTGCATCTCGATGCCATTCAAATTTCACGGGAAATATTCGTTATGGCTTCGGAATGAGTCTGTTTGCGTCGTTCGGATGGTTTATCGTAGGCGAGGACATCCTCGCGCGAGCTCCAGATTATCCGATTCGATTCAATTTTTGCGAATACACCCGAAACAATCGGCGATTCTGGATAACTCGCCCCGAGGGAAGACAAATGGCGTCAAAAGAAACGTCATCCCGCAGTCCGAGGTGCAATCAAGATGAGACTTTACTGTCGCGCGGTCTTCATAAAACAACGGGGAAAAAAGGCTTCATAATAGAGGAACCAGAAATCGTTTGTTTCGGAGTTATAAGAAACTTTATTTATCTGGAATGTCTGGCCGCGGCGAGCACAGCTGATCCTTGAAGGAAATGAAGCTGGAATTGCGCGAGTCTCAAATAACACGCTAAAAAATTCTGACGACCCTTGAATAACCTGATACTTGAATTGCGCGGAGTCGCCGTATCTTAGCACTTCGAAAACTTCGGGGAATAAAGAAGTCCCGGTTTCCGAAGCCGATCTTCGAAATGCCCCGAGCCGAGAGTACTTTTTTGCCAATCCGAGGAGAGAGGATTCGAATTTTCGAGGATAACTACTCGGACACCTTCAGAGATAACGATCTCATGACGATTCGAAGAGAAAGAAACTGCCTTTTCGAGGATACCGCTGATTAACCCTCTTTGACCTATGCTTCATAAACATGTAGCAGGGAATTTGTAACGTATTTAATTGTCCGTGGAAACAATTTGTTGTAATGTTGAATGGAATAGGTAAATGGAGAATATATAAATCGTAAGCGATTGATTGTAATATTTAAAAATGGAATAGGTAGATAGGAAATATATAAATTGTGAAGAATTTATTGTAATGTTGAAGAATGGAATAGGTAAATGGAGAATATATAAATCGTAAGCAATTGATAGTGATATTTAAAAATGGAATAGGTAGATAGGAAATATACAAGTTGTAAAGAATTTATTGTAATGTTCTTTACAATTTATTATAATGTTAAAGAATGGAATAGTTAAATGGAGAATATATAAATCGTGAGCAATTGATAGTAATATTTAAAAATGGAATAGGTAGATAGAAAATATATAAATTGTAAAGAATCTATAGTAATATTTAAAAATAGAGTGGATAAATAAGATATACAAATTGTTTATATTTACACGAAATTTCTTGTGAAGTGCTTAATTAAGTTAGACTATAATTATACTAAACTATATATTAAAAATTTTAACATAATTGAATATTGCGTTACCTTTCTGTTATTTCTCTAAAACCATTCACAGAAAAATCCAAATTTATGTGCTGTCAATTCTTTTCAAGGTATCTACTAATATTTATATCTACAATACGCGAACGTCTGCAATCTGCTAATAAGGTAACGCCACAGAACGAAAAGAATGTTATGATTTTTTCACGGAAGTAGCTACTCAGGTTATTTCATTCAAGTTTCTTTTCAGCACGCATTCGAACGTACGTGACCGTCGACTTAAGTTGCGATGTTCATTAATGGAATGCGATGACACACAATTTATAGGAAGTCGCAGCCCAACTACTTACATGCACACGTAATAGTGGCGGCACAGGGAAAATGTGACTCGCATAAGTCGCTAATGTAAAGTGTAAGTATACCAAACTTCTAATTAATCCTTTGCGAACGAACGACGGTGTTTTGTGGTGAAAATTCTCATATTTGGGATACGAAGACGCAAACAAATGATCTAATTACTCAAACAGCAAGAGATTAGGACGTAGTTTCCGCTTGTTCCATTGTTTAAGCAAACCATATATAATTCAGCTTCACCTGCTGAAAGTTTCTGTATGCTTCGAAGAATGTCCGCGACGGGTTAATATTGTAACAGATTTCGAACACTCGAGAACTTTTCGAAGTTTCATATAGATCCTCGTAACGTGATAATAGGTTTCGTGCTTCAACGAGAAAGAGCTACTTCTGGTAATTAATTCCTTTCTTTTTCCTACGAGAAATCCTTTCAATTAAAGCTGTTGTTAATCGTGCCAATGGTGAAAACTGAAAAATTCAATTGTATGTTTCATTTGTAGATTTCGATTCCAAGAATCCTATTTAAGTTTCGCCTAATTGAATTAATATTTCTCAATGAATTAATATTGTCTCACTGAAAATATTTCAGTGTTTTTTATTCGACCCTCGTATGAACAGTGAGCGTCAGTGGCATTGAATATTAAAGATTTGATTTACATAAGAGAAAACAGGTTTTATTAAAATTCATTATTGAAGAGTTTAAAGGAAATAGACCTCGATCTAATTTATCTAAAATAGTACTATCTAAAATAGTACAATTTTGTAGGGCAATACTGTATAGCAATATATTTCTGAAATTTCATCGAACTCGAGGTATGAAAAGTTTCTAACTTTAATTGTACGTTAAGAAGATTCATCTATCTTGGTCATCTCGAATTATCCTTATACTGTTACTTAGTTCCATAGAAAAGTGTTATGAATAAAAATTACACGGCCGCGAGACCAGTATAAATACATCGGAATAATTATTTTCACAAACGAACTGTGTAAGTAGTTTCAAAAGTCACTGTAATCATTTTTAATGAAACGCATTATTCTCTTCCGAGTTCGAGGATATTGAATAACATAGAATCTAAAATTAACGTTATGAATTATATGACGGTACACTGTGATACTGGATTTTGTTTACAATGCGCGAGTGCGTCACGTGTTGGCGTCGCATTTGTAATTCGATCTTGTTTTAATAATCTATAATCGGATTATAATGAGTTCCCGTTCAATTTAGTTTCAATCGTTCACTCAAATCGCATATCTGTATTTCATAAAACTCGATTGCTTTGTTTGTACATTATTACATATTCAATTGTTTTTCTTCCCTTGTTTATTTAATAATTATGATATCCTTTCAAATTTGTCATATATTTAATCCAGTCTTATTTTCAATAATATCACCTAAGAATTTTTTGTTCTCATTAAAGATTTTAAAACTTAATTAAATCTTACGTCAATTATCACCACCAATATTTTTCTACAGAAATAACAAGAAATCGTTGATTTCAAAACACTTACTAAATAATCATTCACTAGAGTATCAAAGCATTTCGATCTGTTTCCTTATAAACCAGTTATGACGTAATTAAGGAAGAAATAAATAAACATCGGAGTCCCGATAAATAATTATACACAACGGCGACAGCGATAGACGTCCGCGGGTAGGAAACAATGAAAATTCATAAATCACGAACTTGGAAACTTCATTCCCGTGGAAGAAATATTTCATAAAATTTCACGGTAATTACCTTTCCTATAAGCACGTACTGTACATTCACAGTGTACCGTATATTTGCGGTGAACCGCGATAACTTCGTTTAACTTTAATCAACGTGGTCACCCTTAAACTAGATTACACACAGCAACCCGTCCCCAATATTCCTTGCAAATGCCATTCGTGTTTACAGCTGCACGTCTAAAAACAGAATATCTTATTAAAATCCCCCATCGCCGCGTCCGCTCGCTCGCTCGCTCGCTCGCTCCACCGTTCACAATGTTCATTACCCCGATAATTAATAATTTCAATGGAATCGGAGTTCTATAATAAAGGCAACCTCGTAAATTCGGATTCTCGCGAAAATATCCCCTTACAATCCATAAATTCCGCCGGCGGCGGTTAACAACGCTTCGAGAACTACGAAATTCTATATTCGGAGAGCTAATGTATGTCAATGTATGCGCGTCCCGTTTTTCCTTTTCGCCGGAGTTGCATTTAAACGGCGGTTCATCCCGACGCCCCGCTCGGAACTCATTTAACCCCGCTTTTAATTCCCGTTCCTTTTCCGAAACAAACTGAAATTCGAGGTGGTGGGGGGAGGAAAAAGAGGAGCCCGAAGAATACGCTTTAATTGCACGACAGTCGGGAACGCCGGTAGGCGAGTCGAAGCTTTCCGAAATGAAACGACAAATTAAATTCTGTTCCCGTTCCACGGTAAAAGGAATTTTCTACGGTCACGTTCCCAACTATTCACGTCGGTGCAGTCGCTCCCAATGTTGGCGGAAATGTACACGGGGGCCTCGCAGTTCCTGCCCTCTCTGTCGTTCAAATTTCACAGTCCGTTTACCCGTAACTACGTTAATGCGAGCATCGTTTCGAATTTCCCGCGAAAAACCTCCAGCCAGAAGCATAACGCGGAGAGCCGCCGAACAATTCGTTTTACCGGCGGTGCCGCGAGCGAATGAAATTTTCTTTGACCTTAGATAACTGAACTTCACCCTCTGCGGCGAGGATTTTTTGAAATGCACGGAGCGGGCAACGAAATTGTGTACAGAGTTTCTACGTGGTAGAAGGAAAGAGGTTTGTGCGTCGATCTTTTGTTGTTCGAATAATGATTGCTGATTTTATCGATAATTGTCTTCAAAATCAGTGTTTGTAAATATACATTGGCTCGTAGACTAGGGATTAACCATAAAAATTGTAACAATAGATTATTTTCAGTTTCTTCATACACTCATTATAGTACTGCAATGAAACTATTTATTTTCAAAATCATTTCGAATATTCAATGCTTCGAAGATATCAATAATTGCTAAACAAAAAAATCGAAACCAGTCATTTTGACTGGTACGTAGTTCTAGTGTTAACGGTGCGCATATTTTTATATTTCTTCTGTCTGTTTCTAATAAAGTAGCGTTACTTAAGGTGTGAATTATTAGTTTTTAATTAAGAAATAGAGAAACGTTTGAAAGTAACTGCTGCTTCTGCGTATGAAAGTGTGCTCGCGAATTCAAATTCGCAAAAGTGGCGAAGGTATATTAAATTTAAAGGAATAGATTAAAATTGTACAGTGTTTTTTTATGAAATTTCATTCGAGTAGAAATATCGTTTCAAAATTTCCCGCGAAAAGTTTTGTATAGGAACATGGCTGCGACAGATTAGCTGTAATGGCTCTTTAGAAATTCATGTTTCTGATGATATACTGAGCGAAGAAATTGTATTAATCGTTTAAAAGAGTAATTACCAGGTCGTAGAACTTAATATATTCATAATATCCGTGAAAATTCTATAAATAATGAAACACAGGGTTTAATAGAATCTAATACAAATTTATATTCCTTTTTCGTTGACTAGAATCTTGTTCGAAACAAAGAAAATGTTTAGTTTAAGCCACAAATCTGCGTGAACGTCCTTAATGCAGTAATCTGGACTCCTTTTCCCCTATTCATGGAATAAATAACTTCAACATTGTTCCAACTTCTTGCACGCACCGTCAATGGCGGTCAACGCGAAGAACTGGTTCGCCAGGACGTTGCACAATTCAATACAGTTTCTTTTTCTCCTCGATCAATTAAAAGCATCCTTGAGGCAAAGAAAATTTCCCTTAATATCACCTCCTCTCGACTCTCCCATAAAACCGCAATACATAAAATCATTCAGTTCCAAAATCCTCCAAAATCTTCGCTCCTTCAACTTCTCACTCTACGAAACAAGAACCTTCAACTGACAAATACACCAAACTAGCAATCAAACATCAACAGGTACTCAATTAGTTAAACGTGCAACTCAACGCAGTCCTATTCTCCTTTTAACCACTTAAACCCATCCCTAAAAGAAAATTCTCTCGGAATATACATCTTCCCTAGACTCGTCTATAAAACTAAACATAAATCAGCATAAAGACCCAAGAACTCTTTCCAGTCTCCACTCCAAAAGAGAAACCTCCAACGTGGTACCAGTGTTTTACCTACACCATCAACTACAGGCAACGTGTCACCCGACACACGCGTCAAACCAGTAATCAGAGGACTTCAGCAACTTCACCAGTACCTTAATTACACGTGCAATTGAATACAGTTTCCCTTTACCTAATTAAAAGCATCCCCGGGGCAAAGAAGATCCTTACAACTTCCTCGATTCCATCTACGAAACTGTCCGCCGGCACGAAAATGCCTAGACCCTACAAGCAATCTCCACTCGCCAGTGTCCATTCCGCGGCACAAAAAGCCCCAACACTGTAGCAGACTTTTTGCCCGGCCTGTCAACGGCAGTCAACGCGTCAACTGACACATATATCAAAGCACCGATCGAAGGACTCGAGAGCGAGCTCGCCAGGATGTACAATCACGGGGTCCCCTTTAGAACCAGGTAGCATCGGTTTTTGCGGACGGTTCTTTCATGCCGGTGTTTCGCGACCGGTCTCGTTATTGGAGCATAATCCGAGGGGGTAGGTTTACTGTCCGAGAGCCGTCCCGCTCGTTACGCGTTTCGCCGAATCACGTCCCCGCGATTACACGTGTCCCGAGATGCATCGGGATCCCGTTATCGTTCGCGATCGATTAACTCCCCTTGATGCAGCTCTCCGGCGGCGCAGCGGACCGAGCGATCGCGGACACGGAAGGAACTTTCTTATTCCTGCCTTCCTTTTTCATGCGCTCCGCGGAGTCTAGTCGTTACAGTCTGCTGGGATCGGCGCGAGGAGGATCGCCGGGGCCAACGGTTCGCTCGGGAAACACGCGATGACACCCAGACCCCCGAGGTTCAATCCTCCTTTTCCTTACTCCGACTTCCGACCGACGTTTTGCCTAACCGTTTCCATTCCATACGCCGTGTGACACTTCTCTGGTTTAGTGTGACCACTGTTCCGATTGTCGTGTTACGGGAATTCGGGTGGCACGGTTTTCTGCCGCTGCACGATCGGTTCAGTGTTTTAACACGCTGAATGTCATGGGTCACCGGTGACCTCAACCGAATCGAATTACTATAATTCATTCGATCAACCCTTTGCGAAGATTCTTTGAAATGTACAAAACTTTTAACGGATAAAGCTAACTTATATATTAATTTCTTAAATAATAGCAAAACAGAATCTATATGCTAATCTCTTGCTGCCCGAGCAATTAAATCATTTCCCTGCGACTTAGTCTCCCAAATGTAATTCAATGGCGTAAGTTGACGTTACTTATTTTCGTTTTCTATATTTGTCTCGTCAAAATCGTGCAGTCAACGTGTTAACGAGGAATTTGGATCTCGTTTGTTCTACTCTTTGCAGGGTTGCATTCTTTTGAGTCACACTGAATTTTAAAAATATCGTTTGGTAAATGTTTGATTTCCTAGATCTGAACGGACGAACATCAATCTTTATAGGAACAATGGAATAAAACAATGAATGTCCGTAAATCTAGTGTTCACTCGTTTACTCGTTTTCTATTGGTTACGATTCGTGATATTTTTGCTGTTTGAGTTTGGTTTACAGTACCTTGCTTTTGTCTCTATATTTTTGTGCTTTTTAAGCTTTCGAATGGTTCGTGTAGGTTTGAAAATTAAGATTCTTGGTGATACGTTGAATGAACGTTATGAATGTTAACTCGTACGTTACTAGAGAAATTATATTATTTTAAGAATTTTAGTGTTCTAATGAAATTGATGGATGTACAGTTGACGTTTGTATTGTTGGTCATTAGCGACTTGATTTACTTTGTAATATACGTTACTGGTAATCGAAATGGCGGCGTTTTATAAATTTCAACGTTCCTCGAAACTGTCAAACGTACAGTAACCATCCGTTTTATTGTATATTAAACGTTTGATTTATAATGTGCATCGGCGGTCGTAGAAATTGTATCATTTTACAAATTTCAATGTTCCGCTTGTAACTCTCGAGTGAATAGTAAATGTCCGTGCTTGGGTATTAAAGGTTTGATTGATCTTCTAATATACATTAGTGGCTGTAAGAATTGTATCATTTTACAAATTTAAATGTTCCGCCGTAACTCTCGCATAAATAATAACTGTCCGTATTATTGGGCATTAAAGGTTTGATTGATTCTCTAATACACATTAGCGCACGTAGGATTTGTATCATTTTACAAATCCCAGTGTTTCAATATAAATCTCAAGCGTACAGTAACCATCTGTTTTACTGCGCATTGACGGTTTGTGTGAATAGCCATAGAAATTTTATTCGAGAAATGAATGATCGCGAGATTTTTTCCAATTTAATCGCTTGTTATTTGATTTTACCAGAAAAAATCTTCCATTGCGCGCGAATTCTAACTGCGATTATTAACATTGTTCACTTTCAATTATAATTATTATATTGTAATACTAAACTCTAGCTATACGAGTCTACTAAAGTCAACAAATTTGTATCACTATTATCCGAAACAATTATATTTGATTAACGAATCGTTCGAACTCAATCTGTCTTACGAGGTAATGTTACAAAGTCAACTTGCAAATCAAACTTTATTTGAAATTATGATTTATCCTTTTCCTTGGAACAGTTACGCATCCTTTTCGCTGATTACTTTCGTCTCAGCCAAAAATCACTCCGATAAAGGGTGAACGTTAACATCAACCCGCGAGAAACGCACCACTTGTCGCGATATGAAAGTGCGATACGCGACCGAGTTCTCCAGAATTTTTAGCACCTCGGTTCCCTGAATCCCATCGCCAATCTACTTCCTTCCCTTTCGTTCACTCAAGAATCTTTTGTTATCGCGCCATTATTTACTCGATCGGGATTCCCACTTATTTACACACTAATCTTGTTCCACACATCGACAAGTACAATTATTCTGAATCACGACTCCACTTCCGAATGAGCAATATATATTTCTAGCTACTCTTAACAGCCTTCTAACAGCTGAAAATAAAAAATATTCATCTCAATTTTCTCAAATAAAACAGTATAGAAAACCGCATTATTTATGAAACTCAACAGAACAAAGCATAAACTTCTATTACATCACCACCCAGCCAAAAAACACCAAAAACTAAAACTAACCCGATATTAACCTCTTGACCTGCAATATCATACTCGTGGCAAAAATCGTCAATTACTTTTCTTAACATTTAATTAATATTTAATTAGCACTCAATTGACGATTCTGGTCAGAAGTCCGATATTGCAGGTCAAATATTATTAGTTTTGGTTTCTACTGTTTCTCTGCTGGAGAATAGAATATAAAGACAATATTTAATTGATATTCCTCTTTCCATTAGCAATCTCTAAGTCTACAGTAAACGCGGACGTAAGATGATCAAAATGATTAACGGCGAACAACTGTTATACATCACAGTTAACAAATAAATCAAAAGTCGAAGGATCAACATTAACGTCACACGGACAGTGTCTGAACGATCATCATCCCCGAAACATCAACCCATTCCCCCTTCCCACGGCCGGGAATCTTTCGTCATCGCACCTTTACGCACCCGATTCCCATTTATTTGCTCGCCGATCTTATTCACTCCGAACACCGACGAGCCTGTTCCAGAGAGTCGGTCAACCTCATCTCGCCCGATAATTCCACGTCCGAGCCGCGATAAGAAGTCGCGATAAAAAAGGAAACCGAGGAAGGAATTAATAGCCCGCCGCGGCGCGCGCGGTCGTTAGAAGACGCTGGCTCGCGCGAAACAGCGTGTGTTATTCCGCGCTTTGCAAATGAACACGCGGACAGAACCGAGAATGATTACCGTTAGCGATGCGGTAATTGCTGCGTGCCGAGTGACTCGTTATGGCCGCGTGAAATCCGATTTTTCCAGCTGGCGAGCGACCGGCTAGAGCCACGCGGAGGCTGCTGCTCGGCCCTATCTTGTCGCCGGGAAGATTAACCCAGTACGCTACATCGGCTAACACTAATTAGTTGTCGTTCCGGCGATTACCAGGGAATCGCCGATAACATTGTTTGTGTGCCAGCTGCCCGATCCGATGCTCCCGCGGCTTCCACGCGAAAATAATGCCTCGGACCGGAGGGTCGCGCTGAATTTTTGGAACCGTTTCGGCTGGTTCGAGTGAATGGAAGTCGAGGAACATGATATTTATGTTCTGAAGATTCATTGATATTATCTGTCGTATCTATTAGTCGATTCCTCCGTTGGCGAACGTAAGTGCTTCACAAATGGAGGAAGGGGGAATGTATTTTTGTTATAGAAATCAGTGGAACAACGGAGGTAGCTTCTCGCGAAGCTCTCGTATCAGCGAATTGACTGAGATTGCAAGTAAACCTATATTACATTAGACTCTTCAAAAATACTGAAAACATGAATATAAGAAACAGTAATGAAATCTAAGACTCCAAGTCTAAAGAATCTCTTTACTTTTCCCAATCCCGAAGCTGCCAGTCACACGAGCAAACTACTCAAAACGAGCGTTCGCTATAAACAATTGACCAAGCCTCCAAAGAAACTTCCCAACGATCCTACCAGTCCCGAATCTCTACTGTTTAAAGAAAATCCCCCGAGCGTCTAGAAGAGTCTTAGGAAACCCTCCGGTTTCCTAAAACCTTTCTAGGTGGCGAGATTCGACGTCTACCAACCCGCACACTATTTTCACTAAACAACAGACGAGCGATCAATCACCTATTCACTGATAACATTCACCAAACGCGTTATCTACACAGACGTAGTGCCGATGAGTCGACGAATGCACTGGGAAAGACTCCGAAACCTCGGTGCCGTTCGACCGGAGGAGGACGGGCGACTCGCGGAGCGTCGATCGTTGACGTACGAGGCACGATCGATGATCGAGGAGCGGCCGAGCTCGATCGGCACGCGCTACGCGATCTGACAACGGATCGAAGTGCCGTAGGACTGTTTTAGTGGCCGGCCAATGCATCGCCAGTGGCAGCGGCTCCCTTCCCCTCGATCTCCCACATCATTCTCCTCTTTTCTCTTTCCCGGTCGTTCGCGGCGCGCCGCCTCCACCTCCGAGCCGCCGCAGCCGCGCCGGGGGCTTTTATGAAAGGCCGGTGGAAGGGAACCGCGCTGTGCAAAACCGCGCGAGTCGGCTTAGCCGCTTGTAAACCCGTACCGTGTCACTTGTGCGTCCCTGTTTGCGCGACTTATCCCTCAATCGGCGCGCTAACGAATTTCATTGGGATCGTCGGCGTCGCGGCGAGGAATGTTGCGCGGCGATTCGCGGATTCATCGCTGCGGGGCGACCGGCTTCAGCGTTGGGACCTTCGTCTTTGTAATTAGGGAACAAGAAACTGGGAATTAATGGTTTTCATCTGTTTTAAGAATGAGTGGGCATGTTTGGATCTCGCGTTGATACCTGTGTTTAAGGATTTGTTTGATGGGTCGGTTAAATTCGGTCGTTCTTGGTTTACTTTCTAATTAAGAGGTGGAGGTTTGAACGCTGAAACTTCTCGATTTGATCTTTAGAATTTGATTTAACTGGCAAATGAGTACTGATATTTAGATCTAGTGTTGAAACTTCTGTTTGGGTTTATTTGATGGGTAGATGAAATTCAGTCATTCTTGGTTTGTTGCTTTCTAATTAAAAGGTGGAGGTTTTAATGCTACAACTTTTCGATTTGAGCATTAAAATTTTATCTACCTAGCAAATGAGTGCTAATATTTAGATCTAGTGTTCAAACCTCTGTTTGGGTTTGTTTGATAGATAGATCACATTTAATCATTCTTGATTTATTGTTTTATATTATTATTGTTATTATTTCTGTGAGAAATGATCAACACTGGAGCTATCGAGCAGTCAAGTCTGTCTAATATGTACCTTCTTGTAGAAATTATAAACAAAAATGCATTTATCATTTTTTCATTTACCATTTGCAAATGCATTTGTCATTTGTCGAATAAATTAGTGGGGTATAATATCAAATATACAGGTTCCAGAATGAAAGAAATGAAGAACACTTCTACTATGGTAAGTTTCCCAAATTAGTTAACCGTTTTCGAGAGGAATCAAATTCCCTAAGCGACTTTCAGAACAAAAAAGTCGGATAAGATCTGTGAAATTTTGAAAGCTGATTATTGTTTTCATAGTTCTCGCGCATGAATTATACGTTCAAGCGGCATGCGTTATGCTTTCTGTGTTTACTTAGGCGGAAATAGAGATTCCTAACAGTACACTTTGTACCACTTCTTCTTTTAATGAAAGCTGAACACGATACTGCAGCCGTGAAACGTTTATAAACAAGTCGTTTTTATCATAACGGGTATACCGTTAAAAGTTTTATTAGGGCATTGAATTGCGAGAAATCCTGCACTTCGGAGAGGAACATATTCGATGTAATTACCTTGAAAAGCAATCGACGAGCTCAACTCGTCGAACACATTATGTGTCGCATATTTAATAACTTAACTTTCAACGGGCACTAGAACTGTAATATACAGTCGGTGAACGTAGCACAGATTCGAGAAGCATTTTATTTTCGATTCATTTATCAGATGCATCGGACCTGCTGAGAGAAGCGAATGAAAAATAAGTGAAATTCGCGGCGCGCAGTTATGCTTTACTTTCAACTCCCAACGAACCTTTTCGCAGTTTTGTTTTCCCTATTATTCTCGTTCGCAAAGAGTCACCTCCACTTTCACTATCATTCAGAGGAGAAGGTGCGCGAGACGAGTAAAAGGATTGCCGTATGCAAGCATAAAATACTGCTCGATTCAACAGCTGCGCAGAATTTTCTTCCGTATTATTTTTGTTTCCCTTTTCCCCACCCGGCTTCAGAGGAAGTAGCACTTCTCATTTCCCGGCGAACGCCGCCGCCCATTTTACGCGGCGCGCGGAGTGCGACAGCATCATTCTTTCGCCTTGGAATTCTTAAAGCAGTGTTTTTCAAACAGCTTTTCTATAGAATATTTTGCTGAAAATTGTCTGAACAAATTCCAACGGAATAACGCACGTTCTAAATGTGACGCTGTATATCTTCCGCCATAATTAAAACTAGAAACTGCCTCAGAATAATAAGAATATTCCTTTCTTTCTATTATTCAAATATCGTAGCAATCACAACTCGTTTTCCATTATACCGTTAACAAACTCTCTCGTCCAAAGAATTATAATTTCAGTTACAATGAGAATCGTAGCGAACAAAGCTATTTTACTTCAACATTTCTCAAATCGATGCATTATTCGTATAATATTAAATATCAAATCCTATAGTTTTACCATAATCAAGTGATGAGTGTCACCTCTCGAGTGCAAAGGGTTAATTCATTCATTTTCAATATTCAAAGCACTCGAAATGTAATAACACTTCCCAACACATTTTAAAATAAACAACTCCAGACGCATACAGCACCAATAAAATTTCCAAAAACATTCTTTAACATACTGAGAAACCTAGTTGAAGACCTGAAACATCCATTTTCGTTCCCGAGTGTCAACCTATCAGGCAAAAGTCTCGAGGATCGCTCAGAAAAAGACGTTCCCTATTCATCGAACAGATTCCACCGCGTTCGTAGCATCATTGTGCAATCATTCCCAAAATTTCGATCGCATTCCTGGCCAACGGCGGAATATAAGGCTTCGCTATTCGAAGAAATGATTAATCCTCCACACGTTCACAGACACACGCACCAGCTCCCGCGGCGGTTTTCAGTTCTCCTTGGATTCATCGCCGGTAGCAGTGAACGTCTCCCATAAACCCTCGCGGGAGAACTTCTTTCTCGTCCTATACTTCCCCTGTCTTCCATTTTTAATTTTTTTCATTTTTTCTCTTTCTTCCTTCTCCTCCAATCTTCCTGCTTTCCACTCCTCCCCTATCGCGTTTGTTAATTTCACTTTGCTTAATTTTTTCCATCTCTTCCCTTATCTTCTCCTTTCCCATATTTTACTTTTATTTTCTTCATTTTTCTATTTGCTTCCCTTGCGATCTTTCTACTTGCCTCTCCTCCGCCATACTTCATTTTTATTTTCCTCGTGTTTCCTCTTTTCTCCTTTACGACCTCTACTCTCTCTTTTCCGTTCTCGATTCTTCATTTTTATTAACCCCATTTCTTATATTTTTTGCCTTACGACTTTATGTACCTTTCTTTCCTTCTATTTTTCAGTTTGTTAGAATTGTAGTAATTAATTGCTCGCGAGAGACTACCGTTCAACCGTACAATTTTCTAACGGTAAGCAGATCACCGGATTACTCGTTGAGTAGAAGATTTTGAATTATTAACCTCTTGTTCCACAATATACCTCAACCTCTTCGCGAACATTTCAAATAGAATTTAACGGATATAAATATCACTCAACTCCTTCAACTCCAAATCTTCCTCTTTCTCGTGTGAATTATATCCTTTCCTCGATGAATTATAACCACTGAAATAATTTCGTCAAACTTACGAAAGAAATTACAGTGCAATGCCCTTATTTATGCGACGATTCAATACCTCTGTCCTTCCACTTTCTTCTCTTTTCCCTTTTAAATCTGTCTCTCTTCTCTTCCTCTTCCCCCTTTTTCATTTTTTTAACCCTTTGCACTTGAGAGGTGACTCTCAGTCACCACTTGATTTGATTTGCAAAATTCTAAAGTCTTCTATATAATATTAAGCTGTGTATGATGCATCAATATGTGGAATATTGAAATAAAATAACTTTCCTTCTTAATTTATACATGTTTCCTCATTAATTTATTTCAAAGAACATCGTCTATATCTCATCGCAGAACATTCAATATTTTTAGTGAAAAATTTTCGAGTGCAAAGAGTTAACAGAACTTAACACATAAGTATCACTCAAATCTTCCCTTCTCATATGAATTATATTCTTTCCTCAATGAATTGTAACCACTGAAATAATTTCGTCAAACTTACGAAAGAAACTACAGTGCAATGCCCTTATTTATGCGACGATTCAATGCCTCTGTCCTTCCACTTTCTTCTCGTATTCTTTCCTTCTCCCGTTTCATTTTCCCTTTACTTCCCACACTTCACGGATTCTTCCCTTATTCTCCGTCCAACGCGGAACTCGTGGGACCGAGGCAGCCAAGGAAGGATCGGTAGCGTGCGGACGCGTGTACGAATGCGCCAGGACCGGTAGTATCGCATATTTATGGTGAACATAGGGCCCTGTCGCAACTATATAACCGAGCCGACTCCCTTTTCCCAACCACCGTCAACCTCCGAACGTAAGCGACCAATTAGCCGCGGCTTACAACCACCATGGCCACCGTCGCTCTCTCTCTTCCCCGTCTCATCCTCTCCGTTCCTCTTCGTGGTCTCGTGACGAGTAGGTGATGGCGTTTCTGCTTTCAGCCAATTTATGCGACGCGCGCGTTAACATCGACCTTTGTGCCGGTATAAACTTTCATTAGCGGAATGATAATGTATTAGGTTGTTAAACCAACTCCTCGCTCCCCGCGCGGGATTTAACGACTACGGGAAAAACCCATTCGACGTGTGTACCCGCGCGAGCGGAATTTTTTCGCGTGCTCGTTCGGGTTTCTTGTTCGCGGTTCGTAACGTCGCAGAAACCTCGAATTTGTCGTTAAGGAAATTTATTCGGATATAAGACATTTACGCGTTACGGGATTCGGGAATGCGTCGGGGAGATTTATGGGCAGGCTTTTTGGGGGTGACTCTAAAGGGTTGGGATTGAAAGGAATTCTTGGCGGTCCGTAGATGCGTTTTTTGGGAGTCGGGAATTTAGATTAGTTTCGTTGAAACGCCGCTGTGTGGACTACATTATTTTCAATTAGAGCTGCAGAGAATTACGTGTATTCGCAGAATTGCATCGAAATCGACCTGAATTCTTACGAAACGATGTTTAAGGAATTCGATATCCGTCAAATTGACGGGTTCCGTGAACTTGGAACTTGAAAAATAAAATTCTACGATTGAATTCTGTTGGTTTGAAAGAGGTGTATGGAAATTTATAGAAATTCATTTTCATTCCTACAGTTTTGTAGGTTAATGTCTCGTGAATATTATGAAACGAATCTAAGTTGCAGCTTTGAAGAGTTAATAAAATTCCTATTAGTTCCTTCAAATTATACAACTATCGAGCATCGCTATATTATGAAAAGTTTCAAGATTAAGAGTACCAAAGTTCTATTAAATATACGTCTGAACAAACCAGCTAGTAACGCATAATCAGTCCCATTGAATAAAGTTAAATAATATAAATAAAACTAAGAAATTTATAGAAAACTATGCTATAATTATATTAATTCAAACACTGAAATATTTTTGACAAACTTATGAAAGAAATTACAGTGCAGAAGAAGATTGTTCTTAATGAGTAGAACGCCACACAAAGCCAATCAATAATTTTCTCCCGCAAGAATACCACGCTGCACACCGATCCAATCGCGTTCTTCCCGTGTTATTATCCCATCGGAAAATAATCAATCCTGCTGATGCAAGAACATGACCTGGACAACAGAAAACGCGAGGTCGCCGCTAGAAGAGCCTCGACTATCTACTTCTATGTCGCAACCGGCGCGGCAACGACATTGTACGCGCATCTTACAAGGGATTCAATTACCGTCCATCTCGTTTGCGTTTCGCTACAAGATCTCACGCCGTTGGGGTTCTTGTAATTAGCCCGACGAATAAGAGAAACACACGTTCGCACACGATCGACACACTTTATAATGCACGACGCGTGGTGGTACAGCCTATTCCACTTCCTACGAGTGAATCTTATTTGTTATAGTCGATATTTGTGTAAAATCATCTTCACTTAAAGATTCAACGGCGATATTGCTGTACAACCGTTGTAATCGCGCATATTTTACATTTAAGGCGCTGCATTTTCATTTTGGAGAATATTTGTGAAATGAGAAGAAGATGGTCAGAAGATGAAAAATGGTACGAAACATAGGTAACGGTTGAATATTATTTTCGTTTTGTGGTGAAATAATTTTTGTATGAGATTTGATGGTTATGCTTAGATTTTTAATAGGAGAAAGAGAATGGAGTTTAGTTGAATTTTGTATTAATCTGTTTCTAAAAAATATTGTGACTTCAAGCTTAAGGGAAGTCTGACTGGCAGTCGGATAGAAAGTCAAACCCTGACGAGTTTAACAGGCAGATAAAAAGCGTGGCAAGGTCACTTCCGACGCGTGATAAAGTATATCGCCCACGCGTTAGAAAATTATGCGTTCCACGTTATTTATAGATCCCCTAAATTCAGTTAGACTACAGTTATCTTTTGAGAATAAGAATTCTTTGAAAATAATTGAAGATAAAGGTTCCATTATCTGTCCATTTCTCATATTTCTGCTTAGCACACGTATGTGCCAATAATTTTGTGAATCACTGTACACATACATATCATCATACTTCCTCTTCAAATCAGTCATATTTCCTTCGACTTCCACCGCTTGCTAAAAAATATTTCTCGCATTTTGCTTCTTTGAAGAATATGCATGAACTCATTAAGGTACTTGTCAATCCATGCACGGGCACTTCCAAGTTAGTGACAGTGAAAATTATTATTACATTTTTAAAGGAACTAAATAAATCTTAAGACTCATATGAAATCTTTATAAATTCTAACAGTCTCCTATTTTACCTTCCAACCTTAGACTCAAACAATGGACACTAAACTCGACTAAAATTCCACAGCAAATAAAACAATTCTAAATACAACATACTTACTATAAGAAGTAAAACATAATACAACATACAATTAAAACTCTGTACAGCTCCAAGGAAAATACTCCAACAAATATCTGCTCCAATACTCGATCAACACATGCCAAACACAAAAACGTTCGCAACAAAATTTCACTCATTTCCTCCATCCACCGGAACAAAGTACATTCCAGAAGGAAATCATTCCGATCCCTCCATTCGACGTAACCTACGCCAACATTCAATCAACGCATGCCAAACGCAAAAAGGTTCACAACAAAAATTCACTCGTTTCCTCCATCCACTGGAACAAAGTACATTCCAGAAAGAAATCGTTCCAATCCCTTCGTCCGACGTAGAAATAATTACGAAAATATTCATAACAAATCTCACGCATTTCGTCCGTGCGCACTAATAAAGTATATTCCAGAAAAAGGCGGCGATCATTCCGATGTCTTCATCGGACGACACGCGGGTATTTATACCGCGCAAAACGTGTTCAGCTTTTCATGGAACCCGAACGAGTTTCTCGATTCCGAAAGAACTCGGTTCCCGTAATCGTAGCTCGCCGCTCGGAAAGAAGGGAATCAGGAAAAAAACAAACTAACGGTCTTTCGTAACATGTGTACTTACAGGCGACCGCCGTCCAATCGTCGAGTCGACGTGAACGAAGATATGAGTATTTGTTTGCGGTGGTCTCCCTCGGGAAGCCATCCGCAGATAACGGGCACCAGGAAGTTCCACTATTCGTTGCCCGTTGCGAACAACAATTCTTTACCTTCCCGTGGCGCAGATAAAATGACCGCGGAAATTTTCGTGAAAGCACAATCGCTCGTTTATGGCGCCCCGTCGAAACGTTGCGCGCTGTATTTACCACCGATCCGTATCTTATTAGCTCCCCTCCGCCCGGAAATAAAGCACTCGTTTTATTCGTCGCGCAACAGGAAGACAGGATCGTGAATTCGCCGAGGACGAGGTTAAATAAATTTCCCACCTTTCCCCTGTCTCGTCCGGCGATTTACAATAATGCACGGCGGACTGGAAAACGCTTTCGTCGCAGCGACGTCGGCCGGCTTATCTATGAAAATATTAGGTTGG
This sequence comes from Nomia melanderi, assembly GCF_051020985.1. Classification (NCBI taxonomy): domain Eukaryota; kingdom Metazoa; phylum Arthropoda; class Insecta; order Hymenoptera; family Halictidae; genus Nomia; species Nomia melanderi. The sequence goes on from NC_135003.1 coordinate 12,865,319, forward strand.
AAAATATTTTCATTCCCCTGTTGCGGGTCGTGCTCTTCTCGCCGCGTGTGGAATGGCGGAATGAAACTTTAGTGTTTGCTAGAGAGATGGGGGAAATTCCCTAGTTGCGAGGGGCTAATGGCGAATCTTACTGTTCGCGCATATACTCGCCTGCTCGTCGTAGAAGGAATTGTAAAATATTGTAAGATGAGATGTAGTACAACGAACTAATTCGTAGAGGTATAAGTTTGTCTTTGACAAATGGCGATTATGAGAGAGTGAATCAAAAGCGAAGAGCGTTTTACCGTTCGACGCCTCGTTCTCCGTGAAATCCAGTTAAAAACGTCCCGTTAAGCGACTGACGAAATTGCTCGTTGAACTTCCAAAGCAGCCGCTCGGGAAAACGGAATTTCGGGAAAGAGATTTTATTTTTAAGCGATTTTTTCGCGCGGAACAACTTCCATATTCAATCGAGTCAACGAGGTGCACGAGTGCTTCGCGAACTGTTCAACCGAATTTCCCTGGAAAACGCGTCTCGAATGAGAAACTTTTGTTCTATAATTTCGACGCTGTTTTTTAACGCGAGGGTCACCCTGTCTTCCGGTCTCGCCGGTTACGGAGCACAGTGTGTACGTAATGGCAAGAGGTCTCCACTGTTTAATGATCAGTTGCCTAACAATTGAACCGGCCTGTACCGCTGATACACGAATGATAAACATGAACTTTCCGAACAGGCCGGTGTCTAATAGTTCAACGAAGCGATCGTTCAAACTGTGCTCAATCACGCGATGGTTACGTGAAAAAGGAAGCAATTAAATCGGCCGGTCAGGATAATCGCGAGGGTTCCCCTAGGTAACACCGTTCCTTATCTGATGAGCACCTAGGGGTCTTCGCGCCTTCACCGGAGCCCAACAAGGGTATTATCGGGAGAAACCATAAATGGTTAACCCTCCCACCTCGTGCAAATCTGTACGTTTAACCCTCTTCTCTACGAGGTACCTTGCGCAACACGGTGAACACGGTTTTTTCCGACGTCCACGAGGCTCCCCCGTCTGGGCAAACCACATACCAAACTGCACACTCCCCGAGATCGGTATCCGACTCGAAAGATTAAAATGTTACCCACAAATCGCTACAGCTGAACACGATACGCTGTTCCTCTGTAACAATTCGACATCAATGTAGCTGCGAGATCTCTCGTCATCCGTTTAAACGCGGACTATACAGTTCCATCAGCTTTCCACAATGATATTACAAGCTCCAGAAAGTGTACAATTCGTTAAAGTCATCAATTATAAACACAATCTTCTAAAAATTCAATAAAACTCACCGCTTGGGTTAATCCAAGGAAAACCATACAACCAAGAAGCATCTAATAAGGAATACTACAGTCACCACGATAGAAAGAACAAGCAACAAGAATACTCGTTACATTTAAACAATATCGAAACACAAGCGTCCCTAGCCCAATCAAGAATTACCCCATTATTCCGATGTAATTCCAGCGAGAAGTAAAAAATCCCTCTGCACACGACGGGAACAGGAAACCCAGAAGATCTATTAATCACTGAATTTCGCCTCCGAGCAACATCCCACACTTCAATTATCCTTTCACTTCCCTTTTAATTATCTCCCACTGTCCCCTGGCCACTATCCCATTCCCCGGCAATAACAGAATTGCAAACGATACACCCGGTCATTTGCATGATTAATTCAATCGATCGGAACGCGTGTACTCGTGACACGTTTCCGTCGCAGTCCCCCCTGCCGACCCCCTCCGACCGCCGTCGCAAGGGTGCGGAGAGTGCTCCCTAACGTCGAAAAGGGTTTCGCGGTCGAAATCGAGTAACCCCATCCGCGCGCCGCCGAAAAGAATGGAATCCCTTTGAACGATTCAATTACGGCCGACTCGAGCAGGGCCGGCCCGCCGGCTGGAGAGGGATGGGGATGCGCATTTCGGGTTGCATTTGTACCAGAATAGTCAATTACGGGTGCGCGTCGGGCGCGTTACCTTTTTTCTCTCCCTCTCCTCTCCGCGACCAATCTCGCGCCATTGTGACGGCGAAATTTACCGGAATTATCTTTCGCCCCGCGCCCCTCCCTCGCCCCCTTTCCCGCCGCGGCGTCATTAATCACTGTCGAAAGCTGTAAACGTCCTTGAACCGCGTGCCCCGACGCGTTCATCAATTCCCGATCGAAAAATCGACGGTTATAAAACGAACAGCGACACGGAGTTTGACTCTAGCGCTGTTCATTTGCTGGCCTGCGCGGAAAAGAGGGCCGGAGTGGCTGATCTACGATACTCGCTGTGCAAGGTTGGTTAACTGCTAGCGAGAGAGGAATGGCGACTGCCGGGCGTAAAACGAGTTTCGGCGAGATTTCGATTTAGAGACCGTTTTCACGGGGCTTTCCCGAGTAGCGTCGCAGCCCTCGTGGTGGCCGGATGTCGCGTTTAATTTGAGCAACATGTTTTCAACGTCATGTGGTTTTCAGTAAAAATAGAAGCGTGTCTCTGTATAGGGATAGTAGAATTTGGAATTGGTCATTCCGAAACCTTACGGTTTCCGAATACTTCCCACGAAACCCTTAGCTCCACGTCATCCTGCAATATTCCCCTGGTTCTACGGCGGAACAACGAACGTTCGACGCTAATGAAAAGTTCCTTTATATAGCGCAGACAACCAGCAATAAAGATAATCGTAAAAAGTTGAAAAAAATGATCCAGTTCCCGACAAAACTGAAGTTCGCGTTTAATCGAAGGTTCTTAGCGCGGCAGCGGCGCAACAGCAGGTGTCGATTTCCTGGCCGGAATGGTTATTAATTTTCCGTTTAAAAGCTCCATTTCCGTAATGAAGGCCGCAATTAACATTCTCGCGACAGCGCCGCGTGGACAGCGCCGTCCGATAACGCGGGCCGCGCAAGGGGCCATTATTCGAACGAATTCCGCTCGATTATGTCAGTCGCGTGAGCTAATTGTAAAACACAAATCCGCCGCTTCCCTCGGTTCGGCTTCGTGTATCGGGCGTCGTGCGTGCGCGCGCGGCCTGGCCGGTTCTTTGGAAAATGAAATTCCCGAGAAACTACTTCCTGATTCGGCTCGCTACAATCTAGGAAGCGAAATCGTACGGTATAGAGCTGAAACGATCCTCCGCGGGATTCTCAAACGATTTCTCGGGCACGCAATTCCTGAAAGAGAGAAGACGGGATCTCGCGGCGCGGAATCACAGTCTCGGACTCGCGCCGTGAGGTGGCGGACTGAAAGGGGGAAAAAAGTCAACCGGGAGGGAAGCGAGAAGCGCGAGAGAGAACGAACATGTTATTTACTTATGCAAAAGATACGGTACGCGATGAAAATAAGTAAATAAGTCGGCTGCGCCGGGGAAAAAAGTCGCTTTATCGAATCGCTCTTGATGCTCGTAGCTCTCGCGAGCCTTGACGCGATTACTTTTTAGACTGTAGAGTGTCTCGGAGTTTTTCTCTTTGGTAGACTTTGGTGGATGTAACTGGAGTCTAGTTCTATAGAAGTTTGTTGTTTGTTAATCTCTTATACTTGCGTGAACGTATAGTTCTGCGATATTTTAGATCGTAATGTAATTGGAATCTTTGTACAAGTAGGTTATCAATTGTTTGTGTTCGGTTAGATCTGGAGTTTTCATTTGCCAGTTTTTAGTATATTCTGCGTTGTGAATCAGTATATGGTGATTATCAATATTATAATATAATATTAATCTATAAGAATGCAACTCGACTGAACGTAACGTTACTCAAACACAATTCTCGAATTTTACAATTCAGGTTTATCACTTTACCTCCGTTTCTTTCATTCCCCTTGATCCTCTTTTTGTCTCATTTTAATTTTCCTCGGTTACCAATTTAATTCGCCTCGCTGTTTCCCTTCTTGTAATTTCATTCTTCCCGGAGTCCTTCGTGTGCAATTAACTTCTAATTCTGATGTTCTATTTTTGTGTAATACCGTCGCCGACGTGAAATTCCGTCAGACATCGTAACTGAAAGATGTCCTTACACGAAGATGCGCATCGTTTACGTGAAATTTACTGTCCGCTAGCACTTGAATTGGAAAGAGCGAATGGATTTCGAAATTTTCGCGACCAACAATAAGCCCGGGAATTTCCAATTTATTTCTGACCTGTTTTCGACGCTCGCGGGGAAGCATTTGTCCTTCGTTTCAATGATCGTAAAACAAACGTTCCGAGTGGAAACTTATCTACCAAGGACTTCTTTCTCCCTTGATATTTTCGGGAATTTCATCGCCGGGCAACGGCGTACCTTCTTTAAGCACCCGCACACCATGGAACTTCGATCGCCCCAAAAATTGCAATTTTTCGAGAAACGTTGCACGTTTACGAGGCGCATCAATGGAAACAACAGGCAATTCCTTCGTACCGCTTCTCACTTCTCCAGAGTGAACAAAAGGAAAGTTAATACACGTTTTCTACCCCCTTTCTCCTTACGACTTCCAATAGCTCATAAAATTCTATAAAATATACTTCAATCGAACTGACACAAATAATTTCGTTGTTCAAAGAACAGCCTCTTTTAAAGATTGAATTACAACAAACTTTTCTTATATGTAATAACTTAAAAAATTCGTTTATTAGTCGTTTCCTTTGAAATTCATACTAGAAAAATTCTATTAGCAATCCGTATACATTTTACGTGTCTTTAGTAATCAAACTATTTATACGTTCAAATGGAATATTCGAAATTCGGTCACCGGTGACCGGAGCTTCCAAATTGCTTGAGAATAATTACAATAAGAAAATTAATATTGAATCGAAACATTTAGTAACACGAGAAGCTAGACAATACTGTAAAATGAGTAATACCAAAACATTAACAATTATTTCTAATATTATTTTCCTCTATTACAAAGGAATAAATCTTACTACATCAAAACGCTCGAAATTCTCGTCAACGTGTTAAAATACCAAAAAATTCATATCTCGACTATCCACGTACTCGAGTATTTCCAAAATTCCAATACACGATACACAATCATTCCCACATTTTAAAATCCCAACGTATCCCCACATTTCTACAAATTTCCCTTGTTTGCGAGACTCAACTTTACCGAAACGACCTCGTCGTCCCAAAGAAGTCCGCCGAGTTGCTCAAGTTTAGGAAGAAAGCCATCGCGACGAGCTATAAGACGCATTTCCTCGGTCCCCGGAGCGAAACGAAACGGGACAACGTTGTAAATCCCGAATTTCAATTAACTGGATGAATTATGTCGTCCAGATGGAGCTGTCGCCGTTCCTCAATCATCATCATGCCATTCGATCGTGAAATATTCCGCTGTACCGTGCAATTACACGAAACCGTACTTTCGAATGTCAGGAAGCCTGTCCCCCCGTTACACCGGGCTTAAGGATAAGAAATTGCAGTTGCGCGATTGGAAATTACGACATTTCCAGTACAACGTTCTGGGAAACGGTGGCCGGATGACGAGCGAACGGCTCGAAGGGAAAGAAAAGTGAAAAAATGATCGAACTGTCCCGCTCGCTGTTTCCGCTTCCGACGTTTCCGGAGGCCTGCTCAAGGTCATCTCCGTCCTTTCATCAGATTGCCCTAGTTGTCGGCAACGATTGCGTAATCTCCCGTATTACCTCCTAGCAAAACTAATTTATTACTCAACGATCATCTCCGCTCGTCCGATCGACTATCGCGGGTGAAATGAGGATGTCCTCTATACCCTACCCTGGCATTTCGCAATAGCTGACCCTCTCGATGTTATTAAAGAAAACCTTCTGTACAGGGCGTACCACCTAACTACGGTAGGACCCCGATTAATAGACGAGTCGCTCGGAAGCAAATGCGGTTAAGTGCAGAGAAAAATTGAGAAAATTAATGGTCTTCAATATACTGATTTTGAAAACTTTTGGTTCGTGCATTTGATTAAGAATGAATATTTGTTCAATGTGTGTATTTTTCGATGCATTGATTTTGAAAACTTTTGGTTTCATTTGATTAGGAAAGTGTAGTCTTTTTTTAAAGAACAGGCTATGTAACAATAGATTATTTGCTTCACTGAAATTGACTTAACCGCATTGGTTCCTGAGCGACTCATCACAGCAATGAATCTTCATTTCTCCGTTTCCGTTCTATTAAATAAATTACTTGAATTTCGTGGTATTTCTTGAATTTGTGTATTACAGTTCGTTTCTATGTGATCTCCAATACGAATTCGCATTTGAATATTTCAAGCCTTGCGCAAGAACTACTTTCTAATTACTCGTGATCATTTATACAGTTTAAAAATTTATTCGAAGGCGTAACGTTCTTCTGATTCTTTCTCCGGTGCCTTTCGATTAACGAGATATGGATCGCGTTGGAAACCCGGAGCGCAAACATTGATCTATCACTGAAAACTCTGACCCATCACGTCGCCGGCTACAAATTATTATAACTTCAAGCTCGTTCGATAACTCGAACGGTCCCGTATCGAAAATTCCCGTATCAGAAAGTTCTGATTACATGTCTAAATAAGGAAAAGTCCAAAGATCGGATAATCGGCGCACCGATATAATCAATAGTCCGGATAACCGGCGTCCCACTGTGACGAAAATCAATACATCGCCGGGGAATTGAGAAACGTGCGGGACACTGTGCTTTTATCGGAGTTTTAATATACGACAGTATTCGTGATTCCGAACTCACCATTTCCAAACGTCGTTATCAGTAACCAAACACGTAGGTACACGATGATTGATCGTATCGAAAGTTTCGGGAAAGTTGTCTGATTGGTTACGTATAATTTCGAAAATTCGAATCGGTAATTTCAAGCTTGAACATGTTTCCTGCAGCTTCCTGCGACTATGTAATAAACATTTGTTTATATTTTATATTCTACAATAGTTTCTAATTCAGCTTGTGTCTGATGCGTGCAAAGATTAAATTATTATTGTCAAATTTACCATTTTTTATGTGTAAATATTGATATACTTTTCGTGAATATAAATTTCTATTGGAAATAGATATTAATCAAAATCTCTTCTCTGTTACGCGTAAAAATATTTCCCCGACAGAGTGATTTAAACACTCCGCTGAATCATTAATTTCAAAAAATTGCAGCTGTCTGTTTAATTGATTAATAAAAATCCGTGATAACAGCGGAACAGGTTGCTGTGACGTGGAATATTAATAGATTACCCACATTGTGGAATTAATCATTTTCGCTTTTTATAGTCTGCTTCTCCGCAGGAAAAGAAAACTATCAAAACTTTCACGCTGACCCGTATGTTTCATTCAAATCGTTTCTCATATTTAATATTTTATAATAAATCGCAGCGCATTCTTTAAAATCATCGAATACATTTCAGAGATTTCATATCTTTCGATAATTTCAATAATTTATTAACGCCACCCATACTGCTTTTCATAATTCAAGGAAAAAGTAATGTCTTCAGCTTCGAATGTATAAATTCATTAGCAGAAATTGAAAAGATAAAAAGTGCATTTAGTATAAAGGATTATTAGTCGCGCGTTATCGGTACCGCTATTTCGGACACAATGGACTATAGGTTACACAAACTTCCGTTATCAAAGTACCCGGGCGCTTTCATGTCCAGTTTCCATTCTATTAAACAGTATTGCTGTTCACACGGTATTATGATGTCACCGCGATGCAAATGTGAGATCCTAACTGCTCCAACAGCACTGAAATAATTACGGGACTCGAGAGTAGTAAAAGTGCGGGTTCATTAATGAAGATGTGCGGCGTAAGCAAGGGTGCAATTGCGGACACTAAAAAGCGGAAATATCCTATTGAAAAGGCACGTTACTCGCGTCGACCGCTTTTACTGCCGGAAAAAATTAAATAATACCTCGCGCCATTTCAGCGACCCAAAAACAAGAGAGAGAAGCGATAAAACCGATAGAAACAAATTTAACGAATTCCTAGCGTCGAATTTATCCAGTCGAAACTCGGTAAAAATACTTGCAACATACGAAATAATATGACAATATATTATTATATTCGATTATAATATAATAAATGATGCTAAATTATTAAATATACACAAGAATAATCTGTTTGACAAGGTAACGTAACACTGAACAAATATTTAAGAAAGGAAGAATAGAAATCGCCTCTTTTCTCGAACAAATTACGCGACATTGAATAAACAATAAGGAAAGGCAGAAAAGAAATTTGCCTCTTGTCTCCTTTCTTACGTTTTTTCCCCTTCATGTTTATTCAACAAGCTGTCAGCGGCGAGTAGGGCAATGTAAACACTTGTTGAATAACAGGTGGAATTAGTACGACTTCCACTATTCGAACTTCAACCCCTTTTCCCTTCCGCCGCGGCTCCTTTGTTCGCGCGAGGCAATTTCACTCGCCCGGTTACTTTATCGGAAACAAAATACCCCGGGATCTCGGTATTACATTTCATTCTTTGTCTTCAAGGCGACAAAACTAATTGGACGGGGGCAAGAGTAATGAGCGTTAACGGAGGAAAAGGGAAAAAAAAAGTTAATATCGCGTTACCAAATGTTCACGTCGTTTAATTAAATCGCGATACGCCCCGTGAATTCCAATAACAGGCCGCTAGTATCGGGCTTATTAAAATAGGGGGCGATTGCGCATGGAAATTAATCCTACAACTTGTGTGCTCGCGCTGGAACAGTCACTTCGGAGCCGACGATCATTTCTGCAACCAACAAGAAACGTTTTGCATAGATTCAGGCGAAACCATTTCATTTCAGTCCTCCATTGATATGGTACACAGAATTTAGAATTGAATATATTTGATAATCTCGCTCGAGTACAAAGGGTGCGTTCTAATTTTAACGAAGAACACCTGTGAAAATCGTTGGAGGATAACTTGAACTTACTTCGTTTGATAGTTGAAACTACCACGTCTGGTAGAGTTGTTTATATCTAAAAATCAACTAGCATAGGAATGAAATACAGAAAAGTTCAGGAAACAATGAATCAATGGATTCAAACAAAAGAGGAATATTCTCAAGTAATTTGAGAAACGTTCGTTTAAAATGCAACGACCAACCACCCAACGTCGAGTCTTGCCTTAGTCGAACGTTTCGCGGAATGGGAATCGAATAATTCTCCTATGAATAACCATGAGGATCTGAATACTGAGAGCAACATAATAAAACGCAAACATCTAGTATATACGCAGAACAAATCTATTAATTTTTTATAAATGGAGTTCACCCGAAAAGCTCCAAGCACGTCGCAAAAAAACTGAGTATCTCCCGCGAACCCACAAAAACGAGACGCCATAATAATCGCGGGATTGTCAGCACGGTCTAATTAATACAGAACCTCCGACTCGTTCCCAATAACAATCCCCGGGGTACCGTCATCAATGTTGTTTGTTTCAGTCATGTTAAGCACCGAATTGCATCGATCGCTCGAAATGAGTTCACGAGCACACTCGCCACGCCATCAGGCTGTATTATCGCAAAACGAACGACGAACGATATAATTTTACATTTCGGTGAAAAACTTTAGTTATTCCGTTTGAAGTAGTCGGCTGTCGGATTAACAAAACGTTGTCGCAAAAGTACAATCAACGCGCCACGCAGCGCGGTCGGAGATTGTTCTCCGGTCACGGCGATAAATAATCGATCGAAAATTCATGCGCATAAATTCACGCGCAATCCGTTTAATCACCATTAAAAATTAGCACCACAATGCGCGTTAATGCGCGCCCCGATGGCGCAGAAACTCTCGTTTATATCTGAGCGTTTCCCCGTGAAAAGATATCGATCATTCCCCGGTTGCTCTCGCGAAAAATAGATTGTTTTTTCTCTTTTCGGACGAAAACTTCACAATCGTCTCTGTACTCTTCGCGTGCTTTATGAATTATTCAAACTTTCTCTCGCACGCCCTCTTCTATCTTTTAGCAGAAAGAAGATAATTATCTGCGTTATAAATGGCCGCTGCAAAAGGAGATGTATTCCTGATTGTGTCGAATAATTTATACGTTCCGCAGCCGGCTCGTTTCTTTCGGGGAGGATCGTTAACACTGTGTTTACATGCGACGTAAATATGGAAAAATCGAAGGTTCCTTCCTTCGGGTGTAATTGCAATCGAGTTTATCAGTGCCCGTATCGTCTGTCTCGTTGCCTTTTGAAAGCGCAACCTTTCTCCGCGAGGCATTCTGTAAAAGGCAACTAAAACGAACTGCAAGAGAGCGAAGTGGCAAACGCCTTCGCCCGCCGGAACGTCTGTTTTCATTTTATTTGATACCTCATCATTATTCCTGGACCTTTACAACTTGTCTTTCACGTTTGAAAACAATACTTCCTTAATTCTACATATTCACAATTTTCGTTCTTCTCTTTTTGAAAGAAACTATTATACACGGACTTCCCTCGCATTCTCAGCAAGATGGAATTCTTAAAGATAAATCGTTCGAATATATTCCATCAACCTTATAAATTATGTTCAACCATTCGATATGAATAATAGACCACATACAAAGTACACGTTAACTATTTTTAACATCTACTTCCAAGAATTATATGCTCAACAGTACTTTCTAAACACTCGAACCCTTATCAGACTCTATTTAGCTACTTTAAAAATGCTTCCTAGCGCAAAATAAACGAACAAACCGTACTTCGATATTCCCGTACATTCGTCAACATTCGGCAAAACCATTTCCCCGTCGCCCACGCGTTCGTCGGAGACCGAGGTATTTATCGACGTTAATCGCGACGCTGCCCAACAATTCGCAAGCTTCATTTCCGATTTCCAGCGTGTCTGACGCAACGCATGCATATTTCCTCCGCCGTTTACGTGTCCGACTCGGAAACTTCTGTTCTCATCGTGCATTTGTCTGTGACCTATTTCCGGTACCTAGAATTGTTTACCGTGCGCCGGGATCCCGAGCAAGCAACAAAGTTTCGCGGCCCTGCCACCGATCGCCGCGGCCATACGCCGAAGACGTATTGCGCTCGTGAAACAATTCCGACAATTCGCCGAGCGGGACAAACATTTCCGAGCGGGGAAACGCGCGACATCGAGTCTCGTTTTAAACGACATTTAAAAAAAAATGCACCGCCGTTCGGGAGACGAGGCGAGGAGCGTATTTGGGTCACGAGATATAGGGCATCGCTTGGTACCGGCGCACGAAAATATCCGCTCAGGGAAATATTCTCGTTTCTTCTTTTTTTTTCCTCCTTTTTGTTATATTTACACCTGCGGATCAATGCTCGTGAAGCCCGTTCGTTTGTTCCCAGCGCGCGTTTTAATTGAAATTCAGGGAACGCTGTAATTATCTCCGGGAAATCCTTTCGCGAGACACATCTACCGCGCGCGACGCGAATTATTAAGATCTTCGCACGGTACTCGTGCCATTGGCGCACTCGACCCGAGAAATAACAATTTGTTAATTGATCCGATACGTGGATCATTCGGTTCGATGGATATTCCACTGTTCCGCTAGGGTAAACAGATTTTTCGGAGGTCGATTTATTGGTTGCTGGATTATTAGCGGGCAATGAGATAAGTACCGGGAGTTAGCTAAGTGGGCGCGTGCTCGAGGAATACCATAAAAATTGATCATTTCCGAGAAGATATTAAAAAGGAGAAGCGGCGGAGATTTTGTTTGAATTTGAGTGGTATATTCGAGCGTTCTGCCGATTCCGAGCCGGGTTTTATTAAGTTTTAACTTCCACGTCGGCGTACTTCTTCCACGTAGCTCGACAATATTTTCTTCCAGTGTGCGAAAGGCAATTTGCTTCGAATAGCCCTAAAGGAGAAAATTACAGGGAAAACTTTCGCGATACTCCGCGCCAAACTTCTGGTCCATTACCGTTCTATCCACTTATTATCGCATTATTAGTAATTGCAGGCAATACTAGTATTTTCGCATTACAATATTACTCCCGGTAATAAGTATCCGGGGTCACGTAAACAAACTTATAACCGGAAAGAGAAACCATTCTCGGATCCTCTCGGAACGCTTTGAACACGCTGGAAAATGTTGGAAACTAAATCAACATTTTACATTATGGTACCACTAACTATACATTCATTGTAATAATGAAAATGAGATTTTCATAGAAATATTTGTAAAACGGTATGAGAAACAATGGATATTTATATATGAACAATTTGTAAGATAGAGTTTGGGTTAGATTCGAACGTAATTAACACGTTGATCACCGATGACCGAAGCTTTCAAATTACTCGAAAACAATTGTAATTCCTAAGATAACTGGCGTCGAACGAAAATGTTTACGTCGAATGCCGTGGGGGTCACCGGTGACCCCCAATCAAATCGAATTACTATAATCCACTCAATTAAACGATGATTAAAAATTGTTCCATATTAGAAATAATGAAACCTGAGGCGATGACGTTTAGCGAAATAATCGTGCAACAATAACGCAATTCAGTCAAATAACTGGACCATAGTGTAATCTAATAATTGTGTACCAAGGAATTGATAATTATTCCTTTTTATTTTTGCTACCAAAGAATAAGTTTTTCGTTGCAGTCGACGTGTTACAGTCGAAAACAATAACTTCGAGTTTTTGGGGGGTTTTGTAATTACAAGAACATTTCTTGGCAAAGTCACCAGGAAGGTTAGATAAGTATGCAAATAAGGCTTGTCTTAATCACTGTGATTAGGGAACTGTTTGTAATGCTTGAAAATCAAATCGTTAGTTTGCAGTGCACCCGTAGTTTACAAGAGTGAGGACAGGGAAATGTACTTTGAATGCTAAGGAACTGATAAAACGTACGATAATGGGGCGCAAATGATAACCAGAACAAAGAAACCTGTATTTCCGAATAACAAAGTACTTTTGCACTACGTCGGATACATCTGCCTAAACTAAGTTTCTTATTTAGGGATACTCAAAATAGTTACGAAGGTAAAAATGGCCCATCACAAAATTAACTAGTGTTCCCTTGATTCACAGATCAAATTCCATATTTTACATGATCAACCAATGAAACACATAAAATATTTACTATACTTCTCTATCCTTCATTCCAATATTCTCTTAAATATAATAACAAACTATTTACTAAAAAACTCTCGGAAACATTGAAATAAATATTTTACCATCAATCTGCTATAAAATCCGTATTAAAATTTTATTCGCCCAGAATTTTCAAATACATCTGCTACAAAATTCATAATGAATATACTTCAAAATTCTATATCAATAAACTTGCCATTCCTCGAGCCATAATAAATACTAAACCAGGTCTCCTCAATAACATTTCCATCAATCCAATAAATCTAAACAAAACATTAGAAAAACAAAACTGAAACGAGTCATAGTTCCTAAATATAATGACATACTTTATAATCTCTAATAATAATATCCATAGGGTTACTTTCATTTTCTTATATAAAATACAGAATTACAACCGTCGCAAATATGTGACGCCAGTAGAAAACTCATTAATCTATTTCCCTCTATCACCCCCATATCTCTCTCCACAACAAGCAAACCAAAAAACTCGATTCCAAAGAAACCAAAAGGGAGCAACACGAAACTACCTTCGTCCTCGCATACACCAATTCCCAACTCTGACCCTCCGGACGAATAAACAGCGGGACAAATAAAAAATTGAATTCCCATTGGCGGGCTCGCGCCGCGCTCGCGAGGATAAATCCGAAAAATAGCGGCGCGTAATTCAGTTATACGCTGACTAATGTTGCAATTAACTTGGAGGCGATTTTTATGTGTTTTGAAACTTTTCCTATATTCCATATATCAAAGTAGCTCTGCTAAACAGACCCTGTTGGTAAACCAGTAATTTTCAAATTAACCCTTTGCGGACGAAAATTCTTTGAAATATGTAAAACCTTCAACATATAAAGCTAAATTACATATCAACTGCTTAATTAATAGAAGAAAAGGAAACTACGGTCTGATCTCTTGCTGTTCGACTAATTACATCATTTATTCGCTAGTTAGTCTTCCGAATATGAATATTTCACCTTATCGAAATGCCGACATCCGTCCGCAAAGGGTTAAAAGGGTAGAGAGCGCCATGCTCTAGGTATCTTTTAACCCTTTGCACTCGAGGACTCTCAGTCGCCACTTGATTCGATGCAGTAAAACTATAAAATTTGATATTCAACATTAAATTATGTATAATGCATTGAAATATTGCGATAAAAAAGCTTTGTTTCTAAATTCTAAAAATGTCGTCTCTGTCTAGTTAGAAAGTGCAAAGAGTTAAAAACCCCCAGGCTCAATCTACAAGCCAATCCTGTCCAAAACAAAAAAAGAATCGTGATTTAGTTATTAGACATGCGAGCGCGGTGCCCGGTCGATGCATTGAATTACCGAGGAAAGTCTGACAAATGGTCCTCCCCGAAACCGCGGACTTCTCAGTTGAGAACGCGGCCGAAAGCAGTGCGCGAGCGCGGCTACCCGGAATGAGCCCCCGAAGGATGCACTGACCCGGACAATTACCGAGCTAGCTTTCCCTTCGAACACGAGAGACAACTGATAGACACACACAGACACACATGCATACAAACATACAGAGTAAGATCGAAACGGGGTCTACCTGTGGATCGTGATTCGTGGCTTCGGTGACGTCGGTTGCTCCCTACACGCGAGGGCCGTGGGGACCTTGAGGAGGTCGCAGGACGACAGGTGATGCCCATATCCACGACAATTCCAGGTGTAACCACCGCGGTCGTCTTCCTTCATGGATTGCTGCCTCCTGGTCCCGGCATTGTCACCTGCACTGCCACCACCCTCGGAGAGATGACGAATCAGAGGTCGTCGCATCTCATAGGGGAACTATTTTCACCGGCACATTCGAACCCACTAGACACCGCAAGGCCGACCGAGCGAGTCCGCGTGATCCGGTCGATCCGTTCGATAACACGGTAGATCGGAACACGATCGATGCGCAACTTCTTCTGCAAGGGCTCTTCAGTGTTCCTCTAATACATCGGGAATCGATCGAGGATAGGGATCTTATTGTATCTGCTCGGGGATCGACGATTGGCCGTCGAATCGGCGATACGCGCGGTGTTTCTCGTTCCAGTCACACGACACGTTTCCCAATCGATCTCATCCTACATCGATCACGCTCGAACCCCGGGACGACGTAATCGCGACACGGGTCCTCGCGAGACTATGTACCACGTACTTCTTGCACGAGTGTTTACGACTGTGCACCCTTCTCCGTACCCTCCCGCCCCCAACTAGCATTTGTCTTACCTGCCACCCATATTTCCGAGCTGCATCGAGCACGAATGTGCTTGGTCTTGTCGGTATTGTAGGGAGCTCCGACTGGTTCGATGCTGGAACTACCGATGGTGTTAACCCTTTGCACTCGGAGGTATTCCGTTGGAAATATTCAACATTTTCGAACCAAACGCAGACGATGTTTTTTTTAAATTCACTCAAAGAGAGATCGCAAGTGAATTGAGAAACGAAGCTTCTTTATCCCAATATCTCACACACCGATGCATTACAGTTCAGTATTGAATGTCAAATTTTATAGTTTTACTGCGAATCAAGTGGCGACTGAGAGTCACCTTTCGGGTGCAAAGGGTTAATAGATGTCTTTTCATATTTTCATTTAAATTTTGGACAGTTTCTATTGGTAATTTCGTAATCGGTATTGCACAAGTTGAAAAGTTGATTCGGAATGTAGGAATGTGGAAGGTAATTTTAAAATTTCAAATAGTGTCTTTTGATATCTTTGGTAGAAACAATGTTAATACTAGAAACCGAGCATTTAATAGGTTGATATATAATATTTATAGAAATTGTAAGAATGGATTGTTTTCAGTTTCTTTGGGTGTTTGTTATAGGAGTCAAGTGAATTTACTTTCAAGGATAAATTAATTTTCAAATAGGAAGATTGTAACCAGGACTGTTTTGACTGATACGTAGTTCTGGTGTTAAGTCCGGTTTCTATTTTACCGATATTTAGTGTGGGGTTAGAAATGTAGATTCCTAGGGCAGTCCTAGTTACACTTCGGTGTCGTGGTTGACGTTACCGATGATTCGTAAATAAGATAATTAGTTAGAATGGAATCAGATGTAAACTAGCGAAACATGATGATTTTGTAATCTAACAACTCCAAGCCATTTTTATTGTATCCCTAGCAAAAATGGAAAATGTTATATTGTAACATCTCTTAGATTTCTTTATTTTCCTTCGTAATAAAAAATTTGGATGTGTGGAAGATCCAGTAGTCTTAGGGTAGTTCTAAATTTATTTATTCGAATATTTAATAATATAAATGGTGTCATAGAGGAGTTTACAGAGTGCGAAGGGTTAATTCTGTGTCGTATGTTTTTACCGGGGTATATTTGACAGTGTCGGTATTTCAGGACACCAGACAGAAAATTCATTGTTTGCCACGTCTGCAAAGATTTTGAGTCTGAATTTTATGAAATTCACATTGTTAATTGTACTGGTCGTAACTTGTTTTTGCTTAAATATTCTACATTCAGTTCAAAAGTTTCGCGAACCTGTTTTACGAACAGTAGGTAAAATTCAAAATCTAAACGAATAATTTAAGAAAATGAATTTAATAACTATGTAACAACAAAATACTTTAGAATAACTATTAACAAAATGTTAGAATTGACTTTGTATTTAATATATTTCTTTGCGTCAACCTCGTTGCAGAAAGATTGATAGGTAACAGTGAGATTGATCCGACTCACCCACTTTTAGTAGTGGTTCCACCCTATTTATTTCCAATTGAAGATATCGACTAATCACCTGAGTACTTCTCGAATTACTATCTAATCCTAAATCACAATCAGTGCTTGGGAAATATTAGATAAGTCTCGCTGGTTCAACCAGGCAATTCACTTAGCTAAGAAATGGTCACAAAAAGCTTCCTTGCGAATAAAGAAGTCAAGCCATTTTCTCTTAAAATTTACAGGTTGATTGGTAAGATTTGAAAGTATAGATCAAACTTTCGATATTCCAATAATTACCTATAAGCTCGAGGCTTCGTCTATTAAAAAACACTGATTGCTTGCGAAATCACCTACATTTAATCAATGTTTGCTTATACATTTCCATATGTCTAGGATTATCGTGCGCAGAGTTAGTAAAACGTAATAACTACGCATAATGACCACGCGAAGTCAAATAATTAACGTCTTCGTGTAAACTCAAATGATCAAAACTCATATTCGGTCTCGAGGTGTATTATCTATGCGCTTTTACTATATTCTAATTTTACCTGTACGATCATAATCCTTGGCTTTCACTCACTTCGTAATACTACTTCTACAGGAACGGAAAGGTGAAAAATATCGATGTAACATAAGCATTTTATTTTTGATATTATCCAAATGTTCACAATTGAGTATTTTCGTGAGGTATTGTATGTTCGCTACTGTTGGAGAAGGATAATCTATGTCGTCGTAACAGTTTGCCACTAAAAATAAAAGTGTGCAGTGCTATAGAGTGTCGTAGATTAGCTTTTCTTTTAGCGATAATGCACACTAGACGAGGCAGGTGTGGCTCGAGGGAACAAGAGGTACACTATGGAAGTAGTAAACTTTGTATTTTTATCTGGATGGCATTAGAACGCCATATTGTACTCGTTCGTAAACTGCACTTTTGTCACTTACTGCTCGTGGCATCTTTTCTTATACTTTTATCACTTAATGGCTTCCCATCTTCCGAGTGCACAGAATGATATTTCTAATTAACTATATCTACACGAAACGATGTTAATACACGTGTTAATCATGAAAAATAACTGTGGTTTTAAAGAATTGTAAGTTGTAAAAAAAACTTCGAAGTTCGTGTTAAAGATAAGAAAATGTAAAAATATTTTACAAAATGAATACAATGAGTATAGTTATATAAAAAGTGATTGTTGTTTTATGATTTAATTGCTGCACGAAAGGGAAAGAAAGGCGAATAAATGAATAAATTAACATTATTTCTAAACCCGTGAAAGTAACGCAAGAAAGAAGTTTCTCCTATATTTAATTATATTACGCAAAGGAAATGATTCTTGAGGATAATGAGCTGTGTAATTACCCGTATACAGGATGCACCATTCAACGTGATCACCTTAGATTATTTAGCTGCTGGTGGATCTTCAGTAATTTTTAATAAACTTAAAAGCTTTTACATTCAGCTATCTTACTCCGAATAGCTTCCTGGTAAAATAATTATTATCGGTATTAATTAATTAATTACTAGCAATAAAGGGTAATTACAAAGAAAAAGAAAGTAATCTTCGTGGATGAACACATTTACGCTTAATCGTAAATGTAAATTAATAAGACTTGATCAAGAAAACAATAAATTTACCTTCATCGAACAGTAAAGTTAGAAATTTGAAGTTTGAAAGTAACATGAAAACCATCGGAGAAATATGATTCCAGAACGAAACTCAAAAAGATCACGTCTGGCGGGTAAAAAGAAAACGAGTTCTTTATTGGGCGGACAATTAACAATGAACACCGTGCTTCAATAAAACAATATATTTTTATTAGTCAAAGATAAACGTGTTTCTAAAAACCCTGGTCGCAGTTCCATCATAGTTTTCGCAGTTACGGAGATTGTTTTGGGGATGACAAATAGGGGGGTTGGCGCATAAAACAGTGAATCTCGCGCGTTAAAGCAAATATCGTGTTTATTTGTCGATTTGCGTAGTCATAAAATATATCGATTGATATTGATAACACTGACAGTGAAGTCGGATGTAAATTCGTCCTCGTAGATACCTGAAGCGCGCGCGTTATTGTTTTGCCTCGATCAAGACAATAATTGTAGAACGTTCAAACAATCGTTAAAATCGTTAAAATCGTTAAAACCGGCTCAACCATCAGAACAAACACCGATCTCTCAGTTCTCAGCCGTACAGCCGTAGGGGAACAGAAGACGCTCGATTAAAATTCAACATTCGAATGCATCGTGACACTGAGAAACCCGTTTTCGTAGAAAAATAATCGACGTTCGTTAAACCGCCGTTGCACAACGGAACAACGATGAGGAGGAAGGATTCGCGAAGGATAAACAGTCGAAAGAGAGGGCAAGGATCCGAAGAACAACCGAGGGGACATCAAAGACCAACGTCAAACGCAACAAACACCGAAGAAATCGACGATTAAAGGAATGTTCCGAACATAGCACCATGTTGTGTCCTTATCCACTAATTCGCGTAGAAGCTAAAAAACCGTATCACTATGGCAGGCGGTCCGTACACGCGTGCAAGCGTGCACCTGTGACCCGTCCCCTAACGTCGTGAAACGAAAAGAAAAGATAAAGAGAACAAGGTTGTTTCCAGTGGGAGGGGGGGGGAGGAAGGCGGGTGAGGGTGGATGCCGGAGAGGAATGGGGTGGGTGAACGGATCGCGACCGTTGCGACGAATTGTCTCCGTTTTCGAGGCTTACGCGCTAATTAATGGTTCGCGAACGACCGATCGATTAACTGGAACCCGGGGCTGCGGCTCTCTATACGTAACGAAATGCACGCGCGCCCGTCGTAACACGTTCCACCGTCACGGTGTCCAACGCGATACAAGGGGAGAGAACAGACGTACTTACGCGCGTGCACGTACAACGTAGTCGTATCTACATGGTTAGGCGTGAACGTAGCCAGTACGACGCCCGTGGTTATTAACACGTAATTGCGTAACGCACTATAATTGAGCTACCGTCGGCCGTCCCTATGTTACGAACCGACCACCCTATGTATATACGTGAATCACGCGACCAAGAGAGGAAAGGGTCGTCGGGATGCACCTGTACACGTGTGACCGTGCATCCGGGTGGTACACACGCGGCGTGGCGAAAGGCGTGTGTGCGCGTGTAGCTGCTGATCAGCTCGGCGGCACGAGGGACCGCGCGACCCACACGTGTACGGTCCGTGAGATTCGAAATCCGTTAAATACATCTAATTGGAAATCGGGCACGTGACACGCGACTCTTCCTTTTTTGCTTGCTGTATACTTTTTTTTTTTAATTTTCTTTTAATCGATTTAACTCGGTTTGTCTAGCAGCCGACTTGGTGGAGCATCGTCGCCAGCCGGAACACCCGCATCCAGGCGAACATCCCCGTCGACGGCGAACGGCAGAACCGACTCCTCGTCGACGAGCTGGCGAGGTTCTTCGAATCCGCGGACTGCTGGTCACGGGCGACGCGCTTCGGCGTCGTGTCCACCGAGCACACCTCGCTCTCCGACTTCCTTTCCTTCTGCTGCTGCTGCGGCGAGTACTTCATCACTGCATTCAGTCGGGGCGATTAGTGTGAAAACCGTTCGACCGTTACCTGCTAGATTCTGCGCCGGTTTCTAGGGGTGGTCGATGAGAGTGACAGTACCGCGGGATCCTCGGGGAAGTCCCCCGAGCGCGGAGAAAGTGAATCGTTTTACCGACCGTTCTCGGGAACTGATTTACCGATTTGAACGAAGCCCGGCACGCGAATAAATTTGGAGCGGTTTCGCTGAGAACTTTTTTTTTTTTTTTTATTGTACGCTCTAGTTTGCTTTCCTTTTTGTAGCTTGAAGTAGAAAGGTAATTGGAATAGATGTAGCTGAAAGGGAGGCAGCGTTTGTTGCCAGCGGTTGTAGGAGTATTGGCTTTTCGCGAAATGACGGCCGTTCGAAGACGGATGCAGAGTTTTGGAGGATAATGGCGGCCATTTGCTGTACGATTCTTCCGTGAACCACGGTATTGCGAGCACCGTGTGGAATGGACTTTCTATGAAACGTTGATATTTTCAGCGTCGACTATGATTGAAAGTTTCGCTTTGATCTATTTTCGGAGGTACGTTTATTAGGTTTGTTACGAGGTAGGACTTGATAAATGACCTCTTCGTCATTGGAGTACGAGGGAAATTATGACCTCCATATTGATTATTATAATACGGAGTGACTTTCATTTTATGGTTATCCTTGTTTAGAGTTAATGGATGTTCTCTAGTGTATACTAAGCGTATGATAATTACTCGATTATTATACAGATTTTAACGACGTGAGTCATTTTTTGCTCTTTCGGTCTTACTTTATGCCTTGGATATAAACACTTTCACAATTCGGAATAATTCGTAAATAAATTTGGTTTTGTTCGATTTTTAGAGACTCTCGTTCGACGTCCTGAACGAGATACTCCGATTCTATGATTAATCATGTACACTTTGTCATCTTATGATGATTTAGGTTTCATCTGAATATTTCTATATAGTATATGGCACTCCAGGAAATAGAACATGGTAAGAAATAGAAAAATATCGCGTTTCTTTGTGTAGACCACAATATCCTGACCACAATCAAGTCACTGTAACGTGATAAAGTATTATTAATTATCGTAGATGCGTAATGTCTCGTTCGAAGCATCAAACAATGGAAGAAAGGTTGCGAAATATTCTACGCAGTGTGCTGGACGGATGAAGAACGATTGCGAGATATCTCGTTTATAAAATCGAGCAGACAGAATGAATGTAATGTCGATTGTAAAACGACAGTAATGACCACGCGAAAACTACTGCTGTTACTTTTATATAATCGTATTTAATAATTTTTTAACTGAATTTAATATAAATAAATCAGTCCACGGACAACTGAGAAAGTGTAATGAAAACTGCTTGTCCCTTCTGAGCTAGATACTTGTTGCACGAGATAATAATATCGCGAGAGGAAAGAAAAAAGTTCATTTAAAAACGGTTTCGTTTGCCTCGCCCCTATCTTTTTCACAATGATCTAGTAATAATTATTTTAACTATAAAATATCCTTAAAAATTTACGACTGTACTTTCTAATTTTTTTTTCATAAAATACAGAATATTCCCTACGAGAATTTATTATCGAAAAATAATACTCCAATTTCGTGAAATATGAAAATTTCCTGACACTGTACCGCATAAAATATAGATTCGATGACTCCTTCTTCGCGGATTGGGCTAAGCCAGCTGGTAAAATGGAAAGTAGACTAATGATTTTATGAGCGCAGCGTGTAAGCCGGTGTAGTATGGTTAAGTAATGAGATTTTCTCGTATATCACTGTACTACTTTTTTTCTCACGGCTAACAGTGAAATTCCTTTCACTGGCAAATCCTCTTTTGTTAAGACAGCCTCGAAGCCGTTTACGCAACGGGAGAGAATATCATGACAGTGCAGAATGACTCCCATACGCGGCAACAAAAGCAGCGGCAACTATTATTTTCCACCATACTCGAAGAATATTCTCATTCGATGTGCAAAAGATGTTGATTATCGTAACGGAAACCACTTCCGTGGAATTGTATGCAGAAAATCAGGGAAACGAGAATTTACATCTGCAAAATTATCATTTCCGAATTGACAGTTTTCAAATCGCGGGAGATATAAACTTGAGCTTTCTTGAATATTTATCTCAAAAGACATCTATGAATCTAACAGTTAAAGCAACATAATTTCCCTCGATGCTTATCTTGAAGGGCATCGAGTAATCAATAAAAAATAAAAATACTCCTTGATGAGACTCATCGTGTTAAAGGTCGCGGACAAGCATTAAATGGAACTGATTTAATATTGAATTTCGAGAACAAAGTAATCCAAGTGGAAAATAAAATGTGCAATTTAAAAATCCAACATTTACGCGAATGTCACACCAGCCTTGACTATGTTCATGTTAAACGCTCACTCGGTCATGGTCGTAGATCTATTACGTGTTCGCTACAAAGAGCGCTGATATAACCACCGTACAACATCAGACAAAAATTGCCAAGTTTTTTTATGACCCTATCGATCGACTGCAGAAACAAGCTTCCGCATAGTTTGACACATAACACTTGGATAACTAGCAAAACAATCGTCGCTGTTCATTATTCAGCAATGACATTCACACATCATGATCTACGTACTCCAATCTTTGTACTACAACACAAATCCCAACATGAAGTACACAAACAATTCATAAATCTACATCCCGACCAATAACCAACATAAATATACTAAAAATTCATTAAAAACCCACCGTTAGAAACAATTAGACGATCATTAGTGAGAGAGCTGGAATGAAATGCGATTAACAAAGAAAATAACGAAAATAAACAATTTCAATGAAATACCGCAGTTACTT
The DNA here is from genome assembly GCF_051020985.1 of Nomia melanderi. Lineage (NCBI taxonomy): Eukaryota > Metazoa > Arthropoda > Insecta > Hymenoptera > Halictidae > Nomia > Nomia melanderi. The sequence goes on from NC_135003.1 coordinate 12,888,327, forward strand.
CGAACAATGCACGCAAGAAATTAACCCTTTTCGGACGGATATTCTTCGAAATGTAAGGAACCTTCAACAGACGAAGCTAAATTATGAATTGCTTAAACAATAAAAAAAGGGAACTACGCGCTGGTCCCTTGCTGTTTGAGTAATTCGATCATTCATTCACGATTTGGTCTTCTTAGCATAAAAATTTCATCTCGCTGAAACGACGTTCGCCCGCAAAGGGTTAACATTGATTTCCACGTGATAAAAAAGGAAATCGCTCGATTAACGTATTCGATTCGTCCGCGGGCGAAAACAAAGGAATAAGGGGATGAATAATATCGTTACAACATTCTTTCGTAATCCTGTGTATATACAACGTACGTGACGAGTAGCTATACGTGTCAAACACGCATGACCTGCATTTAAAATGTGATGCGCATCCCACGCACACACGCGCGTGTGTGTCCTTCTGTGTCCAGGCCATTGATTACAAAATAGTTTTTCGTGGGTTTATCAAAGACCGCGTTTCAAGGATTCCCCTCTTCCCGGATCCCGGAGCGTGGGCGTGTGTAGTGGGCATTCGAAGTGTGTTCTGGTTTTAGTGAAGCGCACGCGCCTCTTTCGGTCAGCTGATTCCCTAGACCTACTTTTTGCCTGATGATGCAGGCTACAAATAGGTATAGTCACGGATACATGTCTCCGCGCCCCTGTGTCCCTGTGACGTGTAAATACGGACGTGTATGCGCTTCTCGTGCCGCTGTACACGCATCTGCGCGCACACAGGCACAGATGTCGGGAAATTCTGTGCCCTAAATCATGCTCTTTGATTCAGGTCATTTTTAAACCCTTCGGAAACTAGGGCTTGAACTGCAGTTACGTCAAAGAGTACTTGGAACAATGGCTAGCCAAATGTAAAAAGGATCTTTCTTATTTAAACGAATATAACAAAGTAATGTTACCAGTACGTACAAAAAGAGGCTGTATATGATAAAATTGTAAATGAAATGTATACGTGTAATATACTTTATATTAACACCAGAACTACCAAATGGGTCAAAATGACCCATGATTTTTTCTTTTGCGGAAATTACTAAGGAAGCTGATTAATAATAAGCTGAAATTTAAACCAATTCAAATCTTAATAAATCCACGCTTGTGGTTTTTCTAATGAAATTTTCGAAGTTTGCTCGGTAGTTCTAGTGTTACGTATGAAAGTTACTCATTTGAATAATCAAATTCACCGAGATTTTGAAATACTGCTTGGAGTTCGTTCCGACTGAGAACAGTGCGCGATTAACACTCCGGGATAAAGAACATTTAACGTCACGCGACGTAACTACGGGCACCGTGCGTGTACAGTGTGCACTGATAAAGCAGACGAATTACAAATCACAATGGATTTTCGTCACGGTATTTCGAGGGGACCGTTACGCGAACGCGTAAACCGTCGGGGGATATTTTTCAAACGAGAGTCATGCGACGACGGGACGTTGGAAGAATTGATTTTTTAAAATCACAGAATACATGAGGAGCTAACTATGAACGCCGCGCGTTACGATTTTTCCTCTAATACTTAGCGATCTGGAAGAGTCCAAACTCTCGGATGTCTCGATTTTCGGGGAAGCATCGCTCTAAGCGCGCACAGATCGTTTCATCTATCAATTCTCATCGAATAACAATCGCGTGTCATATGCGGAAGCGCGGCAGTTTAGCTGTCACTGTCATCGATCATCGCTATCGTTTGTTTTACTGATATACCAGGTTTAGCGTTAAAACAACTAAAACTAGAAAATCTATTTCGAATAAAACGAAGGATGAACGCGCGGTTTCGACACGTAATTCTCAAATGAATTCGCACACGTACCTGTACAGATTCTATTCAATTCCTAATTCCTCACGAAGAGGTGAACAGGAAACGGCTGTACTTTGCTGCAAACCGTTCTATACTGGTTCGAGGCGCTTCGTGTAGTGTTCTGCGGAGCACGACGAAATGCATTCGTGCGACAAAGGACAGAGGCGAGAAGTAAGATAGAAATAGAAAGGGAGATAGAGGTAGCCACGTCCTATCTCCCTCTCACCTAAAACGCTGGATGGAGAAGTGGATGTATATCGCGCGATCGTTTCGACGATGGAACGGTGGTGGGGATACTCGTCTTCTTGGTTATGTACCGCAGCGCCGGCGCTGCATCGACCCATCGGCACTTCACCGACGATGTGCGTCCGCTTCAATGTATCTTCAAAGTACCTATCTATTTTTTTCCGTTTTTATTTGCGCCTGATGTTCATATAGATTATTTTGACCGATTACCTACCCCGAAGGCTAGCCGATTTATATTCGGCCGCCACGATTTCAAACATGTCCGTTCCCATGTGAATTAACATTTCGTCTCGTAAAATCTCTTCCTCTAGCACGTGACTTTACTTTAAAGAACATTTCGAAACGCGATCGCGGTCAAGGCAATGTCGGTTGCCTCGATCACAGGACGGGGGACGTTACTGTTTGAAAAATGTATTCCCCGAATTTTGTATGTCTCGTGTCAAGCGTCTCGCTAGTGTGCGATCATAGAGCGATCGATTTATGAATCCTCTCGCGAATGATCGCGTTGGAAATTTAGAGAAAGTTGTTGGTAGATAGAAACGATTATTGTTTCATAAGAAATAGCATGGAAATATTTATCTTATTATTTACTGTATGCAGTTAGCGTTATATGTTAAGGCGTTAATTGTAAAAGAGACTTACCTGTCGTCAATGTACCATTTCGATACGGGTGAAGTTCGGAAGGAGCCTGATTTCCTCGGGGAATTTATGAAATCAGTATTTGTCGGTGACATTGGGGACGAAATTGATGAACCGCTTTCTGATGAAGATGGTATTAAGTGTTCCATGTTACGACTAGATTGCCACGAGTATCTAGATTTTTGAGACGGACTATTGTGACTTGGAGTCGAACTTTGAGAACTTGACACGCTTAACGGACTTTTTGGACTCCTTAGACTTCCGGAACTGAGAACTCGAGATAATCGAAGTCTTAAACAATTTTCTTTTTTTCTCACTGCACTATTGCTTCCCGATGTCTCTTGTCCTTCGGGAATATCGGAATTACGTCGCATTTTAATTCGGAACTGAACGAAAACTTTTGATTAGGAAACGAACGTGATTTCACGGATTACAGAATCTAAATGACCCAGTATTTGGTAGAACTTCGGACAAAATATACGAGTAACGCAATACTTCCTGCCACTTTTTGACCGCATCCTTCCTCACGTTTATCAGATCTATTCTTCATTACTTGTATAAATGAATATAAATCTGTAAAAACAGAACTTTGTCTGTAAATAAATTAATTAAAAGGTTTGCTGATCATTTCATTATAATTTCATTTAGTAATTGATCAAAGTTTATCATTTTCCTTCTTTTCTTTATATATAAACTGTACATAACACGCAATATCTTTGACACATAGTGAGTAGCAATTAAATTATACAAATACTTAATTATTATAAATTAATAAAATTAAAGTATAATATTTATTTTTAATTATTAGGTTTTGTACTTTGCTGCTCCCTTGATTTTAGAAAAATGTGGTTTTGGTTAATAGAGAAAAAAATGAAAACATACATTTATTGTCGAATCTGTATTTTATACTGTTGCATTACAGATTAACAATCTGTCAAACGACTCGAACAATGTACAGTCACAAATAAATAATAGTGCACAATATACGTATGGCTCAGCCACCGCAAGAGAGCACCAGAATATCTTTAATGATGAAGAAGTACTGCTAATTCTAGTCAGTTCTAGCCTGACTCTTGTCAATGTATGTAATTACAACACGATGGGTCTACTTATAATCAATAATAACAATTTTTCACTATTCAGACTTTGCAAACGCTTGAGTACCAGATTGAGGAGTGTTGATGAATGAGTTGAGTGAAGTGCAGCAAGATGTCTATGAGGTTCGAGATGATAATAGTACTAATGTCCTCTATAACACCTGCTAAACACTTTTAGCGTGCTTTGTCATTTTCAAAATATTTCAAGCTTACTTTGAAGCTTGTTCTATGTACGCAATTAGATCAGCGCGTTCTTGTGGTTTCTTCAAACCAGCGAAGACCATTTTTGTACCAGGAATGTACTTCTTTGGATTTTCTAGATATTCAAACAGTGTGTCCTTATTCCAAGTAATACCTAAAATAGTAAAAATATAGTTTAATATGATATCAAAATCATAATCATAACAGTATCACATATAATAATAATAAAATAAAACCTTTCGCTTTGTTGGCATCTGTGTAACTGTAACCAGCTGCTTGTCCAGTTTTCCTTCCAATAATTCCATGGAGATTGGGGCCTACCTTGTGTTTACCACCAGCTTCAATGGTATGGCACTGAGCACATCTTTGTACAAAAAGCTAAAAAAATGTAATGCAGAAAGAAGCTTAATCAAATGGATTACGTCATTTTTATGAAATGAGGAAGTAAATAATCGTATCATAATTATTGTTAAAAAAAAAAACAAAATAATTTACGGACTGACGTTATCAAAAAAATGATAAAACGTGACGTTTACTATACGTACGACATGTTCACGTACTAACGTCATCAGATCGGAATGGCGCGCGGGAATTTAGCAACACGTTATTTAAATAAAAGTTTTAAAGAAATTCAAATAAAATTAGAAACGATGTCACTTCTTAATTTCTAAATTTGTTATTTTTACCTTTTTGCCTTTTTCTACGTCACCAGCGGGAACAGGCATGGTAGCTGTTTCTAAACAAAATAACGAAAAATTTATACATATACAATAATTTTACACTTACAACTATTGGTACGTTGTTTTTAAGAATTCTTATTTTAAACTTTATACGGATTCAAATTCATTCTATTCAACACTTCTTTTGTTACATAAGCGTAAAGCACGTGAAAAAAAATCCGATGTTTCGTAATAAGTAAATCTTATTCACATATACGCTCGCATATCACATTTATTAAGCAATTAATTGTAATATTTAATAAATTAAATAAAATGTTATATCAATCTGGAAAATTCTCGACACACCTCGATATTCACGTGTTGAATGTGTGTGTCGAAAGAAGGTGATAACGGCGGCAAGATAACTGTCGATCGCTATTCGATTAGTGATTTAAATAACTGTATGTTTAGCAAGATATTTAGTACTCCGTGCCAAGTACAAAATTGTACTTTCAATACCGTTGGGATGACACTGACATAACCGTTTGTATGAAGGTCAAGTATAATCATATATCTAATGGTTACAATGGTATATTTATAAATTTTAATCTAATCCAATTAAGAATAGTTTTTACCGCTTTTTCCGATATGAACAATAGACACGATATCATGTAACGAGGAATAACAATATTAATACTATCAAAATTATATTCCTGCTACTGAATATGCTACGTTAATTACGATAATAAATTCACAATGTTATATAACATCTTGCAATAAATTTTCATAAAAATATATAACGTTAAATGACATATTTCTGTAAGATAAAAATAGTCACTGTATACAAGCATTTCACATATTTTCTGACAAAATTGATCGAATAATTTTCAGTCATGTATAAATGATTTAAAATTGAAATAAATTGAGGATCTAATTTCATCAAAAAAAAGTTTGAATGTTCTTATTAACGAAAAAGTAATAATAGAGCATTAGCTCAAGGATAGTATTACGTAATGCGTAATATTCCACACAAGAAAAAAGTAATTTACATGTTTAATAGAAATATGCGAAATTTTATAATTTTGTTAATTGCTCATTTAGAAGATTATGAGTCATTTACACGTGTTGTAAATGCCATGCACGTTAAAACGTGTAACTACTCGATTCAAATATTTACACACATTCGATTAAATTTTAGTGAATGAAAATTTTAGTTTAATGTATTTAAGGATCGAATTTATTGATAAACATTTTAATGAATGAGAAAATCGAACTTACTTTAATTCAGCAGAACTCGCGCGTGCACAGTACTATCGAAGGCGTCTGCAGGTCAATAGTGAATAGATGCTTCGATCGATGTATAACCACTGACTTCCTCTGAGACACATTTCAGGGTATTTCAATGGCTGACGCAATTCGCAAAGTAGTATGAAACGCATCGCTAGATGACGTTCAAGTGTAACAGGAAATTGCTACTTCTGATTGGTAAAATCATTTTTGCAAAATCCATACGTAATTATTAGGACACATCTTTCTGTATAATTCATTACATACTGTTGTTAAAAACACTTATATAAATAATTTATCTCAACAGATTAAATGGAAAACATTAAATACTATTTTCTATATGCAAAATTACAGCAGTTTGCAAATAAAAATATTGTTACAGATATTAGATAGGGTTTCACATCTTATGGGTTTTATAATACCCAGGTTTTAAAAGCTAGGGATTTTAACGGTTCCCCGATTTTTGGAAAAATGATAAATTGAAAATTGTGAATAGGTGATGATAATTTATTGGAGACATTTTCACAGCTATGTTATTAAAACGCTAATACCAATATTTAAATTGAAATATGTGTTTATTTCCAACAGATCTATACTTTATTATTGAGAACGTAGTATGTAATTTTAAAATAGTAATAAGGTTTTAGAATTCTCTAATTTTAGATCGGTAAAGCTGTACATTATATGTTAAATCTATCTTGTACTTTGCCTATGGTACTGAGAAATCTAGTAACACAATAGCTATTGCTAGTAGGTATCGTAGTCTATTCTAAACTGTTCCATGAAACAACTATGTCACCATCGACGAGAAACAAGATAGACTGGACATCTTATGGTACTTCGTGTCCGGTAGACTGAAATACCGATTGTGTAAAAAAAAGCAGATGTTCTGATATGTTCTCTACGATTAAAAGTGGCGAGTTTGAGAATTCCATTCGAATCGACGATTAAAGTTGGCAAAATTGATAAAAATAAAGAGTTCTCTTTGCGAGTTAAAAATACACATGCATGCATGTAGTATACGTATCAGATCTCATGGTAAAAATGTTGATTGTTGTCTATTAATTACTTAATCACGTGGCCAGCTATCCTATACCTTGTCGATGATGTCACTAGTGCCTCTATCGATAAGTAATGTCTACTAAATTGAGTTTACAATGCACTAAACCACATTGATTGTCTTGTCTAGTTATGTTCGATGAATAAAGTCTATGGCAATGCAATGTTTGCATTGAAAGAATATCAAATACACAAGGAAACTTCTCGCTTTTTCTTTTTTGAAAACACAGAAGAGAAAAAGTCATGGTAAATGTCACAAAAGGAATTTTGGTTGAATGGTATGTATATTAAACATGAATTAAATTACTTTTTCATTCTTTATAATCTAAATCATCAGGAATATTGAATTGTTTATTAAGACTTTTTTCTGGAATGTCAAACTTATTTTTGCACCAACTTTGAAGAGCAAAAATATTGTCTGTCCATACATTGGCAGCATCTTTATATTCCTATAAAATAAAATATATGCACTTTTATTTGTGTAAACATATTTTTTAATAATTTCATACCTGTGCTTTTTTACTGAGTTTAGCTGTAACTTCTGGATCAGAGTCACTGAATTTAGCAACTTGTATCTTCAATTGATTCTCCTGTTCCTTGAGCTCTTCTAATTCATGTAGCAGAATTTGTCTTTCCTCTGTATTTTCTTTTCCTATCTATACATTTTATTTTAATGATATAAAATATACATATATAAGTATAAATATATAATGAATTATATCAAGTTTATTTTTATATTTTGTTATGTTTTATTTGACCTTTATGTTCTAGAATAAACTTTCAATATATATTTATGAAGCATTAGTATTATATATAATTAGAATTTGCTTAAATACTTTTTCTATTATATTATTTTTATTACCTGTTCTTTGCTACAAAGCTCTTTTAATTTTTGAAGCTTAAATTCTGCTTCCACTATTTTTTTGGAAGCTTCGGATATTCTTTGTTCTATAGCAGTTATATTTTGTCTGAATAATATAATCTTTATCACTTCTCTTGTAAAATATCTTAATTATATTTGTGATAAAAAATGTAAGTCTTATCCTTACCCTGGAAATGTCCAAAAATATACAGAAGTACCAATTTTCTCTGACCTCACTAATCCGTCATCAACTAATGCTTGAAGAATATCTTTCACAGATTGCACTACAATGCCCTTCTCTTTTGGTGCAATTTTTTCCAATTCTTTTAAAGTAAAAAATTCTTTCTTTTCGTAAAATATTTGAAGCATTCTTGCACGTTTCTCATCTAAAGATACTCCTTTTCGTTTTGACATTTTGTCTGTGATAATAAAAATAAAATAAAATACAATAAAAAGACACTAAATGAATACTTATTTATTATATTTACAGCGATGCAGCTATGAAGGAATTTCTTTTACACTTGGATGAAACTTTTGCATTAGGTCGGAAATTTATAATTCAAGATTTAGATGAGAGGCATTTGTTTATTTCTACTGATATTTTAGATACGTTGCAAGGGAAAGTAGATGATCTTATGGATCAAATATCGTTTCCTTTAGCAGAAAAAGGAATATAAATATTAGACAACAAATATTTCTTCTCTAATTTGATTTAAATCTAAAGATATATATGAAATAACTAATTATGGCTGCACGAGAATCTGGTAGAATAAAAGATGCATATCAGAAAAGAGTGCTTGATGAAGCTGCTCGTAAACGTAGGCAAAAGAAAGCACTGGAAGCTTTGGAACAAGACAATTTTCATGATGATCCTCATGCTGACTTAGGTACGAGTATATTATAAATACTGCACAAAATTTTATTTCTTTCAATGTTGTATATGAAGTATGGATTGTTTTATTTGTTTCAGTAATGAGTAAGAAAGTTCCAAAATTTCAAGAAACATTAGATAATAGAGGTGGCAGAAAGAAGAAAACTAGATCAGCAGAATATTATAAGCAACGTTTTCGAAAAACTTTTGCTCAATTAGTAGAAGAAGATCTTAATGTTAATCCCAATCCTCCTAACTATGCCTCTGCTCAAGCACCGCCATCTCGTTTTCCTGAACGTCAATTTTGTGCAGTTTGTGGATTTCCTAGTAACTATACATGTATTCCTTGCGGTGCTAGATATTGCAGTATGAAATGCTTAGGCACTCATCTTGATACAAGGTGTTTAAAATGGACAGCTTAATAAGGCACTTTTATGCAAATTGAACAGCAGAAAAAACTTACATATAACTTATCTATAAGTGTAATGTTAAAATATGGTTGATAAGATGATAAGTATTAATTATACACATATTATATGACCTTATCCTAGATAAGATATATATGGAAAATAAAATAAATTATTTTTTTAATAATAATTGATATTTCTTTTGTATATACTGATTCCCTTTTACCTATTAACATTTACTTTAACTTAAAATGAGATTAAAAAAAGTAAACAAAATTTTAAATGAAACATAAATCTATGATAGTCCTATCTATATTGTCATTTATATGTTATATACATACCTGTAATAATGGATGTAAGTTTGTTGTCAAACAAAGATGCATAAATATTTAAAGAAAGTATCAAACGGAAATGTTTCTTCTCATTTCCGATTTCAACATGCTGACAATACCACAAGTGCGTTTAAAAAATGTGTAACAATTCTATCCACTGTACGGTTAACAAAGTATTGTTATTAAATTGGGAAACTAGGTTATGATATAATCAAACGAAAGAACAAAGTGAAAAAAGAATCGGAATCACAACACCTGTCAAAACAAACCAGGGTTCGCAATTATGGTTTCCAATCTGAATACGTGACTTTCGGATTGATTGTAAGAACGTGGCGGGAACGATTTTCATTTCATAAAAACAACATTGGCCCCCTGGTGGAATCTAGAAGAATCTTTGGAGTGTGACGAAAGAGACAGCTATAGAAAAGTAGGAAGACGTCTAGTGGAAGGACGTGTGATCATTCAGAATTATGTGAAGTTTAAAGTCGTGAACATAATCTTTGTTCCGCCTAATATACGGACGGCTTCGAACGGGATTGTATACGTGAAAGTGTTACGATCGGGAGCACGTTGCACTGTGTTGTTGTGAAGGGACTGGTTATCGTATAGGTTATAATAATAGATAGGCATGTAAAATGTCATAGATGTAACATTTGTAAAAGAAGAGTGGCTAATAAATTATTCTCCTGTTATATCCAATAAATGTACGTATGCCTCGTATGAGTCGCATTTTATGATTCTTTCGATTGCTCGGAAAGCTCGTTTCCTAAAATGTTACGAAGTTTCTTCATGCTAATTAACGAACACGTATGTTAGCACCTTGTAGCCGTAGCTAATCAGGTAGAGAATTGTTTAATTTCGCTCTCATTTAGTATTGTCCTTGCTAATATTATATTTTCAAAAGACCGACGAACAACACGATTTGTTGGTAAAAGCGCGAATTTAGAACATTCAATTTTCCACAAACACATTGTGCCCTCTACCGCTATAAGCGAGCATTGTAACGGGGACGTTTGAAAATATCCGCGGGAAATGTTCATTTTAATTTACCTCGACGTTTGTTCGCCTGTATGAGCAACGAGAGACTGCACCGATATTATAATTCAGTGTGATGTGAATTTACCTGTGACATAGAATCGATGCAAAATTAAAGAATGCGGATGTACGAGCGGAAAGGATTAATCGAAGGTAACATTCTCTTTACGAATAGCGTTAACGAAACGGCAAATGGTGAACCTTTCAACGTTCGTCCATAATTAATTACGAAACACGGTGAAAACATAGCTCTTATGAAAAATGCATTCGCATATTTTCTACTGAAGGTAACACTGAAGTTCAACCAAAAATATTTGAAAATTCATAGCGATTAGTATGCTTGTGTCCTCGGAAGTATTTCGTTTGAGCACACAATTTATCCATTCCCACCGTGTAAACGAACCGGACGATCAATATTTATTTATTCGACAAATTTTCAACTATTTTATTATTTCGATGCAGTCGTTCAACGACACACCATTTCCAACGCAGTTAAACGTCATTCCCTTAATCGTAGTCGAGCGAACATTAAGAATTATTATCCATGTTCCCTTTCGCGTTGCCATTTCTGTTTTACCAACACTAACGTGTCTCGCCGAGTATCGCGCGGATTTACGATACGCGGAAAGGAGGAGGGTCTTTTGGAGATACGCATAATCAGGACGCCCCGTGGCCGATGTCACGTCATTATACGCTCGTCAATGATAATCGCAACGTTCGGTTACGATATAATTGCAACCGTATTATGTCTTTAATCATAATCCAGCACGCCTGTCGTCCATTCAAATTTCTTTATCAATTGATATATTTGTATTTGTAGACGGAAATAAAAACCGGCCGGAGACAATTAGAATAAGCTTCCATGTGTAACCGTCGACGGTGGAGGCGGGGTTCGCAACGAAGATAAGATCTTTGCGAACGGTGCAACTCTTTAATTGCAGAAGTTAATTACTGCGCGCCACACATACATACACACACAGAGAGCGAAATAACGATGACGACTTTAGACCAGCAGACCGACAAAACCCTATGCCATCTGGACAAGGTGCCAGGCACGGAATTCGGCGAGATCTCGTCCGATTGCGGGTTTCACGATGCCATCAGTCTGCTCGAGACCCAAGTGGCCGGACATCCGTCCAACGACAAACGACGCACTATTGGTAAGCACACAACCGATCGAAAATCCGAACGCTTACGGGTCTAAGGCCAGGACTACACGGCCGTTCCACGCGCGACGCGTTTTCCTTGTCAAGTAGAGCCTTCATTGGATGGACATGCTACCAGGATTTTAATACTACAATTACCCAGTAGATTAAAATGACTAATTTCTGATTTCTTCTTTTAGAATTACTGCGAAGGTATAGACACTTTAACACTAGAACTACCGAGCAGTCGAATTGACATTTTCAAATTTGTCTATAGGAACTTCAAAAATGCAGCTATTGATATTTCAATTGACTTATGATTCAATTCGTGTATTACTGCATCGATTTAGTAATTTTGCAAAGAAGCATCTGTTATCTTTTTAATGATTGGGGAAGGAGAATTCAGGAATGGGTCAATTTGACCCGCTTACTGAGAGTAGGCGACTCTCAGTCGCCATTTGATTTGACGTAAAAACTATAAAATTTGATATTTAATGTTGAACTTTGTACAATACCATGATACGTGAAATATTGGAATAAAATAGCTTTGTTCAATGTACTTCGCGTTCGAGTTAGTTTCAAGGAATATCGTCTTCGCCTCGTCAAAAAATGTTGATCATTTCTAAGGAGAAAATTCCGAGTGCAAAGGGTTAATCATTTTTCAATGAGGTGTCTGTACCTTTTTAGTAATTGTAATAGAAGAAACGAGGAATGAGTCATTTCGAGTCATCCTATAGTTTCATTCTGGAGTTAATTCAAGAATGGATCCTTTGCTTCATGTTAAGAATAGAAGAAAGGATAGTCACAGCGTGTTCCGCGATCATGTAATCGGCTGAATTGAAATAAACTGTTCTTACTTCAGTAGGCCAGTGTAGTCTTGGCCTAAAAGAAGAAGTTAATCAGAGGTCCGGTTCGGCGAAACGTCTCCGATCAGAAAATAATACTGACACGTAACACGCGGCTCGCGTCCGGTGTCTATTCGCCTTCGGTATACAGTTGATAGGGACCGGAAGTTTCTAGAAGTTACCAGTCTCGGGTTTAACGGCTTATGTTGTCGATTGTTCGTGTCTGGATCCGATAATTTCGTCGTGTAAATTTTCTATGCGCATGGGAGTCTCAGTCGAACAATCGATGACCAACGAAAATTCTAGATAATATTGCTTCGCAGAAATATCGCTTCATTTTTTAAGTCGAAGGTGTGGTTTGATCGTTAATGGATAACACATTTTCTGCTTGTACATTTGACGACGCTTGTCTCATTGCATACTGTCATGTTTATTTATAAGCGTGGTCGTAATTAATTCGCTGCTTAGCTTCTATTGTTTCGCGAGTTTTTGTAAATAAAATAATATGTTTGCATGACAACCATTTTCCCTTTTGTCGAATAGGAGTGTACGTGCTTTTTACCAATGCGAAACGCGGTCTTATCGTTTCGTACGATGAGTTTCCCTTTGTCACTTCGTTAATTGTTAAGCGCAGAAAAATAAACTCGATGGAATTGCATGAAACCAAAGCCAAGTTCTTGTGCGTTATCGAAACGAAAATAGAATTTTGTTATTTTTCTTGTAAATGTAGTATAAATGGATGTATTTTATCTTAGATAGAGAAAGTCCCAGGATTAATTTTTTAATCCTCGAACGCTACTTCAGTCGGCTAAGAACATTCTTAAGACTAGCCATGTATCGCTGTTCAGTAATCCATATACGCTCTTCGAAATACACTAACAGTATACAAAGCGTCACTTATCAATGGGAACTATTGGCAAGTGAATTGTATCGTTTAAGTCAGCCCATAAAAATTTATTTTTAATTCTCTTATCGAGATTTAGTCGTTTTAGGTAATAAAAGTAATCCTGCGTTTAATCTACATTTTCCCATGTAACCTTTTTTTTTGTTGTTAAACGGTTCGATGATGTAAGACATGGTGATCTTCAAATAAGAAAATTGAACGTGTTTGAACTATTTATACTCCGGAAGTGTACACTATGTACATAACGCAGCCAGTATGTTCTGGCTATAGCTCGTTACGCGATTTATCAAACAACTGCGCCTGTGGTCCGGCACTTAAAAGGGATTGCCGAACAACGTGTGAACGTCTTAAGTAAAGAATGCACGAAAGAATTCGCTTTTATTTTTCTCCGTATTTAGCGACATTTCTCTGTTAAAATCGACATTAAATTATTGGTCATTTAGAAACCCCGAGTGGTATTTCCAATAATATGTATCATTATTACAAATATATCTTGCATTTTACTTGCAAAATGCTGCATTCGTTTTTGTCTTTATTAGTAAAAATTTGTTAGTCCAAGGAATAATTTTGTAACTCGAAATCGATTTGCTTTTATTAAGATAAATTTTAATATATTCAATAGCTCCACTGATTAATTACCATTGAGAAAGGTCAATCTATGGAAAATCTATAGGTCAAGTATTTGAACTTCATTCTGGCAAAACAATTTTCACTAAAATAAGTCCAGTAAATGATTAATTGGATCACAATCCAAGTAACCTGAACATTGTGCCGCGTGTACGTGTACTTTAAATAATTTGAGAGGTTGTTACTCAATTCGTGCATTCTAAACATTAATCTTTCCGAACGTTAAATGGCGCTAGTGCACGTGTTGCACGAGAATTGATGAGCAATCAGCGAGTTTGAATAAACCGTGTAGCTGAATACAGTCAACGTCAGTGCGTCAAATGCAAGTTGAAGTGCTGTTATTATTAATTATTACTAATCATGCCGTAACGAAATTCTCTCATTGTACCTGTAACACGCATGCAACACGACCAATTTCTCACGTCGCGCTTCTTCCATATTTGTTTGTCGTAGTTCTTGCAAAGTAAATATAAAACCGTGTCATGTAAGGATTACAAAATAAATGTAAACGAAAAATGTAGCAAGAACGTTAAACAAACAGTGGAATCCGAAACGAGACGATAAATTTATTCGATTGAATTTATCAACTTCGATTCTTCAGAGTGAAAACGAAAAAACATGAAAAATCTTAAATTTCAACCGCTTCAGATTGCATTCTCAAAGTGTCGAACGAAAAGTAAAAACAATGATATCGATAACGACTTTCGATGAAACGCGTTGACGCGTTTCTATCAGCTCACCCTGACGTTTCTCGGATAAATAACTATCACAATTTTGAACGCTCTACTTCAATTTTACAAACTTTGTCCTACGACTGCTGGGAAATTATTTATCTAATCAATTTGGAATTTTGATATTATATCTCTTACGTCTTTCTGTATCTACAAGTATTGTTTTTTTCTTTTTATTAAACAGAGTTTAAAGTACCCGTACAACCTTTTTTGCACTGTTGAGCTAGAAAAATCTGAGAAGTACTGCACTCGTTATAAAATGACCAGACAGATGTAACGAAAGTGGTTTATCGAATGAATATAACAATTTGATTCGCGCTCTTGAGAATATTCCTCGCCTATATTTACACTGTTACATATATACCCGCTTTCGTTAAAAATTTGAAGCTTTTAAATGTTTGAAAAATTGCTCGTTTCTTTGCATTTCCATAAAACCCTCCTTGCACATCGCTTTAATATAATTTTGCTTAAAGATCCGTAATCTAGTTATTAAGCTCTGACTGTCTTTCACACCATCCTTCCTTAAGTATTCTTAGATACCACTGCAGACTGCATATTTATATCTTACGTTAACATTGACCTTCTTTATACCGTTAAATTGAATCTGCATTTTGGACTTGGTTGCTTCTAGTTTCAGCTAATTCTGCGCTATCTCGACCTTCGACTCTGAATTTACCTTTGCAGAATCCCATCTCCTACGAGTATTCTTTCCTTCGCGTCCCCTGCAACTTTTTTCATTCGCTTCTTAACCGAGGCAATTGAATTCTAAATTTTTTCCTTGACGTTTCTTTGAATGTCGCATGCGTATTTTATAATATTCAATTTTATTCGCAATATTTCTATACTTTCCCCTGTTACTTTGTAATTCGAGCTACGCGTAGTTTCCACAAGAATATCAGTAATAAACTAATCGTATTATTTAATACTTAATCAATCTTGATCATTAACACGAACTCCCATCTAAAAGACGAATATTTATATATTTAAAAATGATGAATTTGATGAAATCGGTGTAGCCCTTAATAAAATAGATATTTTTAAATAGATACACATGACTGTTTATGGGTTAATATTTTATATTACGTCGATAATAATTTTAACATCGGACAAGTTTTATAGCGCTTAGAAATTTCGGGAAGTAATATATTTCACGAGCCATTACTCGATTTTCGTAGTCACGAGTAGCATGATTTCCGAGGCAACGCTGCGTTTCGGTTTCACCGATGTTATAAGAAGTTTGTCGCTTAAAATGTTGTAGGTATGTTACGTAGACCGGATGGTCGGGTGCTAAAACCAGTTGTCAAACCATTACTTGGTAAAAGGGAGATCGCATTCTATGAGAGCTTAGAGGAATCAGAAGATCCTGTTATGTTGCAGTTGAAGAATTATGTGCCAAAATATTACGGCACGACAGAGTTACAAATATTTGGCAAACGTAAGATATCAAATTTTCCATGTTGATTTCATCTAGATATCACTTCTTGTATTATTTTCTACGTCTGTTCTGAGAAAAGTATATTATATTCAGTTCACATGCAGTCTGATTCACGATCAGTCGACTACGTTACGAGATATCTTGTTTTAAACGAGATGGAAAACGATTTGTCACCGATGATAATTGTTAGTAACGATTCCATAACAAATAGTAGATGTAACAATGTCGATGATTGAAATAAAAATTGATGTACCTCGGTTGGGAATTTGGTTTGTGAAGGAAATCGGTTCGAACGTCTCGCGTAAGATTCTTAAGTGGACCATTCTGCATGGGAATAAATAACAGCGTAAGAATTTAATAAATTTACGTACAAATTAGACGGAATCACCTCGAATTAATGCATGCATTTTTTTTTGTTCGTTTAATGATTGGATAAAGAGGTTGAAACAATCGAACGATCAATTTCAATATGTTTGACTGAATCGAAAGGTGTTTCTTTGGAAAGTTTTATTCGATTTTACATTTCAATTCGTACGAAATTCGGGAAGTTTCGTTGTCTGATATCCTTTCGTCTTCCTCCGAGACGTAAGAAAAGAAAACGCCGAGAATCTTGTGATAAGTGTACATGTTTCATTGCTCCAAAGACTCTGCATACATCTATCCATCATAATGAGAGACGAACGTTCAAAGTGTAATGAGAAATTTTTAATTACATACGCTTAAGTGGATATTAATATAAGTATTAACACATTTTAAGCTAGAATGGTATTAGTACTTTGCTTCGTGGCACCACCCAATGCAAACATATTGCATTATTATAGGTAATGCAATAGCTTCATTGAATTATTATAAGCAACAATAAAGACAATAAAACTCGATATTTTGTATAAAATTCTTTGGGATCACGTACAACTGTTACAAACGTCGAAAGGGGTGTGTGTCTCATCCTCTTGAACTGTACATTGGAAATAATAAAAAAATGCATGTGTAATATTTTTCAATATACTTTCGTACCTGTTAAATTCTGTTAATATATTCTAATATGTTTCACCTATTTAGACCCGACGCAATTTACAACCTTATTCCTTATTCGAATGGTGTACTGTTCACTTGCGTGAATTTATTTCCGATTGTTAGAAATAATTTTAATGCGAACCTTCGAAAGGTCGATACGTACGAGTCAGGTAATTTGCGATCGCATACCATCAGCTAATAAGTTTTTATTTATCAAAAAATGAAAATTTATTATCGATCGTCAATATTTTTAATTGACTGCACTGCACGGACCTGAGGGGTTAAGACTGCATGGATTACGAACTAGTAGAGGCAACTATTTGCGGGCTAGATAGTGCTCGAGTTACAATTGATTTTTTTTGTTCATTTTTCAAAATTCATTTCCCGAACGATTTTTAACATTTCTTTATTTCTATGATATTTAAGGAGTAACATTCCTTACGCTGAAAGATATTATTGACGGTATGGCGGAACCGTGCGTGATGGATATAAAGATAGGTAAACGAACCTGGGATCCTTTGGCCACGCCGCAAAAAAGGGCCACCGAAGAATTAAAGTACGCCGAATCCAAACGCACTTACGGATTTTGTATAACTGGATTTCAAGTTTATTGCCTACCATCTGGATTGATTAAGAAGTTCGGCAAACATTATGGCAAAACCCTTGACGCCAAGGGTGTTGTGGAAGGTATATTATTAGTTTCAACTGCTTCATTACTTAGAAATTAATTAATATATAGATGAAGTGAATAATTATTTCATTAACATTTCTTTTCATACAAAAGATTAATCCGTATTAAGTACTGATAAACATGTAATTTTCAAGATAATAATCTTTTCATTTATATTCTAATTTATATTCAGTGTGCTGTTACCAAATGCTGGTCAAAATAGTTATTTAGAACTTAGAAAATTAATATATAAGTGAAATGAATAATTATCTAATTAACACTTTTTAATAGAAAAGGTTAATCCATAGTAATGATAAACATGTTATTTTCAAGATAACAATCTTTTCATTTATGTTCAATGTGCTGTTTCCAAATGTTAGTACTGCTCAAAATAGTTACAGTTCATATTAATAGAAGTATAAAAAAGGGAATTCATATTCGGTGATGAAAATTTATGATATGAAAAACAACGTTCTTGTGCTGTGTTACATATAACATTTTTACCAAAAAACTAGTAGACTTATCTGATTGTTTTATTTTTAAAAATTAGTTAAATAGTTCAAGATTGATGAAACTGTTTTAGCAATAACATAGATGTTAAAGTTTCCAGGAAAATAATGACACGTGTTTAAATTGTCAATCGCTATTGTTTACTTGTTTGCGATTATTATATAAAAGCACGTCGAAATCGATGATCCTCAGCTGAAGTGGTTTCCTTGTTAGCACAAACGCTTTAGGAGTTGTGGGAATGTTTGAACCGTACTTGTCGAACTAAAGTTTGACGGACTAGATTTCGCCATTATTAACGGGAAACCTAAGAGTACACTCAAGTTAGGATCAAGTAACATGGTTAACATCACTCTGATTGAGAAGTGAATACATCAGACACAATTGACGCTGTATAATTGTAATTTTAATACTTGTACAATGCTCAGAAGTTTCTCTAACGTTAATTTTCAGACAAATATCGAATAAAATTTCTGAAATTAATTTGCTTCCGTTAAATGTCAACGCGTTCGCTACCAGGCCCGACAATTATATATTTAGAAATGAAAAACTCATGGCTTTTTCGACAATGATCCTCCATTTTCGAAAAAGCTGAGTTTCAAATTTTTATACTGAATATGACTTGTAATTCTGTTGTTTCTCCTATTCTTTGTTTTCCTCTGAATGATAATCTCTAAATAACTCGTATTTTATTACTGTAATTTTATTTATCGTCTTATTACAGTAATATACAAACTTAAAACTCACTTCTTTCGAAAGGAGGACCATTATCGAAAAAGCCATGAGGGTTTTCCATTTTTAGATATGCAAATACTACAACGTGCACAAGGTTTCATTCAAAAACAGATTTTTATGTCTGCATCCTCTCCTTATGAGAAACTCTCTTTATATCTCAGACTGATATATAAAATAAACAATTTTTCAAATTGACGTATATATGTGTCGCTGGACTGTGGATAGGAAATTTGGTCCGAAGCCCGCGCGTTGCACATTCGCGATATATTTTAATAAAAGAAGATTGGATTCGGAAATTGCATTCGGGGAATAACGCGACGTTCGCGTATACTTGTGTACTCGCACAGCTACAGGTTCTTGTTCACTTTCATTCAACACTTGCACTGCCGAAGTAACAATATCAATTGTTCCTCGCAAACTGAAAAAATGTAAATATGTCCAGACCAAGGACTTCCAGCAATCGGATGTGTTGTTTTAGTCTGATAGGAAGTTCGTTTCTAAATTTGTTAAGATACGCTATCAGAAACTTGGAAAATAACACGCTGGTAGCGAACCTGTTGATTTAACAAATGTTTATATTTCTATGATTTTTGAGGAAACGTTTGTATTTTTATAATTTTTTAGGAAACGTTTGTGTATGGAGTTTTTTTTAATTATAGTGAAGTTTCTTTTGGAAATCGAAACGTGAGAAAGGATTTATGTAAAGTTCAAAATGTTTTGGACTGACGCGTACTTGATCTTAGCTTCATTGAAGAAATTTCATATTTTCGGAATTTTCCAATTGAATCAACTCACTTAACTGAATAACAACCCCCTAATTATTTTAAGCTGGTATTTTGTGTAGAGAAATTTGTTTCTCGTTAATCTTACGATTTTTATGATTATTATTTTGTAATCGTAAATGCCACGTTCGATCGTATTCACGAATATAAGTAGAAATTGCTAGTTATAATCAGACTTACTAAAAAATTTTCTTGGGAGCGATGAGTTTTAGTTAAAAACGGACTAATCTATATTCATCACTTACTATTTACATCTCTCTAGTTGTAATTACACTGCATACTTTGCATATCTACTTTCAATAAACATCGAATCACAAGAACAATAATTATAAAATTACAAGGAACTTTTATTTAATTCCGAATTTAATATAGTCCTCGACGAGAGAAACAAGTTTCTGTTTAATTCCAGCTGCCATAAACTAATCTCTGAAAATCTATTTGCATGATCATCCGCATAATAGTCATAATATAAATAGATGCCTAAGATGCCGATAGTTACATAAGTGTAGTGCTGCTCATAATTATTCGAACGGCATGAGACGTTTAGAAGATAGAATGTTGATAGAAATATTTACAATAAAATCGAATATTCATACCAAAAATTGTAAACCATTCTATACCGTAGCGATACACATTTAAAAAATGATTTTCTCATCGAATTTCATGTGCATAAACTCGACACTAAATATTTGATGAGATGCATGTGACCACATCGATTGTTTCTAAATTGCGGGTAACTCGTGATAACTATAAAGCGACACAGAGCTACGTCAACGGCAATCAGCCGCAGAATTTAAGATGACAGCGTTGCGTCAGTGACTACCAATATATCAATTATTTGAATACATAGTCGTTTATGTTGACAGTAACCGCGATACAGTGGCATTTAACTCGAATGAAGAAGCATAAAACTATCAACGGTCGAATAATTATTAGCGGTACTTTAGATAATGTAAAAACTTCTAGGAGTTTTAAGTACTTTGAGAACTTTCTATGCAGAGTGCGCCAGGATGAGTTTTACAACAAGAACAAGAGGCTATTCTATGTTAAAGAAATAAGATAAGAAAGATAACAACATTTTTTTCGAGTCTTTGTCCTCGAGGAATTCAAATTCGAAAATTCAACGGACAAACGCGCGTATATCTATAACCAGTAGAAACAGCAAGTCCCGAACGGACACGTTAACTGATTACCACTCACTGGAGCGTGTGCCCAATATTTTAAACTCGATTTCCTCGGAAACGAAGCTTCCCACAGACAAGTTTCATCTTTCTCTTCCTTTAACTTATTTTTACACGTCGAATAAACCTCTGTTCGGAATCGGGCAAACTGTAATCTGACTACAATTCCAAATCGACCACTGAAATGTAACTATTGATTTCACCGGAACTTCCAGCAATATCAATTAGAAACTACGATGATTACTTTAATTCCAATTCCAGATTACCCAATTTTCATAGCAATCATCTATTTTAGTTCCTCAAATATTTCCTGCAATTTCCTTCAACGTTATACGTACTCTAAATCATCGCTTGCTTATATTAACGAATAAATTTATACAAAAATCAAGAAACAACTCCAATGCTCCCAGATATTATCATCCTTGAAGTTGCCAAAAATCCTCCAATAGTGAGAACACGAAGCAAACCTGGAAAATTCATATCTCGCAATCAACGTTATCAATTGAGTCAGAAGCCAATGCGGTTAAGTCCACTTTTTAAGACTTCCTGATTTTCTAAATTTGAATGGAATAAATTATGTTCTTTGTAGTTTCTTATAGGTCCTTTCTTTTTATAGCTTCAGAATATGTCGTACAATGATTATGTATTAACACGTTGAATACCATGGGGGTCACTGGTGACACTGGCCAAATTCAATTGCTGCAATTTCCTCAATTAAACGATTATTATTTGAAAACATTTCTATATTGTAAACAATGCTACCTAATGCGCAAAAATGTAATGAAAATAATAATTAAAACCCATTAACCCTTCGCGGACGAAGATTCTCGGAAATACACAAAACCATCAACAGATGAAGCTAAATTATACATCAATTACTTGAACAATAGAGAAATAGAAAACTACGTGCTGATCTCTTGCTATTCGAGTAATTAAATCATTTATCTACGACTTATACTTCCAAATATGAAAATTTCATCTCGTCGAAACGTCGACATTCGTCCGCAGAGGGTTAATTTTCTCAATTCGTCTTCCCCGGACCAAACCGCGTTGACTTCTAATCGACTCGACAGCGAACGAAGCATGAAACAAACATGAAACCAGCGAACCACCGTGCAGATTACAATTCGCCCGATCCCACGAAGCTCGCGCATCCCGGCGCGCTCGGGGTATTGACATGACCGACTACATCGAGCGATCCCTTTTTTCCTGCGCAGCGCTGAAAATGTTCCTGAACATAAGTCCAGACAGGCCGCCCTGCCGTCAGTTGATCGTGCAGCTACTCTCTTTCCTGTGGAAGATCATGCTGTTCTTTCGTACCCAGCGGCTGTTCCGCTTTTATTCCAGCTCGCTGTTGGTGGCCTACGACGCGAAAAGGCTGCGGCACTACCTGCACCTGAACAACGCGGACAAAGACAGGGCCGCCGGTCACGTAGCCAATTCGTTCGCCGGCGCGAGCAATCACGCGCCGGCCGCCGCGACGAATGTGTTCAAAGAGGCCAGCGAAGATGGCACCTGCAACTCGGCGACGGCGAGCTCCGTCGGGACGGCCGACGGTGGCCACGCCGCGGAGAGGGTGCACTACATAAAGCGCAGCATCAGCCTAAGCAGCGAGTGCGAATTGACCGGCAAGGGAGTAGCGATGAACAGGAGCGAGTCCTGCAGCTCGGACTTCAGGGCGGACCGGCTGTGTCGCACCCACTCCTACGGGAACAATTTCGACGACGACGTTGCCCAGATGAAGGAGGACTACGACGCCCTGTTGAGCGAGCTGAGCAGCTCATCCGACGAGAAGCTGAACTGGGTCAGAGTGAACATGATCGACTTCACGCACGTCTTCCCCACCGAGGACCGGAACACGTTGGATGTAAATTATTTGGAGGGGATCGAGAACCTGATCAAACTCGTGGAGATGTTCTTGGTCCCGAAGGACAAGGACGCATAATTTTATTCAGCGTAACGTAGAGGTTGATGTTACAAGTTTCTTTTTTTTCTTCTTATTTTTTCCCTTTTCTTTTTTCTCCTTCTTCTTCTTCTTCTACTTCTTCTTCTTCTTCTTCGTATTCTTTCGAATCGCGTGACAGGATAAGAGCGTTAAATTGTATTTTATATTCCGCAATGAAATTAGATTGTTTAACGTTAGTGCCAGTTAGAGTCGCGAACGGGTGCTTGTAACTCGTGTTAATTGTACAACGGTCGGCTGGCGCGAGGAACCACCCGGGGAATCGGAAACTTTCAATGGACGCGTCGCCGGAGAGCCGTTCGATGGGTAAATTGTTTGCCGTCGTTTACCATTCGTCGGTATCTCGCGGACGATCTCCGGTATTCGGGATTAACACGACGAGGAAGAACCTACGAGCTAAGTGTTAATTGTTTCGCACCAGATGCAACACGTCTGTGTAACATTCACGTTCCTTCGATGTACCTCATTTTGTCGCAATTCCTGCACTATTAACGTCTACGCGCACCGGTTTTTATTCGGGCGAGCATTAACACACGTATGTACATGTTTCGTATGTACCCCATGAACTGTTGTAGATCATCGATTTTCTCCGTACCGTTCACTATGTTACTTCCGCGCAAGTAAGGTTTTATCATCGCATATACCAAACATGAAAATTGTTATGTTAATATAATGCAAGAAAATAAAAGAGTTATGTAAAAATGGAGGTCTTCATTGACGCCCCTCGCGAAACGAGCGTGTGCAATTCTCGTTTCATTTGTGCGCGATTTTATCGATTCTATAGTGTAATGAAGTTGCGTGGAATAGAATCACAGTGATATCGAATTAATGATAGCAAATTGATTTAATGCATCTGGAAAACGTTACTTACGTCTCGAATATATTAAGAACTCTACTGATCGTACATTTAATTACGAAGCATAATATTTAATGATTCGTTTACATTTAATCTGATTTATCTATTAGCTCGAGTAACAATTTACATACTAAGTATCGATACTTCTGTCTAAATAAAATATTTATTTGTTACACTACTCATTTTCTTCTCGTATTATCGAAGAATTCGAACAGGCACACGTTCGAAATTCTCGAATCAATGAATTTCCGGTATCGAACTTCGTATATATCGAAAGAAGATGAGTTCCGGTAAATGACAGTTTTATCAAAAATCCGTCAAAATGTCTTGCGATTGTTTCCAATTTCCGCGTACCCAGCCGGTTTAAATTACTCCGTTCGAATATTTCATTAAGACGAATTTCGTTACTTTCGCATGGGAGTCACGTACTTTTCGGTTATCCCAGGATTTCGGGCGCGTTTGATATATCGTGTGAACAAAGAAGCCCCGCGGCTGTACAGCTATCTAACTTAATTACCACGGCCACGATTAATGACGCGGGGTTCTGTTAATCAACCCACAGACGCGACCGCGAGGGTTAACATTGGATTACGCGTTCTGAATAGCGCGAAAGCACGTGATATCAGCTCCGCCAGTGGCACGACGATACTTTCACTCGTTATAGAGCCCTGCCCACCGGCAAATTTCGTTGAATTATCGGTTTCAACGTAATCAAAGTTTTAGTTTCGTCCGAGTTAAGGATACCTCCGATAAACTAGTTTAAAAGTTTCGCGAATTAAAGTGTCTCGAGTATATAATGAGCGAACATATTTATTGAGTTCCATCGACAGGTGCTCGTCGACAGATCCGACATAAAAGTGATAATGCGAAATGACATCTCGTAAATTGACCGCGTTAATTAAGAAATTTCTTCGGTGGAAACTGATATGTCCATATTGACGTTTTATGTTCGCGGACGATCTCGATGCATACTTCGAGAATATATATGTGCTAATGTGTGTTCGTAAATTAATGTGTCTCGCTCAGAATATTGTAGCTGTAATGGTATTCGCTTTGAAATTTTTCTCGAATTCGTATTGTTTATCGCATTTTTTTGTTAGATCTTTATGCGCAATCTGTAATGCACGCAGAAGGAACTCGAAACGGAGGAAACGAATACGGCGAAATGAAAATCTTCTCGTCGTACGTTCGTGCGTTTGGTGAATTTATTATTAATTAAGATTGTAAGGGGAAGTATTATATGAAGGATTACGGGAATGAAAATTTCCGAGGAAAGCGAGCACGACGTCGGGGACGAAGTTTAATTAGCGCGTATTTGTATTAACGGCTGTAGGAATATTAATGGAACAAGTTGGACTTCTTAATGCAGCTCGATATGTTTTTTCTGCGGCAAGTCAATGGACCATTTCGAGGGCAGCTATCGACGTCTGATCAAAACGATCAGCCTTGCAATTACGTTGCCGAGATTTCTCAAGACTTGCGCGCACGCGTTGCCTAAGAAATCTGCAGCTAATTTAATAAACGGTCTATTTAAGGACTACTTAATACCATATTGATACAGTATTAGAATCTTTTTGCAAAGTAAATGAAACATGCACTTTTATAATTGTTCTACTATCTATAATGCAAATGCGACCTTCCGAAGAATATTTTTCGAAATTTCAAATAAAGCTTGGTTCACTTTTCAATTATTTCTAAGAAATTATAAATAAAAGCTTGAAAAAAGCATGATATTAAAACAAATAATAATGAATAATGATAGTGCTAAATGCTAAAACCTGCCGAAAATAATATTAAAAGTAACGAAATGCATTTGGCAACGAAGAGATCGATGAAAACTGCGAGCCGGAAAAAGGAAACATTGAAAAGGCACTATCAGCATCTAAATATACATGCTCTATATTTCCCTGGCCATTCGTCATTGACCTCTTTTCGTCTCGTGTGTCGTTGTGCCAGCTTTCTTATTGCTGTATGTACAAGTTTTTCGCTAATGCTCCGCGCCACGTTATGTATCTACATATTCAGTCGACATTTGCACTGCGCCGCGGTGAAAGTCTGTGTGAAACAAAAAACAAGCAGTAATCACACCATACAAGGACGAAACTACAAGGCACACGATGGAAAACATCTGCTTGGAACTTCGGTTCAACGCTTTGAAAATAAGCAGCAGATATCACGTAACTTTGCAAATAGAACTTTTTGCTAGAAAGTTTCTTGCTAAAGATTTACGAAAGTTGTCGCATATGCGTGCAAAATGCGAAGAGATTGATGACCATGTGAAAATACAGGCTGCAGGTCTAGACTATGGCTCTTCGGAAAGAAAACTGGGATTCATTCAACCTGGGAAACCTCTAAGGCGCCGGTGAGCCGGTAGCTTAGCACTGTTGGGATTCTAGGGTGAAGGTCTCATCAGGACAAAGCCTTCAGCTAGGCAGTCGATGGGACAAAGAGACTGCTGATGGTCAAGATCAAGTCTAGACCACGATACCCAAGTGTCACGGAGAGGAACGTGAGGATTTTTCTGTGGAACTGCCGGGGACACGAAGATTTAATTGGAAAAATTGTATTGACCGTAGAACACTTACAAGAACCAATGGAAATTATTTTATTACGGACGCTTTCGAAAGAAATGATCCCTCGTCGCCGATAGTGAACAATCATAACGATGACGGAAAGTCCGGTCAATAAGGTGTATTATAATCAATGATAAATTGTTTCTTTAATATGATATACCTACTAGCAGTAATAAATAAAGGTAAAATAAAGGTTGAATCGGATGCGTCAGCTACATGAAAATTTCGAGTACATATCGGATACAACATCGACCCCAGATAATACACGCATACACAGTCCAGTTTTTAACACTTTGTTTATTTACGTCCATTTATATATTTACAAACTCGAGAAAACGGATCTGATGTCTTCGACTGCGGAATAGAATACTTTCGAACTCGTTTTAGGAAATTCGTTGCAACGATCGTCGCGAATGGGATAAAACAATTTTCCTGTGTGGCTTCTACAGAAATCGGTTCTATTGCTGCTCCACGAAATTTCAGTTGGCATCTCGGTGCGAACTTATCGCTGCGAACTGAAAAATCAGAGGGGGAACTGACGTTACGCGGTCGCAAGGGTAATGATTCGGGTTACTTGGAGAACGAAAAATATTTCCGTTGCGCGAAGGATTAACTGCGATCGCTTCACGCGTGAATTTGATATCAGTGCGGACACGATGGTCGATGTTAACGTTGACTTTTTGCCGGGAAACAAAAATTTCGTGTCGATCAACGATTCGTGATGAGTACAGCGAAAATATATCTTATCATCTTACATTCATTGTTGACTCGTTACAGAGATTCACTTGAGATAGGGTTACCACCTTTTTGAAAGAGTAATCCAGAACACTTAATAAGACAGTAACAACTAATATCAATGTTTCAAAAATTAAGATTTCATATATATTTAATTTTTCCTTTTGCTTCAACAAATCATGAATGAGTAATTTATCTAGTTATTAAATTAATGATTTATTTCTGTTTATTAACCAAACAATTTTCTCCTTGTTATAACGAGTTCAAGATCGATATAACAGTTTCAAGATCTGGTAACCCTAACTTTACACTAGAAAAATTCACTGATATTAACGTTAAACACTGAACAACAGTAATCGTACAATCCAATAGACTATTCTAATTACGAAACAAGTATAATCGACGAAAGAATTGTCTACAATAAGAAAAACACGATTACATCCGCAACGTCCATCAAAAACACGTTAACAACATCCGTTGCTCGAACCTTCGCGCGACCATATTGCAGAAAGCATAAGTCTCAACGCTAGAACTACCGCGTCCGACAAAATGGCGGGTTTCGATTTCCTCGTTTCGCAATTATTGATATCCTAAAAGCGGTAAATATCTGAAATGATTTTAAAAATGAATAGTTTCATTTGCATGCTACAATGAATACACGAAGAAACAGAAAATGATCTATTGTTACAACTTTTATAAGTATTACGCGTTAACCTCTTCAGACCTGATTTTTCTACAAAATGATGTTCACATATCTGACAATGGACACTGTTCAATACATCATTAGCAACGATATTATTTCGAATAAAATAGTGGTAGTATATTACTTTTCTAATACAAATAAACTCAAAGCAAAGGTGTATTTATTGCACAATTCACGCTATTGTTCCTAGAAAGATTGATGATCGTTGAGATCTAGGAAATTAGTTCACGTCAATCAAAATCGACCTAAACATTCACCAAGTAATGTTTATAAAATTCAATATGAGTCAAAATGTCTCTCCATAAATCACAAATGAAATTATTACAACATTAACAAATAATTTGATTTGGTAATGCACAAATTAAAATACGAGCCAATGGAGATCTCAATGAAGACACTCTTGTCATCTCCGCAGAAGAATAAAACGAAGTCGATTCGAACTTCTATCGATTCTATCGTTAATATTTTATCAGATATCGAAGTAGCGAAACAGTTAACGGTTATAACGTGCGCTGGGTCTGAAGGGGTTAATCACAGAAACACCCGGTAGTTCCAGCGTGAACGGATCGCGGCGCGGCACTAGTACAAAAGAAGATACAAAGTGGTCTCGGGTTAAGGTATTACGCGATTACGAAGCGAGTTTCGAGTTCCATTCTAAAACAATTGGCACGAAATCGGCGAACTAACAGCGATGGACCGTCTGTCCCTTCACGTTCGCGTTTACGTCGCGGCGGTTCGTTACTTGCACGTGGCCTAGGCTAACTCCGCGACCTCACGCTTCCGGCACAATTATTTTAACATTAGCGTGATAATTATAATTACGGGTTAATCGGTTACCTCTCTCGGGCAATGTTACTTTCTTCACTGTTTCACAGTTGTTATGTTTCATTTGTTCCTTTCTTTAGGTCGACGTTATTTATATTTATATACGTATATTTATATATACATACAGTAGACTCCCGTGAAACGCGAATTCCTGTCGCCGAAGATTTTGCGACCACCATTTTCCTAACGCCACTCCTTGAACAACGCGATACGTAAAAATAAGATTGTAAGCACTACATCGTTCCTTCGCTATTATTTACCGATTTCTCCTGTCCCCTAATTATTTATTTCTCGTGAAACAAAATTAGTTGGCGTGGTAATAACCAGTTAATAACTGCGTTTGACGAGTATCTATTTTTCTAGATAAATATGTAACTCTTGTTTCGCTTGCTAACTGCATTCGTCCTGCGTTTGACGAGTGCACACCATTTTCCATTTTATCGCGAGCAAAACGAGAGTTTTTTCAAACTAAATTCCACAGTTAACAGACTAATCGTTTGGAACACGTTAATTTTTATTGTTCCTATTACACGAGAACAATCTCATGCAGCATGACTTCCTTATAACGTGAAATTATACAACACGTGACGCATTAACCGAGCGATACAAGAGTTTACTGTATATATCTATATTTATATATTTATATATATATATGTGTTTGTGTGTGTCTGTGTTTCATCATCTTTGTGTGTATAATATATAAATACAGCACGCATTCACTATGTACAGGCTCCGTCAGTGCTTTCTGTTTCACTTTCATTCTCACTCTTACTTTGTTCATATACATTGTCCCCTGTTTCCTCCCTTCAGTTTCCTCTTCATCGCGCTCAACGCAACGCTCGCGGAGAAAGTCCAGACCGCGCGTCTCGTTCCGCGGTTTATTTGTCCGCGCGTATAAATGCTCGCGGGAGAAACAAGCTTCTGCCAAATCCGTCGGGCGGAAGCTCCGTCGGCTACGAAACGGGGAAACTTTTCCCCGCTCGCATTATTCCCGATACCGTCGATTGTCTTCGATGCGCTCGCGAGTTACACGGCGATCACGCGTCGTTACGGGAGAAACGAACGGGATATTTCTGCTTTGTTCGGATGATCGGGAAACTTAGTTTTCGGCATCGGATCTTGAGATAATTGTTGTTCGGAGAAATTTTGCTTTTTTCAAACTATCGAGAATGCATCGCTATGGGATTCTTTTCTAAGAGCTTGGGATAATTGTTGGTGTTCAGAGAAATTTGGTGTTCTTTAATTATTGAGAATTTTTTGGGTTTGAGGAAGATTGAGAATATTGTCATGGAATTCTTTTTTGAGATCTTGGGATAATTGTTGTTCAGAGAAATTTGCTTGTTTTAAATTATTGAGAATTTTTTTAGTTTGAGGAAGATTGAGAATGTATCGCCATGGGGTTCTTTTTTGAGATCTTGGGATAATTGTTGTTGTTCAGAGAAATTTGCTTGTTTTAAATTATTGAGAATTTTTTTAGTTTGAGGAAGATTGAGAATTTTAGGATAATTATTGCTACGAGTTTGAACGTGTCTGCTAAACGATGTCACTTAGCACCATGGCGAATTTCACCTGTCCTTATTGTGCTAAATGTTACTGATGTTTCCAGTGATTATTTGACCTTTTCGTAAAAGTTAGTTCTTTATTTTAAATCAATTATTTGACCAAACATCAATTCTATTATTTACACATTTTAATTAAACATTGCCTATTATGTTCGTCTTCGTACAAATCGATGGAAGTGAAACATTATATTCAACTTTATAAGGTATTCGCTAAATTCAATCAATCATTTAAGGCAACTGAAACTGTGCTAACAACGTACAGTACGGGTCATCGTTGCAAAATAAATTGATTTGGACAAATATGGCTCTGAACATCTCCTTTTCTAGGAGCATTGCCATTTTTGTTAGAGGAGTTTGCCAAGACTTGTTTCCTTATTTTTCAGAATGTTGTCCTTTCTCAAATCTGGTCTTCGAATCCTATATAGGCATCTTTTGCAATTATATATTTTCGTTTATTCAGGTTTAAATCGTGATTCGTTGTTTCGAAATTGAACAGAAACGATAACCATCATATCTATCGTTAACATCTGAATGTTTAAGGAAATAAATCTTCTAAAATAAAAACTATTTTAATGTAAGGTATTAATTTTTACATTTTTATATAAACAATTCAAATAAAAGTACGTATAAGTATTTTATTTCAATTTGTTAGGCCACGAGTCGTGTAGAAATATACACGAATATGAATAATTATGTTTTTACTAATATATGTACTCATATGTATTTAATTTTATATAATTATATATAATTATATATAAAAGTATAATTATGAAGTTCGATACATAAATGTACTTTACGCGTGCAAAAATATGTTACGTACGAATGCAACGAACAGAATGTGAAAGTTAAAAGAATACAATGTACCGCATATATTAATGGCAATTTTTAGATACTACGATTACACTAAAATCATTTAATTATTCACATAGCTTAATTACTCGACGCAAATTAATTTTCAAAGAGTAGTGCTCTTTTATTTCGAATTTCATAAATATATATTTATAAGGGAACCATTATTTTTAACCATGTTTATACCTAAAAAATCACAAGAAATAACAGTCCTACTTCATTGTAAAATAAAGTACGTCATATCGACTGTCCAATATTTATAATCGATAAATGAAAGAATTGTGAATTGAACATAATTAAAAAACAGTATACACGAATCTAATTAATGCTATAATTCCCTCAACTTTGCAATAGATAATCCTTTCTTCTCGTAGAGAGAACGACGATGAAGCTGTAACATTTGAATACGAAATAATGAACGAACAATTAAACGCGACAAGTGGAAATCGAGGAGCAAAAATCTCTTTGTTTCATCGCGCGGCTATTTAACGTCGTGACTCGACTAGTTATTAGGATCCGTTATTAAAACACAAAGGGTTAAACAGTAACAACTCGAATCAATTGACCGTTTGTTCGTTAAAACGAGGATGTGGCCACTTCTCAGCTCTCGGCTGGAATATTTTCTCGAACGGCCGCCGCGCCGCGAGTATTCCTTCCTATTAATTAAATCTCCATTTCGAGTGAACTTGTCTCTCATCGTCGTTCACCACGGACTAAATATGTCCGCGCGTTTAAACATAAATCACCTTATACCGACCACAGTTTCGTGTGTTTCTTCCTCTCGAATCAGCTCTCGTTTTTACTTCCATTCAGTAAAATTCAAACGCGTTCGAAGTTCGTTGAAAAAAGTTTTCTTTATGTTGTTCGCGAATATATATCGAAAACATTTAATTTGTTCGATGATCGATAAAGCTGCCAGCACTCGCTGGATTAAAGTCAAACGCGGTATGATTGAATGTTCGAGGTTTTTTATAAATGGAAAGCGAGTTTATGTACGAAAGTAGTTAAAAAGAATGAAATAGAAGCTCGGGCGATAAAGTTTAAAAATAACCTTCAGATAAACAAAGTATATTCTACATTTTACGTTCACTTTTATAGGTTTTCGCCTTCCAAACGAACGAGCTGATATTACTTTCCGTTGGGTATTATTCTATATAGAATGTTCGTCAACAGGTGGTAGAAAATACGACTGATTTTTCGCGACAGCAGAACGACAAGAACCAAGAGCAACAAATTACGGATTCGGCTTTGTTTACAAATTGAAAAAGACACATTTGATATGCAATAAATTAAACAATCGCGCTCGGTGAATGATTCATGTACAATTTTCGTTGTACCTCTGCGAATGTTTTCAAATAGAATTGCGCCTGTTATTTAAACGATAATTCAAATGATCAAACTCTGACGGTCGAATAACTGAAAGATTGTTCATACGAGCAAACATGGAAGAGAGAATTTCTGTGATCCAATACGTCGAACGAATTATTGACAATATAAATCAATATAAATCAATCGCGCGATTCAACACTGGAACTACCGCTCCCGACAAAATGGCGGGTCTCGGTTCTCTTACTTCGCCATTATTAATACTTCGAAAGCGTGAAATACTCGAAATGATTTGAAAAACACAAATCCACCGGAAAGTTCTGTCTGACGTCATCTCAAGTTTCTAAATATAAGTCCTCTAGAAACGGATTCCACGAATTACTAACGAAGGAATTTATATCATTCGATAAATATTAATAAATATACCGAAAATACATTATTATTATTACTTTCTTATTAGTATTATTAGCATTATTTTCTTTTAACTCGAGAAATAGCAACAAATATACGAAGAAATCGAAAGTCATACAATTTCCATAAGTATTAATCATATTAAACACTCGGTAGTTCCAGCATTAAACAATCGAAACCATCGAACTTCACGGATTTCTCAGAGATCAAAGGCGAACAGAATTCCTCCGTCAATATAATCCAACCGATCGCGTTGTGATTCTCACGGTCCTCCATCCCCGTTTCGCTGGAATCATGGAAGCCGGCGGCGATCAAGCATTTTCGAGGAGCAAAGCAAACGCGTTTCAGCTGCACGTGCGACACTTATCCGTCGCGGCATAGAGATTATTAACGTAACACGAGAAACATTGAATTAGCCCTTTAAATTCGCGCGATTTACGCGGTCCCAGCGGCAGCGCAACTCGACGGGGACCGCAACACCGTTGCCACCCTAATTGGCGCACGACAAATTGAGTATTAAGTACGGATTCCGTGGACTTTTTTTTTTTGCCCCGCCGACGTTTCTGCTCCTCATACATTGTGCGGCGCAGCTGTCGGCCGTGGAAGCTTACCACGGCCAGTAATGTGTATCGCTTTAATTAAATTCGCCATCGTAGGGCTATTCAACGTTCAACGAGCCAATTGAAGCGGGCACAATAAGTCCATTCAGTGTCGCATCGTTTCTTTAATTCCTCTGGACCGAGCCGTTATCCAGAAAGTTCATTTCACCGGTGATGCCGATTTTTCTGTACACGCGAGACCGGTAGATCGAACGATAAACCGGGTAACGATCACGATCGCTTAACCCGTTCACCTACAATATTCAGAGTCTTGATGAAAATTTGAACTTAACGAATCCAAGTGTTCGTCCATTTAAAATCGAAATTAAACATTAATCTATTGTTACCATTTCGAGCAAACGAAGATAGAACAAGCATCAGAATTTCTTTTCTCAATAAATCATTAACGATAAAGTAGTTGTATCGATCGTAGAACACTAGAACTACCGAGCACTTAAACTTGACGATTTCTTTATAAAAACTGCAAACGTGGATTTGTTAAGATTCGAACGGCTGTAAATTTCAGATACTTAATCAGCATCTTCAGTTTCTCAAAGAGGCGTGCCGTTTCAGTAATCAGGAAAGAAAAAACCATGGAATGGGTCATTTTGACTTATCCGGTAGTTCTAGTGTTAAGAAATGAATCATGGTACAAGTATTCCCTTTCATGTCTTCTTTATACCCTCCGTTTCTTTTAATTTCGACACACGAGCGCGTTGTTTGAACGTATCGGCTGCAGCCATCGTGGATTTCGCTGAACGCGCGTGGCAAATGGAGAAAAGGGGTACACCGCGGCATAGAGTATAAATAAAATAATCGCCGTTAACGACGCTTCAAACGAGGAGACCGAGTTAAAATCGGCGGAGTTCAACTTAAAGGCCGCTTCCTTTTCCTTTTTTGTTCTTCTCATTTCGTGTTTTTCGTTTCCCTTTCTGCTCGCTCGCGGCGCGCCGCGGCACGACGGGAACTCTGTAAATTATACGGGAGGCGTGTGCCATTAAAAGGGACATAAATTAATATCTCCGCGATCAAAGGGGTCACGGAACCCCGCTCGGTGTCGAGGACAACACGCGGCGCTCGCTTTAAGGACGACCTACTGTCCTCCAACGACGTCCGCTGACTTCTCCATCGAACCGAACGGACAAGTGCCGCGAGGGGATACTGCCAAACGCAATGAACGCTGACATCTTGGTTTCGTTGTTGGCCGATTCGCGTGAATAGGGATCGCGAATGAAACCGAACACGACGAGGTAAGACGGAAATGAGTCAAGTTACAATAAACGTATCTATAACTGCGAGTTGCACTCCGTCTCGAGAAAAATTGTTCCCGATTTTTCCTCCACTCGAAACTTTTCTCCTACATTCTTCATATAATAAGGTATCGTTTAAGCGAAAAAAAGTTCAAAATTTTAAAATTCTAGAGCGACGTTACCCTTTAAGTCGGGTCTTTGATGCTTTCTGGTTTTCGTCAGTTTTGATGGAATAGATAATACTCTTCTCAGTTGTTAAAGGATTCACTCGTTTTCTTGGTTTTCTTCTTTGTTCGCAGCTTCCGAATATGTTTATAACGATCGTGTATTGAAATATTGATTTTCTCAATCTTTGTTTTCTGGACTTAACCCCTTGCCTTGTAATAACGTGTGAGACTCGTGGTGAAGGTTTTAAACAGAACTTAACAAATATAAATATTATTCAATTATTGCGAATACAAATAAAATATTATCCTTTTGTTATCAATTATTATAGTCTAAAGCAAATATAGGCATAGAATATACCTACAATTTCTCTCTTTTCAATGAATTATTAGTGGCAAAGCAGCTGTGTCAATCATAGTTGAAAAATAAATCGTAGCGATTCAAATAAGACATTGCCCACGTTCATTATCCCTATTTTCTATTTTTCTTAGTCGAACTTCAAATACAAAAGAAACACAATACGAAGTGAGATAGAAATAAGACCTAAATAATGAAAGAAACAATTTTCTCATCTCATTTTCGATACCATAAACCAAGCGCTCTGGCGAGAGACTCTTTTTGACCATTTGGTACTTATAATATTCATGAATTGCATATAGTATTCACTCATTATTCCATCTCACTCCGTCGTATTCTGTCGCATACGCGATCTTCGTTCACGCGAATCAGCCAACGACAACAATGGCCGAAACCGAGGCGTCAACGTCCATCGCGAGTGGACGTGTCCGCTTGGCACATTTGCCTTCGCCTCGAAGGACAAATGATCAAACGTCGTTGGACAACCCACGCGCGGACTCCCGTCTCAATGTCACGCAAATTCCACCGACAAAACGTCTCGGAATCACAACACTCGGGATTCTGACAATTGCGGCTAAGTTGCGGTAAATTGGCCCCTGGCGACGCACCGACGAACACCGGCTGCATAATTCATCGGACCTTAAAACGCGCGACCGTCGATCCAGGCTCACTTGCCAAATCGATGGACTCCGTAAAACAAAAACTGGAAAAAGCGACGCAACAGCTATACAACGATCTCTAAAATTTCCCTCTATTAAAGAATCGTATTATTCACGGGACGATTTCTGGCTATGGAAACTTTGAAATAATCAGGATTAACGATTCGCGGACGAAGATTCTTCGAAATGTACGAAACCTTCGGCAGATGAAGTTAAATTATATATCGACTGCTTAAATAATAGAGAGTTCGTTCGCGACTTACTTTTCTAAATATGGAAATTTTATGGGTTAACCCTTCGGGGACGCCATATTGGAGACTTTGAGATTTAGGTTAGAATCGAGGGCTGCCTAAAAATGCAAATAGTTGAATTATTTCATCGAATAATGAGTTAATGATGCATTAATTCGTGACCAACAGACAGAATGTTAATTTTGAACTTTCTACACAATTTTCAGTTACTACTTTCAACTTCCAGCTACATGTATTTTCGTTTTCGAGATAGCTCGATGCTTTCTGGCCAGTGAAACTTGACGTTTAGATCGAGTTCCGTTAAAGTCCCGATTCTTGACCCCTGAAAGCCATCAAAGGAAATCACGTTAACGCTATCGTGGCTGAAATTTCACCCCGTGCTCCGTACTGCAGGAATTTCTTGATCCCACATACGGATGAACCCTCGACGGATGCAGAGGTGACGTGATACGAGACGCTGGTTGTATTAACAGTGGCAATAGGGAGGCAATTAAATGAGGCGAGATCAAAAGGCACGAAATTCATCAAGGTGGCACGAGATTCCACGTGCCTGATTGGTTGTATTAGATAATCGAAAGAGTTCATGCGGCTTCGATAGAATTCAATGCATTAATGAATTGTAAATGTATTATGATATTTCCATGTAATATATAACAATCGTAAGAAAAGGTTTATTTCTCCAAAGTGAAATTGTGTTTGAAGATGACGAAGCAAAATTTAATAACTAAGAATCGTGTAGATTGTTAGAGGAGTAATAATTAAGGGAATAGTAGACTCTGTTTAAATTGTTAGTTGTTACTTTACTGTCGTCAAAGTGGAAACGTTGAAATTCCCATAATTCGTTTAATGTGAGATTCGGTTAAAAACTAATGTTAGGTTTCAGAATTAGTCGAAGTCAGATTAATGTTAGATACGCTAGTTCTTGTTATTGTAAAATATTTCCATCCTCTGCACTTGTTTTCTAAAGTATCTTTATTAAAAATGACAGAAGTTACAGTGAAACGGTAAAAGCGGTCAACGGAAATGAAAGTATAATACAATGTATTATTAAACGATAGGAATAATATATTTAATTTATTTTTTACAAATAAAACTTGTAGCTTGCAATTGTTATATATTACATAAAAATACGCGTTTACGTATTCAAGTATACATTATTTTAACCTAAACTACATAATGAAATCAATCCGCGAACAGAAATCTTGCGAGTATTAGAGTGCCAGCGGTTTTAAGCGACACCCGTTGCAGAAGTCTCACGAGGAAACTTTCGTCACTCGAAAATTCCAATTTTCCTTAAACATTAAAAGTTTGAAAGAGACTTTAGAAGCATCAGACAACTTTCGTTCTCATTATTTTCAATCCTCCGTAGTAAAAGCACCCTTCGAAATTAATACCGGTACCTCCGATTTAAAAATCACAATGATTCTAAAACCACGGTAGACACAACAAGAAATCATTACAATAAAAATTCAACTTCCAATGCTTCGTCGAACCCTGCGAAATACATCTTACACCAAAGTGAACCGACGAAAACCTTTTTACACGATAAATTTTATACAATTTCAAACGAAACAAAGCAACGAAGCACCAATAGACTTCTATTATAACAAGTTTCTCGTATACAACTATTCCTTTCGAACTACGAAACGCTTATTCCAACGGAACAATAAAATACTCGTTAAAGGGTGGTCCAAGAAAGCCCAAACGAAAATTTCCTCATACTTCCACTTCCCGACAAACTCCCAACATTCGAAAAATCCTCGATCCACCGAAGTATCATTATCCCGAAGCATAATGAACGAATTCGTTGGTATCTCCGTTAATAATCCCCATCGAGCGCTTCTCCCCGGTGTCTCTCGGACGACCGAAGGGAAGGGAGCCCGGCAAACAATTCCGTTCGTTCCGAGAAGGGAAACGAAACCGTCGATGATAGTCCCACGGAAGCTTCGTTTAACGGCGCAGCAATTAATTCAATCTTACTCGCGCCGGTGGACTAGTTTCTTCCGCGTGTATCCGTCTGCCCGCAATTATCCTTAGAAGCCGGTCTAAGACGCTCGCCGACAAAATACGGAAACCTATGTCCAATGAAAACATCCTTCATCCGTGCATCGTCCATCTTGTACCGTTCCCAGATACGAACTTCGCAATTATTATTTTACAATCGAACAGTCTGGACTTCCGCCGAGGTAAACGTATTACTTAATCAAACGCTCTCGAGGGAAATTAAATTTCGCCTCTACAGCACGCAACGTTCGCCACGAAGAAACAATTCGAAGGAGGAAAACGGAAGTCTCTCACCCCTCACACATTTGTTCGTTTCTTTTTATCTCTCTCTCTCGCTCGCTCTTTCTCTCTTTTTTTTAAACGTTTTTCATTTTTTTTTCTTTTATTAGCATGAATGCCCTGTACACTTGTATTTATAGATGTCTCTCTTTCTCTCCCACTCTTTCTCTCTCTCCCTCTCGCTCCCTTTTCTCTCTCTCTCTCTCTCTCTCTCTCTCTCTCGCGCGCTCGCTCTCTTACTCTCTTTCTGTCGGGCGTTGAGATGACACGACGCTACGGCCGGGAATATTCGAAAAGGCACTAACCCTCAATGATCCGAAAAAATCAAGTGTGTATACAATCAGTGCGGCCGCCGAGGTCGAAATTCACCGACAGGCTCCCGGGTTTCTCGCTAGCTAACCCTTTATCCCACCCCGGTTTTTTTACTTTCTTTCTTACGTCTAATGTAGCCGCTCCCAGCTGGGGCAGCGAATCCGCCGAAGTCGAGGCGAACACCACGGACACCACGGACGTCTAAAACGTTGATGCGTCGAGGAACGACACATTTCTCAACCCCACCGGTCGCCGTTACAACCCTCTCGTTTTGGCACTTCGAGTACCGTCCGTCGCAGCGAACCTGGCACTCTCGTCCGAGTGGTCGGATTCGAGAGCGCACGCCTGACTGGCCGCCGCGCTCACGCCTACCAATCGGGTCGCGCGACGGGCCGTCCCCGGACACGCGATTGGATTCTCGGAGCGACTGACTCCGCCCCCACGACCTCACGAGTGCCAGGTTCTCGGCAACGGACGGTATCTTATCTGTCGCGTGATATAAAATGTCGGAGTTTTCATTGTTCGAGACTTAATCGGTTGAGTGGGTGTTGAAAAGCTTCGAGCAGCTTTTTGGATTGATTCGTTTCACTGATTAACTGAAGCTTGTGCTCGTGAAGCAAGTTGATTTGTTTTTGGTTTAACGATCAATGGACTGTTCTTGGGTTGCTGCTTTTGGCTTTGGTCTTGCTTCTAGGTAATTTCGTTGAATACTGTGGAATAGTGCAGAGAAGTTACTGGAACTGTGGCTTCATTTAAATAACAAGTGAGATACATTGCTTGATAAAGGAATTTGAATATGTCGTGAGGCTCGTATACGATGATTGCTGACGAACTGAGCGGAACTATGGATTTTATATTTATCTATTATTAGACGTTGACGGTTTCAAAGGTAAATTATTATTGTGACATCAGGAGAAATGTCTGGGGACAAAAAGTGGTTTTTAAAAGTGACTTCCATGAATCTCTAATTAATGACGCTCGGAATAAAAATTCGTTTTATGTGCAAGAAGTATCAGCTGTCGGAAATTACTGTGGAAATTCTTGCGAAACTATTGTTAATCGTTAAAGGGATATTCCAACGAAATACTCCACGCGGAATTGAAGAAATGGGTTTTCTGAAAAATTCGGCACTCCATATTACGCGACGAAATAAATGTATGATACACGTATAAATAAAGTAGAATGTCGATTATTCGAACACTGGGTAATTAACATGATTACTGTCGGGCCATCTAAGCGTGGGCATACCGAAGAATCATGGCTTTTTTAAGAGCAATAAGAAACAGTTTTCGTTCAAGGACTGCGCGACGTTATTCGACTGGTTTTCAAATGGTCTCCGCGTTAATTACAGCACTTGTTACCAGAAACTATGCAGAATGATCAATTTTTTGCGTCGAATCGTTATGGACTAAATATGGGGACAATTCGTAGGATTATAAACGTCATAATTAAGTGTTCGACAGGCCAACTATCGCGATAAAGGAAATGAAGATGCAAAACAAAGATTCCAGCACATATTCGCTCTGAAAGCAAGCGCTTCGTATTTCCCACATTTTCACCAATAAAAAAATAATCCTTTTATTTTCTAATCTTTTACAATTTCATCGACCACGTTTTGGCAAGCACTGCGATTTCCAATCGAAACACTTCGACATAAAGAAGATATCCACGGAATATCTTTACGTTAATATTAAATAATTAGAAATGTCACAAGGAATTAGGTGAATTAGGCCGGCAAACGACAGTTGCCCTTAAAAAAGCTGTCATCCTCCAATTAATTTACGCTCACCGATCTCAATTAAACCTATTCTCGTTCGAACAAGTCGTGCAAGTCGTCGTCGTTTCCAAAAATATTCTTCTCTCTTCGATCCCAGTGTCTTCCCTCTGTTTACCAAGAAAAATTTGATTGTCAGAACCGCTTGATCCTCCCACTGTTCCGAATAATCGACGAATAATTCGAGGTC
The DNA here is from genome assembly GCF_051020985.1 of Nomia melanderi. Classification (NCBI taxonomy): domain Eukaryota; kingdom Metazoa; phylum Arthropoda; class Insecta; order Hymenoptera; family Halictidae; genus Nomia; species Nomia melanderi. The sequence goes on from NC_135003.1 coordinate 12,929,072, forward strand.
GTAGGCCTAACGTACGTTAAATGCAATTAACGTTGAAACAATGATTAACACTTTACCTACCGGCAGTCTTTCGGTACTCCTAGAAACCAATGCTAACCAACAGCTGAACCAATCTCTCGATAACAATGACAATCAATCGTCAATCGAATCGTCCCGAGTAACGTAGTCCAACGATGTCTTCCAAAATCAGAAATATTAACCCTTCGCGGACGAAGATTCTCGAAAAAAAATACAAAACCCACTGTAGATTTTGTGAAATTTCACGTCGAATGCATAAATAAAATATAGAGCAAGAGAACTATGTACTGATCCCTTACTGTTTGAGTCGTTAAATCGTTTATTTGCAACTTAGCGTTACAAACACGATAATTTCATCGAAACGAAGCGTCGACATTCGTCCTGAAAGGGTTAATCTCGTTCGCCATGTAACGCGATCGTGAAACCTGCTGACGAGCAAATAAAGTGTTAATCGAGAATCGAAAGCATCAGGTTCCCACGTTTCACAGAAATCAGCAAAACATTATGGCACTTTGCTCGATCGTCGGCGACTCGATTCTAATGATCCCCCTGTTCCAACAGTTCCCACAAATCCCCAACGCCGGATTCACGGGACTAAACTTCTACAACCTCGGATTCCTAGTTTCGACTCATAGAAATCATAAATATTCCATCGATTAGCGTTCCACTCCGATCAACGCGGGACATTAATTCATCCCGCGTCTCTAATTCAACGTCTACGCGTAGCACACCCATTTTCCCGGAAACAATGCAACGGACGCCCGCGAATCCAGCGTTAACGCGCCGACGCAAGGTTCCTCTCAACGGTTAGACGTCCAAGGTTCAGCGGAGTCCTTGATCATCCGCTCGTCGTATCCGATTCACAGTAAAGCCCGACGCAGACGAACGATGTTTCACCGTTGCCACCTACTACCGCTGTCCTCTCTATCGTTTCCTTCTCGCATTCGTTCGCGCAGCTTCATCAGCGGGATCATCAAATACATACGAATGGTTCGCAGGAAAATGTCGCGGTTGAAGAGTATCCTTAGAAAATACGTTAAGTGTCGGCATGAAATTTTTCATGAGATAGAAAGTTATCTAATACGTTGAACATTCTACCATAATGTCATCTTCCAATGTTATCAATACCATAGATGGCTATTATTGATCGCTAAAAGGAATATTGCACTTGTATTGTACATTACAGGATCATAATGGGAAATACTTTTGGCATTCAGTGTTTTCTAAGAATATTCGATTGGTTTGGAAGAATAGAGATGTAACATTAAGATATTTTATTTCGACGACTACGATTTTGTCACTTGTGATAGTGATCAAATGAAACAGAAGTAAACGCTTCTACAAGTCGCCAGACACAAGCACTTCGTTTCTCTGTTAACCCCTTGCCCTATTTCTTTCTGACCTGCGATTCATCCGACTACGTTATTACTAATAATTTATTGAAAATACGAGAAAATTCCAGTCTTACTCTATGCCAATGCTCTAAGGTATAATCGTCGATAACAGAGGAACAATATTCGCATTCAAACGAATCGACTAATATTTCTTTTCGTTAAATTCTATTTGAAATCCCCGCTACGAGTCTGACACGATATTGTACAGCAAGGGGTTAATCCGAAGCATTTCCCAGCGAACCACTCGTGCGCATTTGAAGCAACAAGATGTCAATCTGCATCGGGCCTAAATTTCGAACACGTTCCGATGCGATCCACCCTCCTTACGCAACGTATCAAGCGCTCCGCGCGTATCCTACTCAAAGACTTATAAAAAGGAAAGAAATATAAAAGGAAAACAAAAAAATCGCAAGAATCAACGTCGGTAGTGTACGATTCGATGGCACGCGTGAACTCGAACCACAGGTTCGATCCTCCGAAGACGATGGTGGGGTCGTTCGAAGTTGCGATCGTTTCTTTTCGACGTAAAAAATGGTACTTTCGCGACGCTGGTGCCTCGACGCGCGCGGACGGTCGGACGCTCGCCTCGGGAATTGCGTTTCTAACGATGGGAGAAACGCGTCCGAGGCGGAGTACGTTCCGCGCGGCACACGAAAACGATCGAAGCTAGCGTCAGTCGTGTGAACCGGTGTTTTGGCAGTTAGCTTTAAGCCTAATCCAGATCGACGATCCGCGTACGTTGATTGTGGACAATTCGTGGGTACGAAATGTACGATTAGTTCGTGGACGAACGTTAGTCTACAGTTTACTTTCCGTTGGCATGGAAAACCATTGGCAGTCAATGTGCTGTGTGGAAATGACAAGTTGATTGGCAAGGCACTATCTCTGATACTGTCATGTAGCTCTTCGTTGATTTTTAGATGTATGAATATTTAATACGAAAGATGGCGGAGCTATTGGATTTTAAACAGCGAATGATTTTAAACTCGATGAGATAGATCCATGTTCCTCTGCCTAGCTAGTTTGTCTCCAAACTATACATTGTTGGTAGTCAATCTGGAGATAGAGTCGGTTTGAGGATAAACTGTTGGCAGGCGATGTACTGTAGGTTGCTAGTTTATGTGCTTTGTTTATAGTTTCATCATCGTATTAACGAACAGCACATTAATACCAAAACTGAAGATACCTTCTGCTAACCAATTCCACGTTTAGGTGTCTCTTTTCATGGACACCCGGTAGACAGGATCTACAACAGTGTTATTCACCCTTTGCACTCGAGAGGCGACAGTCGCCAGATGATTGGAAAAACATAAACTTTTGTATACACCATTTAACTTTGTATACTGCATCAATACGCTACATTGAAAGCAAATAGCTTTGTTCCCTAATTTACGTGTGATCTGATAAATTAATTTTAAAGAATCTCGTCTACATCGAATTAGAAAGTATTGAATAGTGAAGAACTTTCGAGTGCAAAGGGTTAAACCGTCGAACACGAGAAGAATGATGAAAGTCAATAAAAAACAAACTAAATCTAACGCGTCCAACGACGCACAATTATTTTATTAAAGTCCTACTGTTAGAAACAATTGCAGGGCTGCCAGTAGCTGAGGTCAGACTCTCCTCTCGTAGAAAACAGAGATTCACCGGAATGAAGATCGAGAAACACCGGTCTACAGACAGTGTCCGTCAATCTGGACTAGGCTTTTGTGCGGACGCCGATCACGGTTAGTGTATCGGCGTTGTCGCGAACGAGAGATCGTTCGCAAAGGGACGAAGAACGGCGCGAAGACGCGAGGCACAATGGTCGGAGCCGAATGCGCTCCGCCATGATGGTTTCCCCTTGGACCGCTCGATACTGCCGATGAAATATCGTCGGCCCGATACTTTCAATACGGTGAAGAAGACACTTTTAATTAATCAAGCAGTACGAGAACCGCGTTCCGATCGACAGATCCTAACTGACGGATCCGCGTGACTTCGGGAACGCTCCGAGCGTGATTAGAGGCGGGTAATATTATACTTATTGCTCGAGATTGTAACTTGATCTTGCCCGAAAAGTCCGTCCGCGTCTATCGTACGTGTTCCGAAATATTCGTAACTGGACGTTCACTGGGTCGCGTAATTCAACAATATACATGCACGGCAATGTGAAACAGCCACTGAACGTTCATAATCGCGGCCTGTCCTCCGGTTGTTCCCCCGCGATCCGAAGCCGAGTCGAAGTAAGAACAGGGTAGAGGCGGATCGGATCGAAATATCAATTCAGTCCAAATTTCTTCCTTCGAAACGATCGTTTCGATTGTCCATATCAATTATTCTCATTACTCTTCGAAATGAACACCGTGATTCGCAAAATTCGAATACGCTCGTCGCTAATATTCAGAGAACGTCCTTACATCGACTGTCGTCAAAAATTGTTCCTTAGATTGCACATCTCGCGAAAAATTGGAATGAATTATATTTCTCAAGTTTTGTCTCCGTCCGCAGAAGAAAGGTTCGAAGAGTCTTTACCGTGCTTAATTATCGACGTTCGTCTTGAATTTTTCCTGGCAAACTGATTCGATCCGCCTCGGTGTACCCTACTTGTAACATTAAACCTTCACTGCGAGGATTGTTCACAGAATTATCCTAATTATATCTCTAGCTCTTTAATTTACCGATCCCCCGCAGAGGCACGCCGCTGTCGCGTGCGTCGTCGCCCGTCCAAGATGGCGGACAGCGTTCCCGCCATTCGAGGGAGGACCTCTCTACCGTATGTTCCTTCTCCTCCCTCCTTCCCGTTACTTTCGAAACGCTAGTACCCCGCCGCCCGGAAGCAACGCCGACGAGCTTCAACAATTTAATTTTCCCTAGAAACACAGTCTTGCATCCCTAAATAGAAATTTCTCGAGTCCCTCGCGCACGAACAACGAAATGTACAACCGATGAGAACCCGTTCCGCGCTGGGCCGGCCGAGGCTCGGCGTCTCCTTGGGCGGGTCCGTCTCCAGCTTTCCTTCGGCAGGCCGTTTCACTCGGAACCGGGTGGCCGCTGGCAGCCCGTCAAACGATGGACGCTGTCCTGGCCAGGACAACGGCGCCGCCCGATACCCCGGAAACGCTCCAACGATTTCTCTTTTCTCAGTTTTCCTCGTTCGCTCTCTAGATTCCGGAGAATAGAACCGAACGGCGACACCGTGACACGGAGATCAACCTCCGGCTGAATCTCTTCGGTGTCATGGATAATCTGTGCTGGATCTAGGCGGGATCCGAAAACGATTCTCCGCGATTGTTGGTGGCCAACGAACGGAGAAGAGGAAGGCTTAGATGGCAGTGGGGTTTCTCTCTTCATCGAATCTTGGTTTGCTAAGCATGCTACGTTAATAGTCTTCTCGATCCATGAGTAATGAAACAGATTATTGTTATTAGTATTATTCTGTTCCCGAATGCGACAGGGTGCCCTTGTTTTATTCTTGTAGAGGATGCTTCGGGTAGCATGATAAATAGGTACGAAGCGGAGTCTGTCGTTGGTAATCGGCGGATCGTTTCCTCGTGTCGAGTGGAATCGGGCTGTTTCTCGCTGACGCGGGATTTTGTTGATGCGGTTTCTGTTTTGTCTGGGTCGCGGGCCGTCGAATTTCTGATTCGGTCCTCCGTGCTGGCTACGGTGTGCGGCTTAGGCGATCACGTGCACGGCGATGACCGCCAAGATGGCGGTCGAGAAGAGGACGCTCGATGAACCGGCCGTCGGTGCGTTGTCGCGGTTCAACTTCGTCATTGGATCTGGAACAGAGAGTAATTTTGATCGGTTAATTGGACGGTTTTTGTTGGCCGGTTCGATGAATTAACTGATTGCAGAGTTGTTTTCATGGGAACTGTGCGTGCTGGCTGAAGGCTTTTCAAGAGTGGATCGGTGCGCAGCTGCGAAAGTGGATGACGACTACGGGATTCTTACTTTATTCGTGTTGGAGAGGAAATATAGTTCTCGAAATTCTGATCTTTTAACGTGGAATATTATACTTTTTCAGATTTTTCTCATTATTTCGCGGATCTTTAAACACTTTAGCAGCTACGAAAGTTACTAATTAAACACTGCTGTTACTGAGTATTAACCCTTTGCACTTGGAAGCTTTTCACTAGAAACATTCGACACTCCGATGAAACAGACGACACTATTTAAAACGAACTAATGAAGAAACATACGTAAATTAAGAAACAAAGCTATCTTATAGAATTATTTCATATATGATGCATTATACAAAATTTAACCTTCTGCACTCGAGAGGTGACTCAGTCACCATTCGCTTTGACATACCAAAATTATAGTCTTACAAACAATATTAAGCTCATACGTGGAATATTGAAATAATTACTTTGTTTCTCAGTTCATGTATGTTCTCTCATTAAGTACGTTTCAAAGAACGTCGTCTATACCTCATTGACAAATATTGAATATTTTTAATGAAAGATTTCCGAGTGCAAAGGGTTAATATATATAACACTTTGTAATTTTGTTATACCAAATCACATGGTGACTGAGAATCACCTCTTGAGTGCAAAAAGTTAATGATCTCCAAAACTATTTTTAAATTCATCGCTTTTGCTAATGTGAAGTTCATTATCTTCGAACCCTTAATTAATTACTCCCCAGTAGTACACAGGAATATTGTTTAAATTCAAAAACGTCAAGAGCTTTCTCAAGGATGAGCAACGAAGATAAGAAGAATAATTTCAAGTCAATACCTGGTGTAGTGGGGCCCATGCCAGAGCCAGACGCCTCTTCGTCGTCGTGATCATCGCGGTCATCTTCGTCGTCGTTGTCGATGTCGTCGCTCTTTCCTTTCTTCCTCCAAATTGGCCTGTCACCGCTTCCAGAGCCATCTATACCTTCGTCAGCCAGCAGTGCTCCACTGTCTGGAGCCGAGGCCAATTGAGACTGCAAAATCTACCAGAAAGGAAAACAAACTTTTACAAGCTGTACTTTAGATAACCTTCGCGCACCGTACTTCACGATGTTACATCGGAAAACATCAAAAAAATTCTATCAATCATCCGCAGAGCTTAAACAAACCAACTTCCACGTTTAACTCCACGTGATAACGTTCTACGAAGAAATAAAACATCGATCAATCAAGGTGTCCTGCAACTAACCATTAAACTTCGCCTCTAGCATAATCCTCTGTTGATGGCACTTGCATTTAGTTCAAAGTCATCAGAACAAATTCTCGAACTTCCATCATAAACGAGACTATACGTTTTCCATTTATTCCCTTACAGGCAATCCTGTTTTTTATTTTATCACCAATTACAATACATCACGTATGTACTGTATCCTCAAAGATCGATTAACCCTCGAACCACTCAATAACTCAACAACCGCTAAAGCCAACGCGAGTCGAACCAATTTGTACATAACGGTTCGTGTTATTCGATCGAAAACGCGCGAAAATCAGCGCGAGCGAGGACCGTTCGACCGGCCTCGAATTTTCTTAATTAGAACACCGATATTTCTCTATTAATCCGTACACGCTGGAAGCTACACGGCAATTTCAATTCTCCAGCGTAGCGTAACAACGCCGCGCGGCTACAATATTCGCGACGGTATTGCGATCATCGGGCCGGTTAATTTGTTTAATTGCGTCCGCCGTGGTACGCGCCGCGTGCATTTACATTTAGTAACTGTCTAATGTGCGAAACACACCGAGGCAGCTAGTCATTCCACTCTCTATTTGGAAATCCGGCGTTCGCCGATGTCTTAAACGACTTACAAGCCCGTTTCAAGGCGGCTTACTTCAAAGTATATTGGCAGCTGAGTTCCCTCGTGACTTCCTCTTTGGGTTGCGCGATTATAAGTTAAAATAGTTTAAAAAATTGATAATTTTAATCCCTTGCACTCGGAAGTTTCTCGCTGGAAACGTTTAACATTCTTTAACGCGTTGAATGCCGCACGATTTCATAGTACAGAATACTTGAAATGGAAAAAATATAATATTAAATTATTTGCTTGAATTGCATTGTTATTATGTCACCATATTAGTCAGCATTATTTATAATACAGAAATGTTTTCAAATAATCATGGTTTAATTGAGTGAACTGTAGTAATTCGATTTGGGGGTCATCGGTGGCCCCCATGGCATTCAAATCTAACTCGAAGGCAAATCACGAGTACATTGAACAAAGCTACTTCATTCCAATATTTCACGTATCAAGGTATCGTACAAAGTTCAACATTAAATATCAAATTTTATAGTTTTCACGTTAAATCGAATGGCGACCGAGAGACGCCTTCCGAGTGCAAAGGGTTAAAGAAGCTAATTCAGTATATCTAAACTGTATGGTATTATTATTAGGTATTAGTAACATTTGAACAGTAAACTATCAAATCGGTCGTCCAAAGAAATGTTGAAAAATCAGTTGGTTATTTTCAAATCTAGCATAACGCATTTCCCAGTGAGTCTTTTACTTTCACAGCGACTTGCATCCGGCTTGCCGCGGACCGGACGAGCGTTTATTTAGCCGGTGCGTGCCACGGGGCGGGGAAAAAAGGGAGAGGGAAATAAGGAAAGAAGAGTAGAACAGCGGCGGAACGTCCGCGAGGGATGGTTCGGCCATAAATCATTCATGAGCTCGCGTATTGTCGTGTAAGTAAGTATATACATCGCGGCGCGTCACCTTCTTCTCGCATTGCACGACTTCAAATTGGATTACGCAGTTGCGATACGTCTGGCGGCGTTGACGGGCGTGCAGGTGTTCTACACGCAACAAGCAGAAGTCGGCTGTCTGACTTCCAGGCATGCGAATTAACGTGCGCCTTAACCGCCGGCTGTCGCAACGAAGTCAGAGGCTCCGGCAGGATCTCGAGCGATGAATTTTCACTTCGCCTATTAACCCTTTGCACTCGACAAAACTTTCGCTATAAATATTCATTCCTTTATAAACGACATTTCGGTCGATTACTACAAAGAAAAACTTTATAGAACTTAGAACGAAAGTATGTCATTTCCGTGATCCATGTGCTTCATCATACGGATCTCGAGCGATGAATTTTCACTTCTTGCCCTTTGCACTCGACAAAACTTTCGCTATAAATATTCATTCCTTTATGAAGTATAAATGACATTTCAGTTACTACAAAGAAAAACTTTACAGAACTTAGAACGAAAGTATCTCGTTTCAATGATCCGTATGGTTCATCATATGTTTCTATGAAATTTGATAGTGAATTTCAGATGTTACAATATTCCTGGATTTAAGGGTATCTATACCTTCTCGGTAATTGTAAAAATCAAGAATAGATTATTCTGACGCATCTGTTAGGTCTAGTGTTAATCTCGTTCAATCTCAATTCACAATTTCTATCCGTTCTTTTTCCCTAGACAGATTACTGATTTTCGTTTTACGTGTTACTAATTATTCACAAACCTATTTGTACCTTCTCGGTAAATGTAAAAGAACAAATCAGGAATAGATTATTCCGACGCATCTGTTATGTCCAGTGTTAATCTCATTTAATCTCGATTTACAATTTCTATCCGTTCTTCTTTTTCCCTAGACAGATTACGTTGCGTCCGTTGGAGCAGCACAATACAAGCCTGTCCAGAGTTTTTTCATGCTATTCAATTTTCATTCGTTCCTGATAGCCGAGCGCTGTCGGTCGCACCTGTTCGACGGACGCGAACAATTGGAACCGACTCGCGGAACCAATCTCACCCACGCGGTCTTTAGCCTGATCTTTCGCGGCTTCTATCGCGTCGCGTCGGACGCGGGACTGGCACGCCAGACACACGACTGCACACCTCGTCCTATGAATAATTCGAGATTAGAGCGTAATTTATGGCTCGCCTGATCGTACGCGAACGTGGAACTGCTAACACACCCGGTGATTCACCTAACTGTGTGGACGACCTCGGTTGAATTGCTCGTAATCTGTCTAATCACTGAAATAAGTGTTTCGTTTGAGATGGAGGGCATCCGGGCGGGTTGGCGTACAATTTTCTAGGAGAACGCCATTGTCTGTTTGAAAATTGCTGAACCGATGACGGATCTGATGGCAAGGGTTTCATCAAGTTGTAACATTTTCATATTTAATGGTAATTGCCTGAATTTTCACGAATAATGTATTTGCATTGGACTATATGCAGGCTTTTATTAGTGAATATTGGAGTTTGTGATATGATAAGGTTTTGGTTTAGTGTGATCAGTAATGTGATGGTTTATGGTGAGAAATTTAACGATATATTTTCATTTAATTTTATTAACACTAGTACAACCGAGCATTTAATACGATTGATATGTAATCCCTATAAATATCATAACAATAGATTATTCCTAGTTTCTTCAGACATCCATCACAGCATTCAAGTGAAGCTATTTATTTTTAAAATCATTTCGAAGATATCAATTAATGCGAAACAAAAAAACGGAAATTTTGACTGTTACGGTAGTTCTAATGTTAATATACATGGATAAGTGATAATGGCGTTAATGATATAGCATGATTCATATAAACTATTTGTACGTGTCATTCGTTGTGTTAGAATAATTTTTACACCTATTCACGTGTTCATGATAAGTGTATAAGACAATTGGAGGGCAATCGTTGAACTTCATGGAAAGTTTCCATTCATGAGAATTACTGAAATGCGGTTGGAACAAATTGCCCGTTACTTTGATCAAGGCCAACTATGAACCCACCAAGTTTCAAAGAAATCTGAACTTTCCTCTCCGAGCTTATAGCCGAATGAACCTGACGATTGTTCGGTTTGTTCTGAATAAAAGCGTAGAACGTGTCTCTACCGAAATAACAGTCGAACGTACGATATTTCGAATGATAATAGAATATTTTCAACAGGAAAACAATAAAAAGAAATATCACTTTCTATTCCATTCGATAGATCTTTCGTCAAACAAATCAAGGGTCAACCCAATTCCCAAATTAATTGGAAACACATTAACGTCAAAGTTCGAGTTATTGAAATAATACGACTATTATTCCGTATTATTAACATCGGATTAATTATCAACATTACATTCAGTGGATTATATTATAATACCGACGCCACTGAACGTTCATTGTGAAACAAACAATAGGTTCGTTTCTAAATCACGAAAGAACATTATTTTCCTCATAAAAGGAGAATTATAGAATACAAAATTTCAGTTAACACACTGCGCACTGGCAACGAGAAATCTCGTTTTTGTATAAAGACACCATGCAATTTTGCTAATTACCATAGTACTTAGGAAAATATGAAATTTTATTGAAATTGATTATCTATTTAAAATACACTACATAACAATATTGCTATCTGAGTTTTTATATGTACAGTCAAACCTGTTTTCGCGCGGTAGATAGCGACCGCACAAAAAAAAAACGTTCAGAAATTTACGAAACAGTGAGAAAGTGCTTTCAAACAAAATAAATAATTAAATTACACATGGCATCATTTTGAAAAAATGTAATGTATTTTAAATAGATAATCAATTTCAATAAAATTTCATATATTCCTAAGTACTATAGTAATTAGCAAAATTGCATGGTGTCTTTATATAAAAACGAGATTTCTCGTTACCGGTACGCAATGTGTTAACACGTTGAACGCCGTGGGGTCACCGGTGACCCCGAGCAAATCGAATTACTGTAGTTCTCTCAATTAAACGATGATTATATGAAAACATTTCTATATTATAAATAATGCTACCTAACATGACATTCGGCTAGATGAACGTGGGATAATAATAATGCAATTCGATCAAATGATTTAATATTCCATTTTTTCCATTCTGCGTATTTTCCTCTACGAAATCGTGCGGCGTTCAACGTGTTAATATCGTATAAATCTTTACTGCTAATGAAAATTGTAGTATGTTTATGCTCCTCGTGATTTATTTGTCGAGGGAATATAATAGATTCACAGCTATAACGTCTCGATATTCTCCCTATCCTTGCGTGATGGTATTCCTACAATCCGTTTATAAGATATTCCTGTACGTATGTGCATAGAAATGACGTAAGATTATACCGGAAGTTATAACGTTATTCGAATTTTCATGCGACATCCGTAAGTGGATTTTCCCCGGAAGAAATTTCATGGATTCGATCGTATAATTCAATGGACGATACACGAGAGGTCGGATTCGAAAGTATGCACGGTATAACCTCGATTATTCGAATCGATTAGGCAACACGACGTTCGGGTAATCGAAATATATTGCTTTGCGACTATAGAAAATCAAAAATGATTTGTCAATTTTAACATTAACGTAACCAATAGTAAATAATTTATTTTGTACTTTAAGATTAAAAGTTTTCACTCTTCTATAGAATTAATTATTGTATCTTTTTTATTATATTGTGATTAAAAATAAGTATCTACAATATTAATATAAATGCTCAATCAAATCCCAATGAATACAATAAATTAAAAACTATATATAATTAATAAAAATAAGTGACAAAAGGGAAAGTTTCAAAGTAGAAAATAGAAAATATTCGAATTAATCTTTTTCATCTCATTATCAGCGATATTTAACACAAAATAAAAAAAGGACCATTTTTACTTTAACAGAACTAATTGCTATCTCTTCCATCCTATTATAATTAATACATACAATTAATAAAAATAACAAAACAGTTTAAAAGAAAAAGAAATACAAGATATTCAAATAAATCTTCCTCGTCTCATAATCAACGATATTTAACACAAAATAAAAAAGTACCATTTTCACTGTAACAGAACTAATTGCTATCTCTTCCACCATATTCTAATCAATACATACAATAAATAAAAATAACAAAACGGTTTAAAAGTAAAAATACAAGATATTCAAATAAATCTTCACATCTCACAATCGACATTATTCAACGCGAAATAAAAAAGGTACCATTTTCAGAAATTCAGCCCAGCGCATGGTCGAGCGCGGTATTAGCCTTAATTTCGAAGACACGATGTCGAAACGGGAGGCACGTTTCCATCGGAAATAAAGGCAACCAAGGCTAAGCCGAGCGACAAATTACAGTCGGTGGACTCACCTGATTAATGTGCCTCAATTGGTCAATGAGCACGCTCGTATTTGTATTGCCGTAGGAAGTTGTCGGCGGTGACGCTGTCGTTACGGTGAACTCGGGGTTGTACTTCTGCGCCATTAAATTCGAGTCCACCACCATCTTCGTGTATCTGGAAGCAGAGGAAGAAAAATGGCCCCGTGAAAAACCATTGCGTCGGATGTCACGTTGCGTTTCGTTCGTTATCTGTCGCGAACGACGGCGAGCTTTTCCGCCGGCAATTGTTCTGACTCTCGAAAGAATCGCGTTGTTCCAGTCGGTCACTGGAAAACCGACGGTCCCGGTGTTATCGGGCTCTGGGTTATCGCGCTCTACGACGATACTCATTGATGTCAATGCTTCGCCCGTTATCTAACGTGCGATTTCTTGCTCACATTCATTCATATTTGTAGGGGAGCGCGAGTTATCTGTTACATGTTCTTTGAAACCGGCAATCTTTGTCGAAGCTGCACACTCTTTTTTTCTCTCTTGAATAACAACTTCGGAAACGACGTTCCTTTTATTTGGGAAGCGGCGGAGGTTTATGCCTTTGCTTCAACCGTTTGAACTTTCTATTATTTATATACTTTCTAGTATAAATGGCACTAGATTAATATAAAAGATTGATCGAAACGTGGATATTCAATTGTTTCTTCATTCTTTCGTAGATACTGATGTCTCAGAAAATATCTACGCTACTGAATTATTCTGAATTAGTGAATATTAAATGAACAAAATTAATATCAGTAGTCAGTCGAGTAGCTAAAAATGGAGAATTCAAGTATCCGTATTCGTTAACTAATAATATTACTGATTAATATTCGTAATTACTGCATAGATATAATAATAAATATATAGTTGCTAACAATAATAACTATTATTACATAAATATTATACAGTATATAATAATTACTATTCCTAGTTAACTAATATGAATAACTGAATTTTCAAAACACTCTTACTATCAATAACTATACAATTATTATCCACATAGTTACTATCATTATCAACTAATACTATTCAACTAACACGAACAATTGAATCTCCAAAACATTTTCAATCGATTTCGAAATGAACGAGCATCGGACCGTTCACAAAATAATTCTCCTAGACGCAGGTTTTCGCGTCGGAAGCGATCAGATACCGCGAGCGACGCGCCGCGTTCCCCGGAAACTACACCGAAGACCAACGTTCCCGCGAAGTTAGATAAATATCGAATAATAATTGCCGGGGAATATCAAGTGCCAGCCGTTCCAGCATCGAATGTCCGGCCTATCTATTTTCCCGATAAATCGTTTCGCGTGTCTCGTTGACGTGACAGGCGACCATGTGTGCGCGCCTCGCTTATTGTAATCTTAACCAGACGTTCGCAGAAGCATCGACGAGAAGCCGAGTGGCATGGCGATTCGCTGGACAGCTCCAGTAATCTTCCGTACCTCTGTTGCGAACCGGCGAACAAAAGAGAAAACCGACCGGCCGGTTTGCTGGCTGGCCGTTGCCGCATCATTTCCCGGAATGAGTTAAGCGATTTAATTTTAACGAGATTACCGGTGATTAATGGTTTCTTAGGCTTAATTTAACCTGCCGCCGAGACCCGTCCGCGAATAAAGAAATCGTTGCACGTGTGCTTAGTAGATAATTCGAGCCATCCGCGCGATTTCATACGCGAGGGGCACCGCTCCTCGGGAAACTCGGCTCGGAAATTTTGCCGAGGAAAATGTAGAAAATCGAAATAATGGAATATCAACTTGTGCGATTGAATTGCGTTTTTATTATTGCAGCATGATTTGTTGAATGTTATTGTATTAGCTGGTATTACTTATAGTATAGAGAAGTTTTCATATAATCATCGTTTAATCGGATGAATTATAGTAAATCGATTTGGTTGAGGTCACCGGTGACCCCACGAGATTCAACGTGTTAATCGGCTGTCGCGACGTTGACAGTGGGAAATGTTTTAGAATATTTTTGAAGAATATTTAGGAAGATAATACTTTTGAATAATGGTAGTAACGAACGTAATGGTGATAGTTATTGTCGTATCTATGGGGTGAATGAAATATCAGTATTTTTCTAATAGGATTCAGGAAATATAAAATTTCGATAGATATTGATAGTTGATCGGTTGTCGCCACGTTGACAGTGGGAAATGTTTTTGAATGTTTTTGAAGAATACTTATAAGTTTCGAGGAATTAATGTTTTATTGTAACTGAGTATTTATGTTTGAATTGTTGGCTTGTGGGAATACTTTTGAAATGTTTGAAAATATTGAGAGTTAATCGGTTATCGCAATATATTTTTGAATATTTCACATCCAATTTAAAATATTCTGAATAATGGTAGTAACGAATGTAATGACAATGGTTATTGTCGTATACATGTGATAAATCGAATATCAGTACTTTGTTAATAGGATTCAGGAAACAAAATTTCGATAGATATTGAGAGTTAATCGGATATCGTAACGTTGAACGCCGGAAATATTTTTGAATATTATACATTCAATTTAGAAAAATAATACTTTTGAATAATGGTAGTAACGAATGTAATGGCAACTGTTATTATCGTATACATGTTAATAGGATTAAGGAAATATAATGTTTCGAGAAATCAATGTTTTATTCTGATCGAGTGTTTATATTTATATTATTAGTTTGTGCAAATACTTTTGAGTAGTTTAAAGTTATCGAGAATATATCATTGTTTTACGTATGTTATTTATGCAATGGTTACTATCATCGCTGTATTTGTTACGTTACAAGTGATTAATCATGCCTGAGATACCTCGTTCGAATATTTTTTAATCACACTATGAAAATATCATTATTTTATATATTTTATTTCTGTAACGTCAACTGTTGTCATTGTATTCGAGGAATTCTGTAATGATCGTACAAATATAAATCGTTTGTTCCGTAATAATTCTGATTAAGAACAGCGACCGAAGTTTCGCTCGTTGGTTCGAATACTCTTTGCTAGGGGCGGTGAATTGATTTTCTTATGCATTCATGAAATTTGAATTTCCATTGGACCGATATATTAGGAGAGTGACATGGAATATTGCGGAAAAGGAGGCGATAGCTTGCAGCGGTCACGAGTAACGGAAGAATGGCCGATTTTTTGCAATAACGCGAAGTTACGAAGTTCAAACAAAGCGAGGCTCGAGGCGATCGTTCACGGACCGCGTGCTTATACGGTAAGACATGCGAATGGAGGTTAACAATACATCGCGGATATGAATAACAGCACGATAACCATTGCACGATAGATCAAACAAGTGTTTGGCGTGTCAAGGAAGTATTATAGGAACTTGAAGAAACCGGGGGAAGATCGATTATGGGACGTCTGCACGATATTGTCGCTTTGTTTGCGAAACGTCGTTTCACAAAATATTCTCAATTTCATAACTTCTTTGGCACTTCCCGAATGTTGTTACAACAATAAATAACACTTCAATATAACACTGAATCTCTACGTCTAATTTCAAGAAAAATACTAAAGTACAATTGCAATTCTTTGTAACAAATTTCGTACAAAATCCTCCATCCCTTAACTCAAAGATTTCAAATTCTATTCATAATTTGACTTCCCAAAGATTTCAAATTCCATTCATAATTTCACTTCCCAAAGATTTCAAATTCCATTCATAATTTCACTTCCCAAAGATTTCAAATTCTATTCATAATTTCACTTCCCAAAGATTTCAAATTCTATTCATAATTTCATTCCCAAAGATTTCAAATTCTATTCATAATTTCATTCCCAAAGATTTCAAATTTTATTCATAATTTCACTTCCCAAAGATTCCAAATTCTCATTCACATTCCATACATTCCAATATACTCCTAATTTCGACTAGTTTCAACAATCCTTACTTCTTCACCGTTCACATAGTCTTATGCATCGAGTGCAACTGTTGCTACCGATCCACAAGACTAAATAAATCCATTAAAGATACATGAAGATCTGCCGATCCCCTAAAAAAAACTTGTCCAATTTAAGCATTCCCCCCCGAAATTCCCGAAGATTACGCGAAGATCGTCCCCGGCGCGGCGCCGCGGGAGTAAGAAATAATACCGCGCCACTTAGCAAACCGCGAGGTGTTGCGAAGTTACGCCTGCGGTCAAGCATAATGTTACAATTTGAAGCTATTTGCGTGTAACCAACTGGAAAGCCAGAATCTCCGCGGGATCCGCGGTATCTTGTTGCCGTCACCGTGCCGCTCGCTTGATATTCTCGCGCAGGCCGGCCAGCGCGAGGAAAGAATTATCTCCGGAGGAGATAGGGTGGAAGAGCAGCCGTTCTATTTGCGTTCGCTATTCTCGGATCATCACTTTTGAAATGCGCGCGCTCGCAGAAACGGTCGCGCTGCTATTCATCGAACTGCCACCAAACGTAATCCCGGGATCGAGTGTCTTCCCCGCGGGCGAATGTCTTCGCCTTTATCGTCGATCGGCCGCGATTGTTTTATTGACAAATCCGCCGGTAACTCGAGCATTTCTATTTAGAAGCCACGAGCGGAGGAGAATTGAGAGTTTTAGCTTCTGAAATTATTGACAATATATTCGGAAGTTGTGCAAAGGGATCTCTGATCTAGAAGAGGAGTATATTTTTTAATAAGTAAATAGAATATTATTTATTTCATTAGAGTTTACGATAATATTGGAAATTGACTTGAGCCCAGGAAAGGAAACTTGAGAAAGTTAATGTTTTAGTTTCTGAAATTATTGGCAATATATTCAGAAGTTGTGCAAAGGGATCTCTGACCTAGAAGAAACGAAGAAACGAGTATATCTTAAATAACTAAATAGAATATTATTTATTCTTATTATATTATCATAGAAGTTATTAAATCTTGAAACAGCATTCCTAAAATATGATTTCCTGCAACTAATCCTAAATCGTATTCTTACAACTTAAGAATATCAACAAATTTCCAAAATTGTCGAAACCCCACAATTTACCCAACAATTCCAAAGGTCTTCATTTTCAAAGACCTAACCCACGAAATCCATATTTCGCAAAATCTATATCACACAACAATTTCCCTCAAGAAGAAGTATCCTTAACCCCTTGACGTACTATTTACTTTAGCTACTAAGCTCGTGTAACATTTTACTACCGGCAATTTAGAAAAGCAGCAAAATTTTCCATTCTACTTCAAGCGGAAGTTTCATTTTCAGATAACACATTCATAATAGCGAAATAGTTATGCTTTGATCCGTGGATAATGAACATTGATCGTTGCCGAATTAGTCTAGAAATCTTCATCACGAGTCTCACTCGTCGGCAAGGGGCTAAGAAACATGTC
This sequence comes from Nomia melanderi, assembly GCF_051020985.1. Taxonomy (NCBI): domain Eukaryota; kingdom Metazoa; phylum Arthropoda; class Insecta; order Hymenoptera; family Halictidae; genus Nomia; species Nomia melanderi. Next base: position 12,946,822 of record NC_135003.1, read on the forward strand.
TGATCAAACGTAGTTGTTAATCAACAACAATTTGAATTTAATATTAGCCTTCAGGACATCCTGAAATCAGTATCAACGTCCACGCGAGTTTACCGAGGGACAGGCGCAGCCTAATTCGAGTAAAGTCGAGTTAGGCGAACGCGGCAGTCGCTACATTATTCAGGCCCTGTATTCCCGGCAGCGGGAGCCAGCATCAATTAATTATGACCTGAAATTTCTTTCTCGATTCGCCACCCCTCGCTTTCCTTTCCACTTTGTATCATTCAGCCACCCTCGCGATCGTTCTCGCCGAACACTCGGCCGTTTCTCCTTTTTCCCGGCGCTCGTCCCGACTTTCCTGCGATGTGTTTTCTTCGCCGGCCCCTCCCCTCGCTCTGTTTGCGCGCAAGCAGCGCTCCTGGCGACATTTTGATCGATCACTCGGGCGCCGAGGCCAACTTTCTTCTTTATTCATTGTTACGCGCGCAAATTAATGTCGAATTATGCGAATGATCGATCGCCCCTCCGCGGGAGGCAATTGATACGTTAATGCGATCGGCGCGCCGTCCACTCGCGGACAATGTGGAATACTTCTTTAATGCGGTGTTAACTGTCAGCGATCCGCATCGATAACTATTCGCGAGAAATTGATTGTATGATTAATTTATTGTAACATTTGGAGGGAGATTTCGGAGGGAAGTTCGCAAATGAATATATTCATTCGAAATTATATTTTTTACTGATGCAGCTATAGGAAGAGCATCGAATTTTCCTTTGTTTATAGATTATTGATGAAATAAATCACGAGGCAAAGGGTTAATAGGTTATAGTGTCGGAGCTTGCGAATCACTGAATAACTGCGATTTTAAGGTATACATTGAAACTGGAGAGTTTTAAATAGTTTGACAAGTATGTTGTTCCAACAATATATGTGATTTTTCTAGAAACTGTAATCATTTCTAAAATCATTTCGAATATTTAGCACTCCTAACACACTGCGTACCGGCTAGTTATCAGAAAATTAAAAAAAAAATTATAAAAAAACTGAGGTATCATATTGTATGTAATATATTTTAAATGGACAATTGGTTCTAATCAAATTTAATATTTCCTTAAATGCTGTGGTAATTATCAAAGTTTATAGCTGTGAGATTTCTCGTTACCAGTACCTGACATTCGCCATTTTTACGGTCGTTCGAGTATCAACTCGAGAAGACACAAAATAAATAATCCGCGATACCACAGAACAATCCTTCGAAACAAACAAAACCAGTAATACATTATTAATTCGAGTTCCCGCCAACGTCACTCTTCAAAATCATTTTTTCCCTCCAAGAATCTCGAGCACTGGCGCAGGGTTACCAAAGAAAAGTTTTTCGATCAATATTCAAAGTAGACAAATGTACACCTTTGATCCGCGCGCGCTGGCAAAAACAATTTAATTAACTTTGTTCCCTTAATCACGTTGTTTCATAACACCGGTAATAAGCGAGCTGTTGATGCCTGTGTGTAGACAGGGTGCACCATGAAGCGTGATCAGCTCAGATTATTCTGCTACCAGCGGTTCGATCGGAAATTTTGTTAGGTAAAATAATGGTTCAAAGAGAGTTTTAAAATTAATCACATTCTTTGTCGACCCTTCTTCTCCAGAATTATCGAAGTCACCTTCAGTACACGCGGATCGCGAAACGAGTTATCTTATATCTTGATAACTCTGGAAAAAGGGCTGACAAACGATTTAATGGAATCATCTTAACCCCTTGCTTTTCTTCTAAAATTGCTAATCACGTATTATACTTCGATAATTTTCTTATATTACACATACTAGATTCTTTTCGAATGTACCACTCTATGCAAGATTATTACTAAACAAAATCAGTGTAGGCAGAAAGATTCTTCGACACTTTGCCGAATCTCCGAATTTGTTTCTAGCGAAAGAAGTCTTCACCTATTGCATACAGATATCTACACTAATTATGTTTCGAATGGAATTATGTTTATGAATGGAAAGAAATCAACTATTGAATCATTTGATTGAATCGCATTGTCGTTATTGCAGATTCGTCTAGCTGAATGTCATCGACATTATTCATATAGAAATGTTTTCAAGTGAATGAAAAGTTGAATTCCGCACGATTTCAGAGTACAAAATACTCGAAATGGAAAAAACATGATATTAAATCGTTTGATTGGATTACATTATTATCATACGTTCATCTAGCTGAATGTCACCGCATTGGATTGCATTATTCACATAGAAATGTTTTCAAATAATCATCGTTTAACCGAGTGAACCATGTAATTCGGTTTGGTTGGGGTCACCGGTGCCCGCAACATTCAACGTGTTAATGATTTCGTGCAAACTGATAGATTTCAAAACAATCTGGAATTTCTAATCCAATAATCGTCATAATACGATGGCAATTTTAGAACAAACGCGTCACGCAAGAGGTTAACCCTTTGAACTCTGTGGCTCGAATATTGCACCAGTTATAATATGAAATAGTTTAGTGAATCTTAAAGAAACTACTCTAAAATTATTCGATTCTCCACACATACAAATTTTGTACTGTGAAGGAAAATAAAAGATCGAAGAAATGTTATTATTATTTGATCTCGTGACTGGTGAAAAATGGTTTTCGGGTTTTTTGAAGATTAGGATTGCTCGCAATTTATATTGACCCGATGATATGCCAAAGAAACAGATAAAAATAATGAAATACAAGGAAGATGAATGCGAACAATCATTTAGGTTAACACGTTGACTGCCACGGTGGTCACCGATGACCGGAGCTTCGAAATTGCTTGAAAACAATTACGATAACAAGACTGATATCGACTAAAAACCTTTAGTCACATAAGCAATTAGATAATAGCGCAATATGAGTACTAATATCAAATCATTACTAACTACTTCTAATACCATTTGCCTTCACTACGAAAGAATAATTTAATTACTGCAACATAACGCTCGAAATTCTCGTGGCAGTCAACGTGTTAACACATTGCGTACTGGCAACGAGAAATCTCGTTTTTATATAAACATACCTAGCTACGCAACTTTACTAATTACCACAGTATTTAACACGTCCAGTGCCACGTGTACCACATGTGGTACACGCCAACGTTTGTAAGAAAATATTTTTAATGGATACATGGTCACGGTCGGCGGTATACGTTACAAAGCAGTGAAAACATAAAGAAACAATATCAAAATATATAAAAATTACCAGAAACTTGAATATAACTTATTAGTTTATTGAAAAATTTCCGTGGCACGGAACGCGTTAAAAATATATTAAATTTGATTCAAATTGATTATTTAAAATATATTACATAACAATATAATATCTGCCTTTTTATATATATAATTATATAATTTGTTCTCACTGAAAATCGCCATCCGCAATTCACTTTTTGAAAATTGCCACGCAACGTGTTAAGTGCTCTTCGAACCTAGAACAATCCTGTATACGTATAATTTATACACACGTACTTTTACCGGTTAACGTGGCAAATCATTCGTGGAATACGTTCCGGTTAATAATTCCGAATTTTCACGAGGCGGATCCTTTTTCCGCGGAACGGAGCTCCGAGGGGCGGCGCGCGGGGGGTTGACGCGAAGAAAGAAGAAGTTAAGACTGTGAAAAATTCAAAAGACTCGGCGAGGATGTATATCAAGAGGGAAACATTTTGCGTGAGCACCGCGTTGCAGCTGTGCTTCTTAACGCTCCTCAATACCGTCCATTCACGCGCCAGCCTTCTATCCAATATTTCTTCCCCCCCGCCGCCCCCCTTTACGTCTGTCTTACTTTCGTACGCTTCTTCTTCCTGCTCGTACTTTATTTTCTATTTAATTCAGCGGTGGCCGTGTAATGTTCTCATTCACTTTATCCCTCCCTCCTCGGTTCAACGTTCACTCGTTATTTCCGTTGACTTTTTGTTCGCGAACGCACGAAGTATGTACAACGAGAGTTATGAATTCGACGGTGCTCCGCTTGTTTTGGAAATTATACCTTCATTTTGTGGGAATGGATGTATGTGAGAATAGATGTACTAATGAGTGATGAATGAAAGAAAGTGAAATTAATCCTATAGATATAGTTCATTGAAGTTATAAGCTACGAAATTACATTTAGGGATTGAATGACTCGTTTAGGTTTACTTGTTTCGATAGTTTGTTTGGAAGATTTATTGAATTGAATAGAATATTATAATTGAGACCGTCACTGAAACAAACGCTGGCTGCGAATCTTTGGCTACGGCAGAATACTGCGTCAGCATTTTTAAGACGATGCATCGAAACCATGAGAACACTGAATTGGACTAGATTGAATCAGTATAATCACATTTGTATAATATACGAATAACAGAAGATGTAATCATTTAGAAAATGTAACATTTCAGCGAAACCAAGTTTTTAAAGCATCTTTAGACGCCAGCAATGATCAAAAGGTTAAAAATACTATAATTACGACAGAATAAAGTCCTCCATAAACAGTTCCAAGAATTCCACAGCCTTAACTCTCGAATTCTCAGTGAACATCAAAATAAAAAAATATTTACAATAACAATAAAATATCATAAAACCTACTCAAAACGTATAACTCGCGAAAGAGATATATAAAAACGTGTTCCCATAGTGAAATCCGACGAATAAACAGAATAAAGCGAGCCAGCCTCGGAATTTAATATTCCCGACAAAATGGCGGCAGCCAATGCGAATGACAAAGTGGCTCTAGCCAGCGAGGTTATGAAAGAGTGCATGGAACAAAAGATTAAAGGATGGTACACGAAAAAGCACCGCTGGATAGGAATCAGAATCAGCGAGCGCTTCTTTAATTAAGTCGATTCCACGGATGCCCAAGAATTTCGTTCGATTGAACGCGATCCGCGCGTCTCTCCGACTGTCATGGCCGCTCCGCGGGACTTCCGGGTTCCAAGCATCCGAGTGTTCGCCCGCCCTTTGTCCCCGTGGACTCTTATTATTCACCTTTTCCCTTTCCGTGTCAATTCCAGTTCGTCAGTCCCTCAGTGCCCGCCCTCCTTGTTCGGTTTTTTCCCTCGTGTCTCGCCGCCCCCATCGCCCCGCTTTTCAATTTCTATGTCTTTTCTCCGGTTTTCTAGCGGCTCTTTTTCCCCCGGTAACGAGTATAATTCGAGCGGCGATGCAATCTCGAGCAGGTAGGAACGGCGCCCCGACGAAATCTGGTTCGACCCCGATTCAAAGCTATCGGAACGAATCATGCGTACCCGACTTCCCTCTCGAACACGTCTGATTTAGTTCCCTTGCATATCCAACGTGCGCCGAGTTTAACGATGTTAACGGCAGATCTGCCGGATGGATTGAAATGATCGATTTCGGATTCCTCCTTTCGGATTTCTTCTTTCGCGGGGATTCTGCGATGAATTGTTCAGTAGTTTCGTAATGGGAACGTCGACATTCCGATGAGTTTGTTGATGCGATTTGGGGAGGGAAATGGGAAAGTCGATTTTAATGGTGGACGTGTTGATGGTAGGGATGGACTGACATTCTTTTATTGAATTGTTTAGTTTGGTAATGGGAACATTGAAATCTAAGTGAATTGATATTCCAATTTGCCCGTTTGTCAAGTGAATAGATAATGTGAGAGATGATAGTGTCAGGGTTAATACATAGACTGAAATCATCGATTCCGGATTTCTTCTTTTATTAAATTGTTTAGTTTGGTGACGGGAGCATTGAAATCTCAGTGAACTGAGATTCCAATTTGCCTATTTGTCAAGCGAAGACGACGTTCTGAATGGTCGATAGATGATAGTGTCAATAGTACAATGTACGATAGTGTCAATGTTACAATATATGATGGTGTCAGAGTTAACAGATGAACTGAAATCATCGATTTTCGATTCCTTAACGATTGTCAAAGAGAGAAGTGTTTCTGTCACAATTCAATCGAACTTCTATTAAACAGTTCGATAACAGACAAACTGAAATATCAGTGATCTAAGTTACAAACAATTCTAATTTATACGAAAATATAAAAACCAAATTCGACTGACCAACGGATCAATTACAGAAGAATAACGTTATATCAAAAAGACCGATTCCAAACTTCTCCGTTTACGCAGATAAAAGTCAATAAAAGTCATTGAAAAAATCGATGTGTACTGACCAGAGGAGTAACTATCAAGGAACGCATAAGGCAAGAGACCAATAAATTACTGACAGTTCTCGACAAACGTATAATAAACGTATTCACGTCTGGCAGCGATGCCAATGTAAAACGAGCAAGCAATAAAATGAATTCCATTTATGAATAAATAGATCCACGGCGCCGGCACAAATGGGATGCCTGCATTATGCAGGTTTGCGGTAATGCACTCATACCGATCGATTTCGACGGCAGTCAGAATAGCAGGTGCTTTACCTTAGATTAATATTTCAATGGCATCAGTATACCATCAGACGCGTTATCCGAGGCACTTTGAAAACCGTGTATCTCCGCCTTCGTGTATAATTCAAAAGGCCTCCATTGGCTCGGGAATCACAGATCGGCGCATCTCTGTGCCGTGGAATTTGTGAATTAAAGCCAATCGAATTGTCTTACACAGCGGGATAACGTTAGGCCGGCGTTTCAGTTAATTGGCAATCTGGCAAATGAAATCGATCCCCCCATTCACTTCGGAAGTGAAACAATGCATGCCATTAATTTGACAACTACCCCAGTCTCCGCCGCTGTTCCCCATTATCACCGAATGTTTACTCCAATTACATGCTTCGAGATAAGGTGATCAGAGACGATCTTTCAATCGTTTTTGTAATCAATTCTTTAGTACTTCTTCCTTCGAACATTTTCCTTTGAACGTATAGATTTTATTTTAATCAATCGCTTTCGTTATTAATATTGTTTAGTACCATTGGAGATTTCTTTCTATTATATTGTTCAAGGTAATATTCTTTTTGAAAATTTATTTATTATTTTTATGTTACATTTTCTAATATCTCTGTTCTTATATATTTCTCTTGATTTTATTTCTCACATTTTAGAGTTGTTTTATGTCCAATGATTCATTGATTGATGAACGTCGACTCCGTTACTCGTTTATTTACAGAAAGCATCCGAAGGGAAATTGAAGATAGTAACAACGTGCCCATTTCACAATTGATTTAAACAACTATCAGGGAACCAAGAATGTTTTGGCGTTTTTCCAGGACCGAGAAGTGGAATGTACACTGTGCCCCATAAATATTTGAGCTCTTACACGTTCATCATATATTGGGAAATATATATGTGGATATTTCGATCGACAGTAAAACAAAGCCTGTTAGGTTTGTCGTTAGTTGCGTTCACTGCCACGAGAATTTCGAGCGTTTCGTTATAGTGAAATTCATTCCTTTATAATAATGGCTAATAATATTTCAAATAATCAACACGTTTCAAATTGCTTGAAAACAATTACAATAAGAAAATTGATATTTAATCAAAATATTTAGTAACATGAGATAATAGTGTAATATGTATACTGTAATACCAAAATATTAATAATTATAATTAATACTATTTTCCTCTATTATAAAGAAATAAATCTTACTATAACAAAACGCTCGAAATTCTCTGCCAGAAAGACAGTCAACGTGTTAATGTTCTGGTATTACAGTACTCATATTACACTATCAACTACTAAATATTTTGATTATCAATTTCCTTATTGCAATTGTTTTCAAGCAATTTGGAAGCTCGCTCACCGTAGCAGTCAACGTGTTAACATTCAACAATAAAAATGGCACCGAATATTGAATTCTACTTTGCATTCGAAAATTATTTCGCTAGATATATTCCCCATTTTCTACTGACATATCAATGATATGTTTTATAATTAATATTGATATAAATAATACAGAGATTAAGGGACAGAACTATTATATTTTAACGTTGCACGGATAATTAAGTTAAATGAACTTTAAACTTGAACATCAAACTTCGTAATTTCGCTGTATCAGACGAAATGGCGACTGTGAGTCGCCTCTCGAGTGCAAAGGGTTAAAGTCGAATGACATAACTGCTGTTCTGCGTTCTAAAGAACTTCCTTCTGTTTCCATTTGGAACATTGTCAAATAGTCAATTTATTAACCCCTTGCACTCGAAGCTTTTTCTCACTTACATTACCAACAACTCGAAGCAATTTTAATAGAAAAAGTATATTAACGTATAAATAAATGATACGCGCATGAAAAGAAAGGTCACAGGTTACTGTTTCTTATCGATTGTAGATATGAATGTTATAATATATTTAACGACAAAATCTTACAGTTTGTAATGACAAATTCTAAATGGCTCTGCTCCGGAGCCCTCGAGTGCAAAGGGTTAATCAATTTGTTAATTATTAATTGTATATATAATTCTCATTTCGCCACTTATATTAACTATCAATTTTCTGCAATGATGTCAGGATTTTCATAGAATTCAGTATCATTTTCTAGATCATTATTAAAGTTGCTTTCATGTTATTTGACAAAGAAATTCCCATTCAATTTTCATTTGTTACTAGTATTTAAATGTATAACGTCCGAGAAACATGCGTAGTTTATTTGTGAGTTACACGAGCATATAATTATTCCAAGGAAACTAATGACCATGGAAATAGCTACGCTACAACGATTTTGTTATTCCATTGCAAGAGGAATTTAATGAAATTAAAACGAACGAAGTCAACTAGAGCGCATGAACTTCACTGGTTTGGCGCAGGGTTTAGCATACGCCCAAAACCACCGCGTAGTATGCTAATGGTACGAGAAAAGTTGTGCTTGAGCTTTCCAAATGAACTTCTGCCTGACCATTAACTAATTAGGCCAAAGATATTAACTCTGTGTTAATTTCATATTTAATCGCGCCCGACCGGCTCGACCTGAAAGTTTTATTTAGCCTGATCACATTTGCATATGTACTACCGTGTCATAAATTGCTAATGATCGTTAATTCCCCATGCGAACGAAACCATAATACACTGAATAATAATTGATCGCAATTTCATTATTTGCGCGTGAACTCGAAGGGAATGCTTCGGAGGAAACTGTACAATTTCAATATATAATATTATAATACTAAGATTTATTTATTAACCCGGACGAAGATTCTTTGAAACATACAAAACTTTCAGCAGACGAAGCTAAATTATATATCAATTGTTTGAATAATAGAAAAACCAGAAAGTACGTGCTGATCTCTTGCTGTTTGAATAATTGAATCATTCGTTGGCGACTTAGTCTTCGAAACATCAACATTTCATCCCGTCGAAATGTCGATATTCGTCCGCAAAGGGTTGAAAATCCCACGTGTTGCCGTGGTAGGGAATAAAAAAACTTCATTTTCGTAGAATTTCGAATAGATCTACGGTCTGACGTCACTTCCTGTAATTATGAATCTTAGCACCCTTTGTTACACACTTCCAACACTGTTTCCAATTATGGAATGTAATGGATTACATCGCGTGTTGAAGAGATTTTTAATTATTACGTGATAATGTAGTGAAATCAACGGAATGTAATTTTTATAGAAATACGTGAAGGTGAAAATATTGTATGGTGTTGTTCATTATTAAATAGAGGAAGATTATAAAATAATGAATTCTATCGAAGACTAAATGTGCTTCTAACTAGTTTCTCTTAAGACAATAAGAGAACAGAAACCATTCGGTTTTGCATAATACTCCTAAATTTGTCTTTCAAAATTTTCATATGAAAGTAGACACATATAATATATTGCTAGTATAATTCCTGTAATTATATAATAAATGAATATTTAGTATTAATTAAGTATTAAACGTGAAATAGAAACATTCGACCCTTTGCACTCGGAAGCTTTTCACTGGAAACATTCGACACTCTAATGAGACACAGATAAGGTTATTCGAGACGAACTAATGGGAGAAGATAAATTAACCCTTTGCACTCGAGAGGTGATTAGTTTGTTTCGCGAATTACTCCTTTGGGTGCTGAATACTTCTAGCCGAAGCGTTCCGTGTGGACGGAATAATTTGTTGTTCACCCGAGGATTGATAAATCCTATTGATTCGTATAATTAAGTAAGTTGTAATTAAATTGTTATTGTGGTTCCTTAGTTTCATAAAATTAAATGGTGCCGAGAAGCGCGTATGTTAATCGCATACACTTATAACTGTTGCCATGGCACCTGTGAAATTGAAAAGATCGAAGAATACACGCCCACGGCACTCAAAGGGTTAAATAAAGTGTTGGTCGTAGCATTCATGTATAGAAAAATGCAGTGAAAAGTTATTGTGCCTGTTAAAAAGCGGAGTTTCTAGTCGCACCTGATAATTCAGTGTTACAAAATTTTCATTTACACGCGGCGTAGCATGCCTGCCTGTCAACATGCTACTACAAAGTACGATACAACCGAGATTTGCAAGTTTCGTGCAGTTTAGTTAAGCGATAGCAGCACTCGTGTAAGACACAACGAAAATATTTCAGTGTAACTCGCTGACTCGCTAATAAGAAAACAAGCAGCTCGCTCACTCAGGGTTACTCGCCAACTGTCTCGCGTTTCCCCTGCCCGTCCTCGTTGTCTTTCCCTTTTCCTCCACCCCTTTTACGCTCAGTCGCTCACTCGCTCGCTCGTTCGTTACCCTTAGCCACGCAAAATTCCTAGGCATTAAGCCCAGGTCACCCGAAAACACCCACGCTGTCCAAAACGCTCTTCATTCACACTGCACGCTTTTCCAAGCCGTTTTGCAGGCATACGTCATCCGTTCAGTGATTTACAAAATCCACTCTGACTTATTCTAACTTTCACTCATATGGGAAAACCCTACAATACACTGAAAATGGAAAATTAATTGTGGCAGTACAACGACGCGGAGAACTTTAACAATATTTCGCCGGGTTGAACGTGTTAAGATCGAATTAATTAGACGTTTGACGAAGTCGTTAGCTAATTGGGGATTAAAAAGTATATTTCGAGGGAGCCTCTTGACCCGACGTGAATTCAAGTTCGGCGATCCACGTAAAAAACTCGGATGCCCCCTCACAAAGGATAACTCGGTGCAATATTTATGCAAAGGATGCTTTATGAATAAGAAACAGAGCTTCGATCGATAAATTAAATTCAATGTATAAGGAGCCGGTATCCGTCTGAAAATCCAATTATAACTTCGCGCGAAAAAGAATCGCCGGCGGCAAGCAGAATTTTAATTACTGATTACACTTGTTGTCAAGAACTTGTTGACCGATTGTTAGCGGTAATGCTTCTATTTACAAGTAAAGAGAATATTTTATAAAGTTACATTAGAATACTCCTCACAGAAGTGTTACAAACATTAAGAATATTTCATAATTATAATATCGACATTATTTCAACTACGACGAAACGAATTATTCTTAAATAAACTTCATTTAATTCTTACAACCTGATTATCTAATAAATATCAACGGAAATAAATATTTTGAAAAATATCAGATAATTAAAGACACAGAAATGTCAAACGAAATGAAGATATTTATAAAATAATCAACGAACACCCCGGAGTTCGGCGTTTTTGAATATTCCTTGCCGAGAAAAATATACAAAATAATGTGACATCAACTTATGTAATCGAATTACGTTATTATTATCGCAGATTTATCTTGTCGAACGTCGCTGCATTAAGTGGTATTGCTTGTAATATAGGAAAGTTTTCGAGTAATCATCGTTTAATGGAATGAATTATAGTAATTCGATTTGGTTGAGGTCACCGCTGACCCCCATGGCGTGCAACGTGTTAAATTAGAATAAAATTGTTGCATATATCGCAGGAACTCGAGTAGAAATAGATTCTCGCACGACCAACGTCTAATTTTAAACTGTTCCATACCGTTCGTTCTATTCCAGCGACTAAATATTGACAGTTGTCGCGTAGCACCTCGTTCGACGATTCTATTTGAAGTCAGAGACCCGATGTTATCTCTTTCCATGAATACTTAATAAGTCAAGCCTTAATGGTATAATGTATTGTGTCTCAAGAAGCAACTCGAGACAAAGCGTCGGACGCGTTGAATAGAGAGCGAATCGATGCAATTACACTTTCTAAACTTCGTGCAATTTTTATGGGCCCCGTTCAGGAGTGCTGGAACGAGAGTACCGGGGGCACGGGACCCGCGAAAACGTGTCGAGCGTTTTAGGCTTGTGCAAAGCAAACATTTCCTGTTCGAAAGTTCCGTTGACGGGTGCCGTCTTTAACGCAATTACGAAAAACAAAGGACAAACGAAATCGCGGCGAGCGCAAACCTGTCGACGTTTAACTTTCACTAATTACTTCATTGTTCCACGCATATTTTGCGCGAAGACAATCGGAAGGTAATGTCCGTGCACTTTCACGCGTCGCATGGAATATTGGAACTGTTTTCGTAGATGGTTCATGGTTTTTGAACATTTGAAGATCATTTTGTATATTGCGTGTTGAAATTTGTATGCTTCTTGTTAGAGTGTTTAATGTGTTTTCAATATTGTAAAGTGTGTTATTTTGTTTGAGATAGTTTGTGGGACAGTTTATGTGAGGAATATCTGCATGATTTTTAGAGTTGAGATATACAGAATGATTAAAATATGAAATTCTGATCTTCCTGTTGAAAAATGAAATTCCAGATTCTAATTTTATTATTGAGAAATTCTAGATTCTAATCTTTCTGTTAAAAAATGAAATTCCAAATTCTGGTCTTCCTGTTGAAAAATGAAATTCCAGATTCTAATTTTATTATTGAGAAATTCTAGATTCTAATCTTTCTGTTAGAAAACAAAATTCCAAATTCTAATCTTCCTGTCGAAAAATGAAATTCCTCAGGCTGATGAAAAGAAACAGTTCCCGAGCATGTATCATGGTTCAGTATTTGTTACACAATATTCACGTATCGCATTTACACAGTTTACCAAAACTCGAACCGCACGTTCGCGTGATACTATTAATGGAAACTTTTCTCAATGAGTATTGACACAAGTGGTCTTCCGAGTCGGATCAGCGGTGTAAACTACAATATTATCGTCGCGTGCGTCCGTGTAACGTCGAGCGTTTCGTCGTCCGTAGATTAAGGCCGAGTAATTGTTCATTGAAAATAACGAGCGTGACATAATAAAATCGAATCTCAAGGAAGCTTGAGAAGCAGGGTCGAGACTTGAAACTTGAAAATTCTCTTTTAAACTTTAGTTTTACTCTTAACATCTCATTGATGTTTCATAAATTTCGAAACTTAAAAATTCTCTCTTAAAGTCTCGAAATTTCTTAAACATCAATGACATGTTAAAAATAAAACTAAATATAATTGATAAACATTATTATTTATACATTGGAATAAATATTGTACATAACATGAAATTTCTTTTAAACAATTGTTTACTAATTTATTTTCAAAAAAGGTATCAATGCTTTTATCAATTGTGATATAAGAGGATTTGTTTGAAATTAATAATAAAATTAATACTACAATAATATATTATAATAATGAATGTTTATGGTGCATATCGCGTTGAATCGCAGGTAAAAAGAGAATTAATCTGAAACAAAAGGAATTAGCTAAAGTTAAAGAGTAATCTGAGCGTATGTTAAATACGATTGCTTGTCAGGTTAACCCTTGACTCTCGATTTCTTGTCAACCGCTGGTTGCCTTGAAGCTACTGCAATATTTCGATTTACTCAAATTTTCCAATATCTTCCTCCATACATCAACGTTTTTTAACGAAATGTTATCCTCCGTGTCATATTATCTGAGATTTATTGCCGCAACACGAATATTCCAGAATGCCTTGTAAATTACAACAGTGTATCCGTATCTGTCATTTATTCTAATAATAGACACTATGTAGCAATACGAGGCATATATTAATTCCTGCATCAACTGAAGTGTTTTAATAAAAAGTTTCAACGTAGATGAATCACAGATAATAATTCCATGGAAATAACACGAAACTTTTAGTTTTGTTACAACTTCCCCTCTGCATTACATTCGACCGTATAAAATAATATCCCGAGAATTCTAAAGAATTTTTACTATTATTTCTACTTTTACTTTGATTTTCCCTTTCGCTATACTCCACTCGATCCTACAGAACAATATCCCAAAAATTCTAAAGAATTTTCATTGTAATTTCTATTTTTCAATTTCACCTCTCGCTGTATACTCCATTGAATTATATAATATAATATCCCAAAAATTCTAAAGAATTTTCATTACAATCCCTACTTTTGCTTCAATTTCACCTCTCACTGTACGCTCCATTCAATCATATAAAATAATGTCTCGAAACTTACAAGAACTTTTCATTTTAAATTTGTTTCGATTTCACCTTTCCTCTACAGTCCATTCGATCATGTAAGATATCACAAAAATTCCAAGGAATTAATATTGTTTATTACCATTGGAGATTTCTTTCTATCATATTGTTCAAGGTAATATTCCTTTTAAAAATTTGTTTACTATTTTTATGTTACACTTTATAATATCTTTGTTCTTATATAGTTCTCTTAGCATAGATTTCATTTTAATCAATTAGTTTCATTATTAATATTGTTTAGTACCATTGAGACTTCTTTCTATTATATTGTTCAAGGTAATATTTTTTTAAAAATTTGTTTTTTGAACTTTTCATTTTAAACTCGTTTCAATTTCACCTTTCCCCTACAATCCATTCGATTATATGAAATATCTCAAAAATTCCAAGGAATATTCATTATAATCTCTACTCTACCTCAATTTTACCTCACCGTTCACTCCATTCCTACAAAATACCTACAAAATACTCTCCATTTCAATTCTTTCGATTTCCCCCAACACTCCATCCGATCACATAAAACAATACCCGAAAAATCACAAAGAACTTCCATTACAATCTCTACTCCTCGATTCGACCTCTCACGTACAGATTTAATTGCTTCCACATAATAATTCCTCTACACGCGGAACTTTCACGTGAACCCTTCGCACTCGATTGAACGCAGCGAACTGATAAAACGAAAAATTCAATATAAACCGTTAAACAAAAGCACCAACACGTGAAACAGAAATGAAACAATTCGAGCCCCACAACTTACGATCATTCTTTATCCAACTTGCAAATAACATTAACATTTCGTCAGAAAATAATGAATATTCAATGAAAACTATTGTCCAGTGCAAAGGGTTAATTGCAACGCGTATTCGAATTTTACCAGGCGAACGGCGCGTTTAATTAACCCGATACGCCGGGCGATCATTCAATTTGCACGACACGAGGAAAATTACGAGTGCTTAGATCGTTCGAATTCTGTATCTCGACATACCGATCGACGGCCGGGTGGGCGGGATGCAATAACTCGATACAAATAACTCGTTGCTAATTCGGTTAATCAGTTTGCATTATCAGATCCGTGTCTCGGCGAGATATTACGAGCCGTTCTCGAAACTCCGGCGATCAATAAGCGCATTCAATAACAGAGGAGAGGAGTGTTAGCGGCGGCGGCTCGCGCGAAAATAGACCGGCCCGCGAAGTGGCCGGCAAATTTCCGGCTTTTTAAAATTAACGAACACCATCTTAATTAACCGGCAATCAGTTATCGCGGGGAATTCCGCTTTCCGAGTTAATGAAAGGAAAAAGTCGGCGCATCCGGGGATACCGAAACCGAGGCCGAACAAAAACGAACTTACGGGAACGCCGGGCTGAAAATGAAGAATTTCTCTGATTAAACCGCGGAATCACTGCGAACCACGGGAACGTTTAATTAAATCCGACCGCGGATCATTCGAAACATCAATTAACCACTCGCGCTGGAAAGACGCGAGACGTTTCTATCTGAAAATTCTGAATGATGTCTTTCGCACGTTGATAAATCTTGTCGCATTGCGCCTATTCACTTTGAAATGTATCGCTCTATACAGAATGATTAACAAAATAAAGTTCATCGCAGGAGATTTTGTCAAAATTCTGAATTTCACATCGTGTTTCGATTGGGGTTAAAGAATGTCATTTATATTTCATTGAAAAATGTTCCATATTTCTAGGGAAGAACTTTCGAGTGCAAAGGGTTAATAATACGAGGAATTACGAATTTCGTTGCAAGCGACTTTTGACCCTTTGCACTTGGAAGCTTTTCACTGGAAACATTCGACACTTTCTAATGAAACATAGATGTGGTTATTCGAGACGAACTAACGGGAGAAGATAAATTAACCCTTTGCACTCGAGAGGTGATTAGTTTGTTTCGCGGATTAACCCTTTGGGTGCTGAATACTTCTAGCCGAAACGTTCCGCGTGGACGGAATAATTTGTTGTTCACCCGAGGATTGATAAATCCTATTGATTCGTATAATTAAGTAAGTTGTAATTAAATTGTTATTGTGGTTCCTTAGTTTCATAAAATTAAATGGTGCCGAGAAGCGCGTATGTTAATCGCATACACTTATAATTGTTGCTATGGCACCTGTGAAATTGAAAAGATCGAAGAACGCGTATATACGCTCACAGTCCACAGCGATGACCTTCGCTGGACGCATATACACGTCCACGGCACTCGAAGGGTTAAATAAAGTGTTGGTCGTAGCATTCAGAAATGTATAGAAAAATGCAGTGAAAAGTTACTGTGCCTGTTAAAAAGCGGAGTTTCTAGTTGCACCTGATAATTCAGTGTTACAAAATTTTCATTTACACGCTGCGTAGCATGCCTGCCCGTGAACATGCTACTACAAAGTACGATACAACCGAGATTTGCAAGTTTCGTACAGTTTAGCTGAGCGATAGCAGCACGCGTGTAAGACACAGCGGATGTTTTCTGGTTTGCTAAAGATAAAATTTATGAAACAACGCCGGTTACGGTTTGTTACTTTCGAACAGCACGGAGAGCATCTATCACGCGCGAAGATAACAATCTCTGAAATAATAACTTCATTTTTATAGAATTTCGAATATGAATGAGCTACCGTTTGACGTCATTTCCTGCAATTAAGAATTTTAACACCCTTTGTTATACACTTCCAACACTGTTTCTAATTATGGAATGTAATGGATTACATCGCGTGTTGAAGAGATTTTTAATTGTTGAAAAATACTTTCTGGGCTCCCTATAAGCTAACACAACTGCCATAATCGCCCCAACTTAGTTCATTACAATTAAAAACCGAAAATTTCCGTTCCAAATCCCTGTTACTCCGAGGCAACATTTCCATCCATCTCGCGGATTCCAGCCTCTGAAGCACGAGTGTGTCAAGTACGCCTGTCCAATCCCTTCTAATACTTTCCCGTCATAATTAACGATACTCCACGTAATTAACTGTTCATCCTCGATGATCCTTGCCCGGTATCCTCGCGAGAGAATCCTGGCGAACCGGGGGGGCGACGGTACTATGTCTATAGCGTGACGCGAGAGGCGGAGGCGAGAAAGGGAAGCTTCGAACGGGAGAAATCAAACGAAAGAGATGAATGGCGAAGGGTGAAGCTGGTTAGAGCGAGAGGATGCTTGTCTGCTCGCACGCGAAGAGGAAACGAAGACAAAGAGAAAAAGAGGAGCAGAGAGAGGAGGACAGAGAAATAAGCAGAGGTAGAGAGAAAGGGAGAAAACGAGGGAAAGAGAGATTTAGAGGAATAAATAGAGGGAGAAAGTGAGAAAGAGAAAGCAAGGGAGGAAAAGGGAGAGAGGCAGACAGGTAAAGATAATTGAGAAAGAAGAGGAGGATAAAGAAAATAAAAAGATTCTCAGCAAAAAAACAGGAAGGAAGAGAGATAAAGAAAAGGTGTAGACTCAGAAGAAAGGGAAGTAAAGAGAAACATGTGAAACCGACGAAAAATGGAGGGACAGAAAATACAGGGAAATATAGGAAACTAAATAAAAACGGAGAGACAATGGAAAGATACAGAAAAGCAAAGGAGAATAGAACGATAAACAATAGAATGTAGAAGAATAAAGAGAGGCGAGGAAAGATAAAGGGAAGCGGAGGGATAAAGAAAAAATACAAAGAAGAAGCGCAGGAAAGCAGAGAACACAGTGACGAAAGAATGTAAGACAAGTAGAACCAGGAGACAGGGGTGAAATAGAGAAACACAAATAAAAACAGGGATGAAACTACAGAAAATATAGAAAACTGAATAAGAAGAGAGGCAAAGAAGCGCAAGAAAGCAGAGGACACAATGACAATAGAATGTGAGACAAGTAGAACCAGAGAGACAATGGAGAAATAGAAAAGCACAAATAAAAACACATGAAACTACAGAAAATGCGAGAAGAAGCGAGAGATAAACAAAAACTGGAGAAATGAAAAACAAAGCGAGAGAGAGAGAGAGAGAGAAAGAGAGAAAAAGAGAGACAGGAAAAAAAGGGTAAGAGAAAGAGGGAACGAAGGGAGAGAGGGAGATGGAGACGTTTAATTGAACGAGGTACAGGAAGATAAAGCGGAGCAACGACAGAGGAAGAGGAGATCGGCTGGCGGCAAGGTGGAACGAGGAGAGCCAGAGGAAAAAGGCTGGTATGGGGGAAATGGCGAACGGGGTGGGACAGGGGTGAAGAAAAGAAGGAGACGGGAGCGGATCGCGCGAAGGCAGGTTGCGCCCACGGGATTATTAATCAACGACGAGGCGGCGGCGGCGGCAGCGGCGGCGGCGGCGGCTTTTTAAGCCACCGTCACACCGAAACCAGCCGGCTACGGGCGTCATTGTTGGTTACTCCCATTTACTCTCTCTCCCATGATCCCCTTTTCCTTTTTTATCCGTCTTCCGCCGCGAGCCGATCGTCCGGTGACTTGCACGAAAATTAGCTCGCGAACCGAATCGATAAGGAACGACGTTTTAACCCTTTGCGCTCGATTTGTTTCGAATGTTGGGCGTAACCTTGGATTTACTTTTAGGGAAATCAGGGAAAGTAATTTACGGTGGAATCAAATGTTCTGTGCTTGATTTGTTTGGTGTTATTGTGAGATTTGAGTTTGATAGTCTTTTGACCCTTAGCGGACGAAGATTCTTTGAAATGTAAAATCTTTGGCAGATGAAACTAAATTACAGATCAATTGCGTAAATAATGAAAAGAGGGAAGTACGTACTAATCTCTAGCTGTTTTAGTGGATAAATGATTTGTTTGTTATTTAGTGTGCCAAATATGAAAATTCGATCTCTCTGAAATGTCGACATCCATCCGTGAAGGGTTAAAGCGTGGTTTTTTAACGGATTTTCAAGGTTCTGTAAGAAGTTTGTGTTGTTGTCTATAGCAGGATGTACGAGGAAAGGGTGAATTTGATTAACAATTGCTAGTTGATTCGATGTTGCGAGAATTAGAAATTTTTGAATGTAATAGGAGAAAGAGGATATTTTACTTTTGTGAGTAGTATTTACTGCGTGATGTGCAATGAAACAATGAATTCTGAGTTAAGTCGTATTGGGTTTGCATGCGTTAACTTCACGTATATTTGGAATATTCTAAATTCTAAATTCTAAATTCTAAATTCTAAATTCTAAAATCCACATACTAAATTCTAAATTCTAAGTTATAGATTCTAAATTATAGATTCTAAATTCTAAATTATAGATTCTAAATTCTAAATTCTAAATTCTAAATTCTAAATTCTAAATATTCTAAATTATCAGCATACTAAAATCGATACAAGAAATGCAATTGAGTCTAAAATATTCTTCGTTAAGCCTTTGCACTCGGTTTATTTTGAATATTGTTACTTACAAACTTATATTTATCTTCACGGAAACTCTAATAATCTTTCGAAGCACGGTACTTCTTAAAACGATTTCCAATGTTCTATAACAAATTTCTATCATCTCTATCACAACACACGAGCGCAGAGAGTTAAACCATTTGCGCGACGTCCGACGCGACCGACCGCGCGTTTTCATTCGGATGCTAATCGATAGCAGTCGCTAATCGAATGAAACCGGGAAATACGTTCCGGCCGAGTCACGCGCCGCGGTCCCATTTGTTTTCGCTCGCGCCATCCGCGGCCCGATTGCGCGGAACGCGAGCGGTCTTCTCGAATCCGTTCGCGGCCGAGTCTCTTTGAACAGCCGGCGACGCGTTGACACTCGATGACAAGAGGACCGCGCGCGTGACGTTCTCCGGTAAACTGATTACATGACAACGATGGTTTAACACTAACTTTACCGATACTTTTATATACAGTCAAACCTGTTTTTGCGCGGTAGATAGGGATCGCATAAATAAAACTGCACAAAAAAAATAATATCCCCCATAAACGTGGGTTTACGTGTGTCCACGTTTCCAAATTTATCACATAGAATTAAACTATTAAACAATTTTTAACATCCAAATATTCACAATGCAGTAGATTCCTCGATAAAATGTAAATTAGCGTTTTAATTGACTGTTCAGTAGAACCATTCGTGGAAAACATATCAAAAGGATTAATCCCTTGACAACCGCTGACGCCAAGAAGCGTTCAGAAGACTTACGCTTGTAATACTGTAGACGCCTATGAAAGTTTAAAAATGTTGCTTCACGCAAATATTGCAGTTCCGCTGTGAGATTTTCCGAGGAAAGCAATATTTCGTGTTCGTAACATTTATTCGAAACATGAAATATCGTTCGAATTTAATAACACTCGCTCGTTTATTCGTCCAGTTGTTTTTATTGCTCGAAGATATTACCGAACGAGCTAGAAATCAAATACTCCAATTTAACGGGCAGGAAAAGGGCAATTCCAGTTTCACCCGTAGTTAAAGAAACCAAGGGAGCGTTCCCGCGTTACCTTCGGGAGACTATTAACGAAAGCCGAAAAGCCTTTTTGCTCGCGTTTATAATATCGACTGAGCCCCGCGATGAAGACTTTAAATTAAATCCATTAAAGCTTCCTCTTCCCGCTGGGAAATTATTAATGATAAAGCAATTTTTACGAGGCCGTACGCGAAACAAATCACAAAGCAAGAGTTTAATAACCTAATATTACTACTTCGAGCATCAATTTCCATGATCGAGCACGAGCAAAACGTCTAGAGGCTGCCGGTTTGTTAGAGTGTATACACACCGAGGCTCGGGCGAGCCGGAAAATAAGCAACCAGGACGCGCGTGAGATCGCATTAGCGCCGTTAATGATGTACTGATTTTATATGTAACTCTCATTTCGCCACGTGTATTAACTGCCAATTTTCAAAATGCAATGAAGTCGGAATTTCCATAGAATTCAGTATCATTTTCTTACAGGTTATTGTTAAAGCTACTTTCGTATTATTTGATAGAATCAATTTCCGTTCAAGTTTCATTTGTTGTTAATATTTAAATCTGTAACGTCCCATGAACGTGTGTAGTTTATTTGAAGGGTGTATACACACCGAGACTGCATTATTTTAGATTTTAAACAGAATTCAACAAACATAAATATTCTTGTGAATTGAAATGAAATGTTATTTTTCCATTATAATTATTCTATTTCACCGTAGAAATAGACACAGAGTATGCATAGAATTTGTCTCTGTTCTCAGTTGATTATTCATGGCAAAGTTGAGAAAGGAATCATAGGGCAACGCTGTTAACCCCTTGACCTACAACATCGTGTCAAACTCCGGATGAAAATTTTAAACTGAATTTGAGAAATCCAAGTGCTATTCATTTTTTTAAAATTACAAATTAAACATTACTTTCCTATTATCAATCATTAACCTTCGAAGTACACACTGGCACAGAAGAAACATCAAGATTCTTTCTTCTCCTAATAAATTATTAACGATAAAGTAGTTGCATCGATCATGGTTAAGAAATAAATCATAGGGCAACGCTATTAACACTAGAACTACCGTACCAATCAAAATGACTGGTTTCAGTTTTTCTGTTTCGCAATTATTGATATCTTCAAAGCACTGAATATTCGAAATGATTTTGAAAATAAATAGTTCCACTTGAATACTATAATGAATGTCTGAAGATATCGAAAATAATCTATTACTACAATATTCATAGCGATTAGATTTCAATCGTATCAAATGCTCGGTAGTTCTATTGTTAACCCCTTGACCTACAATATCGTGTCGATCTCTGAATTTGAGAAATTCAAATGCTATTCATTGTCTTTAATCACAAATTAAACATTACTTTCCTATTATCAATCGTTAACCTTCGAAGTACACACTGGCACAGAAGAAACATCAAGATTCTTTCTTCTCCTAATAAATTATTAACGATGAAGTAATTTCATCGATCACGGTTAAGAAACAAATCATAGGGCAAAGGGTTAATGATGTACGAGAGGATCTAGCGGCGCGGGCAGCTAAGAAAACGTAATCCCGGCTGGAATCCCGATAAAATGTCGGGCATCTGAAAAAATCGCCACCTGCTCGGTCAGACTATCTGGAAGAGACGAACTAGTCCTGGGGAGACTCTGGAAGCCTGGACTGGACAGCATTGTATAAATCGCAGACGATTACGGCGCAGACAGGAATGCTGTTCGCGTGCCATAGAGCTGGAGAAGCTCGGGAGCCGACGTCTAGTATC
This sequence comes from Nomia melanderi, assembly GCF_051020985.1. NCBI lineage: Eukaryota > Metazoa > Arthropoda > Insecta > Hymenoptera > Halictidae > Nomia > Nomia melanderi. The sequence goes on from NC_135003.1 coordinate 12,969,235, forward strand.
TCACGGTAGAAATCTAAATGAGATTCGATCCGTCCAGGAAGTCTCGAGCTTCCACGATTCAATCCTCGCAGCCAATCGAGGGAAAAGTGAAACCGCCTTTCTCGCCCTCCACGGTAATTCAATTCGATCTTCCGCGGGGCTATCTCTTCCTTTCTTTCTCCTCTCCCCCTATTTTCCATTCCCCTCTGTATATACGCGATGATGTACAGGGTGGCTGGTTTTCATCTGATCGACCTCGAACTCGAGTCTGGAGAACGCGCCGTTGTAATCGGTGAATTTTCTTTGTTATTCGAATTTTGGAAAGTTTCATTTGGAATTTTTGAAATTTGTCACGTTCGGTTGAGGTGTGCTTTTGGGTTTGGCGCAGGTTTTACGGTTGGTAAGGTTAGGTCTGTCGCCATTTCATTTGATGTAAGGTGGAGTGGGGTAAGTGCACCCTTTTAGTAAGTTTGAATTTCAACCCATGTATCTTTAATTTGTTTTATAATACTTTAGCATTTATTGAAATCAACGAATACTTGAGTTAATACGCTTTATTAACCCTCTGTAAGCCCATGTAACTTCGAAGTCATATATCAGTATATTGGCATCTTGTTGATTTATTTCATTTTGCACTCAAAGTGGTGAATACAATTAAGTAATTACTATACAAAATTGTTCAACGTTTTCCAATGTTTTACTTCAGGATTTTGTAAAATTCGATAATATGTTCATTCTAATCATTCTCGTTTAACCCTTTGCTCAAAATGATGAAAAATTGAATACAAAATATTGAAAATATTCTCAGTACAAAATTTGTGGAAAATGTAATAATTTTAGAGTAGTTTCTCTGATTCACTGAAATATTCAATATTATCACTGCTGCAATATTCGAGCCTACAGAGTTCAAAGTTCACACGCGACATAGAAATGAAACAATTTCGCCTCACAATTTATGCAAGACGTTTCTTTACGTAACTTGCAAATGTTGTTAATATTTCATATGGAAATATCGAACGTTTGTAACGAGAAACATTGTCAAAAGTCTCAACAGATTATACTTTCGTTACTTCGTACCGGCGAGTAAGCTAATGAGCGTTTAGAGAGGGTGTCTTTAGAGTCCTGGAAGTGGAAAGAAATTTACCTAATGCTTCTGCCGAGGTGACCCAGAAACCTTCAGAGTTTAAAATGAAACGTGAATTTTCGGGTGATCGAAGTTCCCTCATCGACGAGAATGTTAACACGCTTCCAAATTAAAATGGGTCACCCGGCGCGTATGTTTCGCCCTACTCCGGCCGACCTTATTTCGTCGAGAGTCATCTTGGGGGATATAACGCTTCGCGGGTGAAGCTGCCATAACATTCATCGACCGACCCATTGTCGGAATACATCGGTACATTCCTCGCGTCGGGAAGTTCGCAGGAATCTAGGTGGTCATAACAAAATTTACATTCCTCGAGAGATACTTTTCACGATGATATTCGACTAGCTCAAAACGGCCGGCGATAAAGAACCAGGACATCAGCACTTTTTGCAGAAAGATATCCTCGGCGATTGTATTCCTGCCAACGACCGTAAATTTCGAACAGAGAATAATTTATCGATCGAAATCTTAGAGGTGAACCTGCACAGCATAATTGCGTGCTACTGCGGACTCTAAAAGTATAGAACCAATCGGAACATTCGTTTCAGATAGAAGCCCTCGTTCGCTTTAAGGATTGAGGATTCCTTTTCAAGATTTCCAATCCAGTAATTCGATCTTCGAAGCGGGTCAATGGGATGGTATGGAATAAGTCTAGCTTATAACGTCCACGTGTCAGAGAAGGAAAATTGAAGATCCTAGGGTATAGGTCCTACCGGGACAAAGCCTCCAGCTGCCGAACCAATGGGAAGAGAGGGGCAATTATGGTCTAGAATAGATCCAGACTACACTGCCCAAGTGCCAAGTAAAGAAAAATAAGAGAAACAGAAAAATTTTTAGTCTACCAACGAGATCCTAGGGCTAACAACAACGTGGTAGCACGATGAAAGATTCTTTGATTTTTACTCCGATGGAAAGTATCCATATTTCGAATAGCCTTACACTTTTAGCGCATCCTGCGTACCTTTTACGATTCGAAGCATCGGGTAGGCCTATAATTTTTGCTGTATCGTACTTTTTGCAACAGTATTGTAAAACCTATAACAGCATCCGCAGTTCACCGTATAGCTTCCTCTCTGTTCCCACTCGAGACGTCGCTGAAATAATGAAACGAGCATCTGTATTCCTTTTTCCACTTCGTTTGCATCTCTCCGGTTATCAGCGCGTAATTCAGCCTACGCATCGCGCTCCTTATTTTTATATCTTGTTTCGCTCGAAGTTTCGAACCGTGGGGCCCTGTAAAGGAGTTTTTATCTCGAGAAACTTGGACGGAGCGCGCAGTCGCCTATTCGCGCCGGAACTTCCAGGGAAACTGCGTCTTTAGAATAATTTACAAGCACGGCCGGCGATCGCGGATCTATCGCGAGACGAAAAACCGCCGGTTTTTGTCGTTTCCGGGGCGCTCTTATCGTTTATTACGGCCCCGACGAGCTCCCCTCGCCCCCCCGGGGGAACGTTTGAATATAATTTCCGATAAAAGACGGTCGCGGAAATTAAATGCAAGTTTCCTCGCGTGTCGAAGGGACGTATCGGCGCGCGCTCCGGGAACGGCGGGGAGGGAAGAGATTGCAGAACTCGAAAAGGAAGTGCAAGAAGGCGGAATCTAAAGGAAAACCGCGGGAGGTGTCAGCTGATACCCGTGTCTATGGTTCGGGGATATGTTCACGAGCACGCGTGACAAGCTTAGGGAACGTTCGCGTGTTTATACGGCGAAATAAAGGGAAACTGTTGGGACGCCGCGCAGAACTGGAATCTGTTTCTGCTCCGCGCGTTTTCTTGTCCAAACAGATACTCCTGTTTTCCTCGTGTATTCTCTGAATTGTTCCATCCAGCGGAAAAATATTCTCCGTTGGATCGGGGATTCTGCCGTAATTCGTTCACCGGGAAGAGGGAGGTTTACTTAACACGCTGAACGCCGCGCGATTTCATAGAGCGACGTACACGTGAAACATTCGAAGAATATTCATGCTAATATTGTCATTCTTAAAACAACCTGGATCGCTAAGGGTTAAACTTTTAATTTCCAAGATCTAAATAAAGGAATATCAATTTCTCAAGAAACGATAGAACAAATCGTACAATAAATGAACGTCAATCGAGTGTTAAACATTTTGATTCGAATTTTGTTTCTACCTATTTTACGCTAATGTGCACATTAATTTCGTTTGTTAATCGTTTTGTATAGAGTGATACATTTCGAGTGATTGTCAATGTGTAAAAGACATCGTTGACCATTTCGAAACAGAAACGTCTCGACGCGCACGTCTTTCCGTCAAGAGGTTAAAGCAGCGTGGGAAAGCTCGGTTGACGAATATTTTTCGAAATCGACGAACGAAACGTCCGACGTTTATTCGGAATTTAACGAGAACGACGAACGTCCCGTGGGAACGCGAGAAATTCCAAGTATTCCGCTGGAATCCATAGGCAGCGATGTTTTTTAATCGATTGTAGAATTTTACCGATGCCTCGAGAATTCTGTCGCGAATGCGGCATGCTCGCCGATTTCCGCGATGTTCCCAATCGATGCGTACGTATGTTAGAGTTTCTCATTTTTCTTTGAAATTTTGGAAATTGTAGGTTAACATGACTGCCACGAGAAACGTTTTGTGTACCACTTACGCCTTCGTAACGAAGATAAGTAGGAATGGTTATTAATTATTTGCTACAATTCTTAGATATTGTCTAGTTATTTACGTTATTGAATATTTTTAATCGACGTCAGTTATCTTATGAATAATAATTACTTTCAAGGAACATTGAAAATTCATTTAAGCAATTGTGTACTTGAGAATATGAAGATGTATTTATTTTGGGCCGAGTAATTGTTGTGATGTTTAATAATAATAATAATTAGTAGTATAAAGACATTTATTTGGTAATAAAGACGATTATTTTAATTGTTCTATATGATCAGTCTATATGTTCTCAATTGACTACTTGTAAGAAGGAAAGTCAATGAACTAAGAGTTCGATATATTACCGATCGTGAAATAGCCCGGTTGCTAAATATAAACAAACGAGCATTTAATTTGGCTATCCATCCCTGTCTCAATTTTAGGTGTTCTCTCGCTTGACAGTATTATTAAGGATATCGCAATTGGACACTTAACATGAAATGTTCCCTCTTTAGTCTGGGGACGTTTTCATGGAACCAACAGGCATATATTCGTCCGTGTTATTCCCTGTTCAACTATCTCCCGTTATATCTTACACGGAAACAGCACAATGCAGTACCCAACGAACATTCCAAAATTTAATAGCAAATATTAATTAACATGTCGATTATCTTATGACACAATAAACTATTAAATCGTAATATAATAAAATTACTTTAGAATACAATATTATCAATAGAAAATGAAATCTTAACGTTTTAATGAATTCATTTGAAGTTTAAACAAACGAAACAAATATACCATTAAAATTAAAATAAGAATTTTAGGAAATTATAAAAACATTAAATTAATTAAGTCTCATTAAGTCTGATTTAAGAACCAGGTGGTTTCGAAATTCGAAAATTTAATACCAAACATTAATTAATGTTTCCATTATCTTATAACATAATAAACTATTAAAGTATAATATAATAAAATTACTCAATACAAAATGAAATCCTAAGGTAAACGTTTTAATGAATTAATCTGAAATTTAAACAAACGAAACAAATATACCATTACAATTAAAATAAGATATTACAATTAAAATAAGAATTTTAGGAAATTATAAAAACATGAAATTAATGAAGCTTGATTTAAGAACCAGGAGGTTTCGAAATTTATTTACTGCTATGTACATACTAAACATTGAGGATTTGTCTACAATATGAAAACAATTTATCAAGGGAACTGCAATTAACGCTATTCCTACCGAAGGTGTCAAAAGACAACTTTCGAATTTTCAACTTAAAATTATTTTCCAAGTTCAATCGTACATTCTGAATTAACTTTTCGACTTTTCCAATAACGATTACAAAATCAGCCATAGGAAATGCACAAAATTCAATCAAGCAAAAAATGGTTGAACTGAGAAAATAATTTGTCAATTATTTAAAAGTCTTTCCTCGTTCCTCTAGAACTAGTGAAAACGAAGCTGCTTGGTCGTTGAACTGCGTCCAATCCTTCAATTATATTTAATACATATTGTATCAATTATTTTTGGAAATACCCGTCAATAGACTGCAGGTGCTTACACATTAATATAATATTTATTATTCGATGTTCTCGGTCCGGCTATCAGATTCCCTGAAGTATAATAAAGTAGAATGTTTAATGAAGTTCGACGATGATTATATTTCATTCGAGATATGATAGAAACCTTAATGACGCACAGAAAATTTTCCCCGGTATTCTGGTTTCTGTAAATTAGCTCGTGGAAGTTTATATTTGCATAAACATCTACGGTCCGACGATTAAGTTCGACGCGGACACAAAACAACCTTCCCTTCAGTGGTATTTGTGACATAACAACCAACTGCCGACATGTTCCCCAAGGCCAGTTACAGTTTACGCATTTATTTTGCTTTGTTTCACTCGATTTGAACCCGTTTGCGACGTTGACCGTCACGAAGGCTGGACATTTGAAACAATCGCTTGGCACGCATGCTTTTTTTCAGTGGAAATCAAAGTTTGTAGCTCTACCATCGAAAAACACTCGAATTTTTCAATAAAAGTTGTTTTCGCAGAGCAAAATGCTAGACATACTTTTTGCTCTAAAGTACAACAGTCTCACCAGAAGAATAAATACTAATTTCGAACTCAAACCGAATTCATTTCGAAATCTTCGTCACGAGTCTGGCGCTATAATAAGGCAACGAGTTAATCACGTGAAACGCTCGAGTGTTCTATTACTAAACGAATCTCAAACATCGGAACGCCTCGAGAATCCGAGCACTGAACGTCAACGAAATAACTCCGAAAGTTCGGTGGCCCGTTTTAATTCCACAGCGAATTATTCATTCATGATATGCGGTGAACGAACGGGAAACTGTACGCGGCGGCGGCGGCGGCGTATCAATCCTGGAATCCTCCGTCCGACGACAATTATTAAGATAATCGGCGGCCGATTCGCCGAAGAAAAGTCCCGAGTGACAGAGGACAGGAAACCGCGCGTCATTAAGCCGTTCCGTCCTATTAAATCGTCCGACCCGTCCTCCAATTAAAAACCATACACTGTCAATCCCGTAAACGCGCGAACCGGTGTGTGAAATCGGTCGAAGATCGCCGCTCGGCGGCGAACGGGGGGAGGGAAAGTGTATGCGTAACACGGGACGCGCACCGGATACGGTGCCGGTTTTTAATGGAAAACAACGATCGGAAATCGAGGATGAGTAATGGCGGGAAAACGCGAGAAAAACGAGGCGACCGCGGGGAGAAAGGAGTTCGCGGAACACGATAAAAGGAAAGATGAAACGGAGAGGCTCTTCCGCTTGTCGAGTGGGAATTGCGTTGATAATAGATTGATGTACCGGTTACGATCGTCGGTTTGGTTTTGGTTTTGGTTTTTTCGGTTTGGGATCGGTCGGGTTTGGTAGATGATGTTGATAATGGAGATGTTGGATGGGTTAGAAGCATTGGATTCGTTTTGGTTTTAGTGTTTTCGGTTTGGGATCGGTGAGGTTTGGTAGATGGTGTTGATAATAGAACTATTGGATTGATTTTGGTTATATCTTTTTGTTCTGGGATTGAAGGGATTTGGTAGATGGTGTTGATAATAGAATTATTGGATTGGTTTTGGTTTTATCTTTCTGTTTTGGGATTGATGAGATTTGGCAGATGATGTTGACAATAAAATTACTGGATTGGTTTTGGTATCGACGAGATTTGGTAGATGATGTTGACGATAGAACTATTGGATTGGTTTTGGTTTTATCTTTTTGTTTTGGGATTGATGAGATTTGGCAGATGATGTTGATAATAGAATTATTGGATTGGTTTTGGTTTTATCTTTTTGTTTTGGGATTGATGAGATTTGGTAGATGATGTTGACGATAGAACTGTTGGATTGGTTTTGGTTTTATCTCTTTGTTTTGGGATTGATGAGATTTGGTAGATGATGTTGACGATAGAACTATTGGATCGGTTTTAGTTTTATTTTTATTTTAGGGATGGGTGAGATTTGGTAGATGACGCTGAAAATAGAATTATTGGATTGGTTTTGGTTTTAGTTTTTCACATTGGGATCGGTGAGATTTAGTACACGATGTTGACAATAGAGCTATTGAATTGGTTTTGGTTTTATTTTTATTTTTGGGATCGATGGGATGTAAATCCGAAGTTATTTTGATACATTGGAGGTGGATGTTTTGAGAGAGAACTGTCTTCAGTAAGGTGAATATGGTAATAATGAATTTTAGATCTTCACATTACAATATTTACGTTAAATATTGAATATAAATTTTAATTTTAACTGGCAAGGTCTGAGTACATGGTTCTAATTAGAACTTAAGAATTTTAATTGAAATAAAAACAAATTTCAAACAATCCTTATCATTCTAATATAACACACATATATTATATCACATCTTACTATAAATTTCACCCCATAACATTACACTATCAATATTAAAAATTACTTATTCTAATTAGAATGTTCAAAAAATTGTTGAACCGTAATCTTATTATTCTACGAGAAACACATCAATTACATTGAACAGGTACTCGGTAGTTCTAGCGTTAATTAACTTTACCAGGATTAGACGACGCAAGACGTCGCGTGAAATTGATTAATTTTTGCAAGGAAATTTCGAGCGGAAAATTCCTGTTACCCCGTTGTTTACTTAACGCTTCGGTTGCCACGGTTCGTGGCAAAAAGTATGTAGGCCACCGCCGCTTCAAGTGCTGCGTACTTGTACAATCGTTTCCTTTTGAACAATTCGGCTGCAGCAATTTCGAAGTTACGTAAGTCAAAGGCCGAAAGAACGATCGAACTTTTGGGTCTAAAGGAAAATACGCCTAACGAGGTAACACCACGTCAAAAGCATAACTCCGAATGAAAAAAATGAAACTTTTTCAACTTCAAGTTTCCTCTGGGAAAAATCAAATTCGAAGGATCTATTAATTATCGCATATACAATTAAATACTTCGTGAAACTCTGATTATCGCGAGGATGATTTCTAGACTAATTCAACAACAACTATTTTGCTGTTATCAACGTATTATCTTCAAATGAAATTTCTTGAAATAAAATGAAAAATTTTGTTTCTTCCATATTGTCGGTAGCAAAATATTACAGAATTAACGAAATATTACAGGTTAACGATAAAAGCAATTGTTTATCTTTCAATTTAGAATCACAGATTTTATATTACTTGAATTTCTCAGTTATTCTTATCCTTCGATGCAGTCTGCATTATTTCAGTGCGAATAACTCGCCGATGTCCGGACGCTTTTATGCGATCATTTTATCATCCGATACCATTTCGAGCATGTGCACGCGCCCGACCGCAAAACTTTTCAAGTCGGTTCCGCGGAACGCGATAAAAATCTGTGTTAATATGTAATACGTCATCGACGACACGACGAGACTCCTTATATTCGTGTTCCGCCGGACGGTTAACCTATTTTGCGTGTTATTCCGCGATTTTCCGTTTTGTTTGACCCGGTTGCTCGACTTTTCGGCTGCTCCGCGTCCCACATACCGCGCTTATCGATGGCGTTTTTTGCTCGTCTTTCAATTATGCCGAATCGCCGCATCCGCAATGCGGCAGCCGTTTTACTCGCGTTTATATACATTTTATTATTAATTAGAAAACTTCTCGCGGCGATTTTACGATGATATCCACCATAAACTCGGTAAATAATTGTACACCGCGTCCTCGAATCTCTCCGGATCCTTTATTTGCGTTCGCGCACCGCGAACGGGGATAATTCCGGATAAATACACGCTTCGGAAATCTGTCGCAATTTTATCGTGCACCGATTTTTTCTACGAAGCAACTAATCGCGAATGTGTCGGGTGTTTCGCATTCGATAGCACGATTTTGAATAAAGTGAAATGTTCTGTAGAAATTCTGTTATTTGTCTCATTTTCGAGGCGCGGTCAATATTTTAACCCTTAGAACGGATGGTTTTGTAATCTATCAGCAAATGCAACTAATTTTTATCCTCCATGATACGACGCGCATACGCATTTACATGAATACAAATCCGTCGCCGACTTTTGTCAGCTGGAAACGAACCACTCGATCGCTCGCTGAAAGAACATCCTCCGGAGAAACAAAAATGGCGCCTTCCGACGGTAGATTTACGAGTCGATGTCACCGCAATGGGTAGCATTATTTATAATATATAAATGTCTGCGAATAATCATCGTTTAATCGAGTGAATTACAGTAACTCGATTTGTTAATTTCAACGTGTTAATTTCCATTGTCATCGCGATCTTTCGAGTAATCCAACAATGTTATAGTAACGTAATAATGTATATTAGAATTCTTATTTAAAAGATCACCTGCAATTTATTATGAAATCATTAAGTAGCTCATTAATGTATCGAATGGACAAAGTGTCACTCACGGCAATCACCTAAATGCCAATCGTACATTAGTAACAACCGGCAATTATAAAAAGTGGCTAGCAACGGAAGACTCGATTACATTTTAATCATGAAATTACATTTTGTCCGACTCCGGGGTATAAGTGGCTGCGAGATGATTGGACTGGGAACGAAAAAGTAGAAATGGCGAAATTTACGTTGGCACGTTATGCACGGTTCCGGATGGTTCCAATGCACAGACACTCCGGCATTAATAAGAAATGATACTTTTGCGCGGTGCCGAGATAATCTCATTCCGCAGCGGCCGCTATTAATAGGAAATGACAATTTTGCGAGGGAAACGGGGTCAAACTCGGTAAGTATGAAAAAGTTACGAACTTTGATACAACGTACCGAAGAATTCGGATGATGAGGGGGGATTCTGAAGAACGAGTTGCATAAATCAGATGCGAAGATTGTGTATTCGGTATTCCCGTGCCCTCTTATTATAGCACTCCCCGTAATTGCTCAGACACCGAACGAGTATAATTATACTACTGTTGGGTAGTATAACATATAAAAAATAACAATAAAATACGATAAATGGTGTAATAAAGGTTATATAAAATGTACATCGTATGATTATTATGTCATATAAAATGTTATAATAAATGTGATGTAAAATGTTATAATAAATGTGATGTAAAATGTACATCATATGATTATTATGTCATATAAAATGTTATAATAAATGTGATGTAAAATGTACGTCATATGATTCTTATGTCATATAAAATGTTATAATAAATGTAATGTAAAATGTAGATCATATGATTATGTCATATAAAATGTTATAATAAATGTGATATAAAATGTAGATCATATGATTATTATGTCATAAAATGTTATACACTAAATGTTAATAAACACAAGTAACAATAAAATACAGTACAAATAAAAAGTATATAAAATCTCCGATTTCTAGGACGAGCTTTAATAAAGAAAAATTGGGAAAGTTAATGTTTAGCTTCTGAAATTAATATAGAATATACTTGGAAGCTACAAGAAGAAGGTATAAGAGGAAAGAAAATCCTTTAATAACTAAAAAGAATATTATTTATTTTATTAAAATTGATAGTCAGAAAATATGAAAAAATGGATTTAACCACATTGGCTTCTGAGCGATATAAGGGATGTTATATATTTATAAGTATATTTTATGTTAATATAATTTGAGGTTTACACTCTTTCTCGTGAAAAGCAGAAAATTTTTATCATAAAATTCTTAATAATTCGCTAAAAGGGAAATCCTCGTCAAATTTGAAGTTATATAATTTCAAAGCTTCAATCCTCTAAAACACCATCAAACTTGACGAGTCTCCTCGCGAAACAACTTCAAAACCAACTCCATTTTTCTAAACCCTCCGACTGATTGCTTCCATAAAAAAAAGCCATGTACAATCCTCGAAACAACTTCAACAATTCCATCCGAAAAAAGACTTCCACTTCTGACCGACTAACACTAACTCATCTCGTCCACAGCGAGAGTCGCAGTTCACTCGTCAACAACAAGAAAACCGATTAAAATTTAAAGTCCAGTTAGCCCGGCGAATCCCGTGTTAGCGTCGCGTGGGCGACTTTTGTCCCCTAGCCTTATGACGTCTTTCACAACTGTGCCGGATAAAGTTACTTCATCGCCGATAATTTCGTGGAACGAAAGAATTTCGTGTTTGTTTCGTGTCCACGTTTAGTCTAAAGCGGGGCCCTTGAGTTTCAAGACAAATTTTAATACTTTGCACTCGGAAGTGTGTCATTAGAAATATTTTAAGACTTTCTGATGAGATAGACAGGATACTTTGTGAAACTAACTCGACGAGAAATCATACTTACATTGAAGGACAAAGCTGTTTTACGTCCCAAAAAGTAGACCGCAAATAATAATCTTAACTCCAAAAAATTTTACCTTACTCAAAACTGTACCACCGAACATAAAATACCCGACATCAGCATTTGTTTATTTCCAATAAAAAAAATCGGCGTCGCAAGTGACGGAAGCGTAGAGAAACCGAGAAACCCCGATGTCAGTATCGCCGCGTCACGGACGCAGAAACGGTAGTAGCCGAAAACAGTGGGGGGTTCAAAGTTTGCGACGCGATAGAAATAAGAGGCGAGGAAGAGCCGAACTAAGCACCTAACGCGGGGGTGGGCGTAGGAGCCGGGTGAGACGGCTCGGAAGAGACCGCGAGGGGAGGGCGGCCGGAGAGAATCGGAGTAGCCTGTGAGACGCCGAACCGCCAAAGAGTCTGGCAACGGGAGCAAATGGGCGCCACGACGTCGCCCACTTTTCTCTCTCCACGTGTCTCTTTGTGCTTGTTACACATACACGTCGCGTACGTGCGGGAAGCTTCCTCGTGTACGATGCTAGGAGAGGGACAAAGGAAGACGATCGGACGAGAAAAGGAGAGGAGGAGAGAGGAGATCGGCGAGGGCTGATGCGTCCCGTGAACATGGCCAAACGTCTCGGCTACGAGGTCACCATGTCGCAACATTCTCTATGCTATTTTTCGCCCGGCACCGCGTCTCTTCGCCGCTCCTCGGCGAGCGTTACGCTTCTGTCAATTGCGTTCTGCGTTACGGACGGGGGATTTTCCGGTTGCAGGCGTTTCGTGTGTATCGACTCTCGCGGCGATCTGAGATTTTTGCGGTTAGGGTTGCGTTAACCCTCTGTAGGCTCGTGTAACTGACCCTTTGCACTCGGGAGGTGACTCGTAAAATTATAAAGTTTCATGTTTAATACTAAATTTTGTATAACGCATCATTATGTGGAAAAGTAAATTACTTTGTCTCTTAATTTATTGATTACATTATTTACATCGTCTATATTTTATCAGAGAATATTTCTAGTGAGAAACTTTCGAGTGCAAAGGGTTAACCTTTTGCGGTTCGAAGGGTTTCTCACTTTGAGGTTCACGTCGACGTTAGTTCATTCAATTACAGCTTGACATGACGCTATATTTATTTATTCAAGAATATTTGGGAGGCATTGAAATGTTACCTTTAAATGGTACAATCGTGATACTATAAATAAATACAGAAAAAATTGTTAAAACAGGCAGAGGTTGCAATAAAATAGAATGTCGAGTCTGACTCGATATAGGACTGCTGATTTCACGCGGTAAAACTATGAAATTTGATATTTAACCCTCGAACTGGAATCTTATAATCTCAGATGAAACGTAAAATTGAATCTTTTTCCACGATTGAACACATTGCGTACCGGGTAATTTTCAGAAAACTGAATTGTGCGGATGGCAATTTTCACTGAGGTCAACTTGTAACACTATACATAGAAAAACTCAGATATATTGTTACGTAATATATTTCAAATAGATAATCAATTCGAATCAAATTTTATATTTTCTTCAATGTTGTGCTAATTAGCGAAGTTGTGTAGCTAAGTCTTCATATGGAAACGAGATTTCTCGTTACCAGTACGCAATGTGTTGACCCTTTGAACTCTGTGGGCTCCAATATTGCGCCAGTTATAATATTTTAACGAATCTTAACCAGTTAAATGTGTTTGACGAGTATACGCGTCATCTTAGAACTCTTAATGGTGCTAACTTTTCCAACGATGGATTATTTATTTTTCGAGACAAACATGTAATTCTTCTTCGTTTCGCTTTTGTTTTTCGTCAGGATATATTTTAAGTGCATTTGGCCTGCGTTTAACGAATGTACACTTTATTATTTGATTTTTCAAAGTAAATTCCTTGATACTAAGCTGAGGAATTCGATCGACGTTTCCAGTTTTTCTCAGTAATTCTCTGTTAACTTTATTTCCAGGTGTCTAATAGTTTCGATCACTACTTTGCTGTTCGTTGATACAATTACGAACTAATGGAAACTATAAAACTATAAATTAGGAAGACACCTCTTGCCCCTGTGCTGCTCCGCTAGACATCGAGTCACCTGCCAACTATATTTGCGCGCATTTCGCCCGGCCACTGTCATCGGAACGAATACATACATGTCTTATCATTGTTAGTAAATAGCAGCCACCGCGATGCGGCGATACGAGTATATTTTTTGCTCTGTTCGATGACGTAAATGGGCTAACGAGAATCTTTCTTTATTGGTACGTGGAAGTAGCGCGAAACGAACGAGATTCGTTTAATAGGGATTATGAGCGATGGGTTGATGGATCTTTGAGAATTTGCAGAGAGTGCTGGGCGAATGAAGATGAAGTGGAATTGAAGTTTTGATGAAGCCGAATGTAGATTTAGTATTATTCAGTTTAAATTGATGAAATGTTTGTCGAAGATGAGTTCCGATAAGATGTCCTCGTCGATCAGTTAGTAAAAATGTGAATTTTTATGATGATCCGCCGACTGGTGATTGGTATTTTCATCTTTCTCAACTTCGTAGAAACTAACGAAGCTTAGTTTATTAAATATATCATTATAAAATTCATTATCATCATATCATTATAGAATTCTAATTAGAAGAGACAAAATGATCAGATTATAAAGAAATTATATCCTTCGGTTTCCTTGATTTATTTAATATATTAATTAGTTTAGGAAGTTTCTGTTAATTTTAATCTGCTCATCATTGAAACTGTTATTCAATTATTCGAGTAGCTAACAAGGTTTAATAAATTCCAACTAGTTCCGGGGATATGTAGTGTTCTCTCGAAAGAACAGAAGTGAAATAATACACCGGATTATGCGGGTTATGAAAGAAATTTATTCCCCGGGAAATTCAAATTGCTCGGAAGAACGCCGGCAGCAGCATCTATGTTAATGTCAAAGCGCGATGCGAATTGGTTTCGTTCTTTTTCCGTTGCCGCGCATCGCGGAATTGCAAAACGCGGCTCGTTGAAACACGCGGTTAAAGCTTTTGATTAATACCTTTCCGCGCGGTCCCCGTGCGCGTGTGTAACTTCGTTGTATTTCGAAATTACTTAATAAGAGCGCGTAATCACTTTTGACGTGTCCTGTAAATTTTGGGAATACAAAGGAACTTTAGTGCTCCGAAACGGACAAATTTTCATTGGAAGAATGAACATATTAGAATTAAATCAAACATCGGAATTCTAGTAATAACATTATAGCCATGAAAATATTAAAACTCTAATAGTAATAAAAAATATTGATATTAATAGTTTCGAAACGTAAAAATTGTAATTAAAAGATTGAACATATTAGAATTAGATTAAATATCAAAATTCTAGTAATAATATTATAGTCATGAAAATATTAAGACTCTAATAGCAATAAAAAATATTGATATTAATAGTTTCGAAACGTAAAAATTGTAATTAAAAGAATGAACATATTAGAATTAGATTAAATATCAAAATTCTAGTAATAATATTATAGTCATGAAAATATTAAGACTCTAATAGCAATAAAAAATATTAATATTAACAGTAATAATAAATATTAAGTAGTAACTAAATAGAAAAGATCTATTTGTTAATATATTGATATAACTTCATTAACGTGCAAGTCTCAGAAATAAATTTCAACTTCAGTTGCAAATTTTTGGAAATCGTTAATTTATTAGTGTATTAACAGAAATTCGAGCTGTTAATGAAAATGAAGTTCACTCCGTAAATAATGTTACTACATCAAAGAACAATTAATTAACGACGATTACCTGTTCGGAATATTCAACATTATCCGAGGAGAAACATCAATTAACGGGACGTGAAGAGAAACAAATTGCGTGCAGAATAACTGATCAGTTTCTTTATCACCTGATTAATGCTCCGTCCCGAAATCAGGCTGGAATTTTAGAACAGTGACGCTGAGCGATGGTTTATGAATGACATTATTCACTTTTCCATATCAGAGCGACATTGATGAACCATTATCGATTTATACCGTGCTGAATTAAACTTGATGCCGGACCAAGGAAAATAACCTACGCGGATCAATACCCTGTTCTGTCTTTCGTGTCAGAATTCGAATGAGAAACGCCAAACGATATATTGAAACATATATATCACAAGTTATGCAATCCCACGATTTTTCAATTACTCAAAGAATTGTTCCTCGGTGATTGCATTTTAATTGAACTACGAGTAAAATTCAATAATTTATTCAAGTAGACTTTCCATGGAAATAGTGTTGATAAAACTAAACGAACAGTATTCTCCAAACTAAAAACATGATTCTTCATCTTTCGTGCAATTTTTTACTTAAAATTATCTTCTCGGGTTAATTCATTATTCTCGATTGATTTGATATTTTCTATAGTTAATTTTATAAACTTCGTTGGAGAAATTGAGAAGTCAACTGAGAATAAGCTAGGAAAATAATTTCAAGTTCAAATTCCAAAAGATGTCACTCGACACGTTCGATGGAAACTGTTAATGAAGCTAAACGAACAATATTTTCCAAACTAAAAGCTTTATCTCTCGTGCAACTTTTAACTTAAAATTATCTTCTCAGGTTAATTCTTTATTCTCGATTGATGACGATGAAGTAACTTTATGTTCAAATTCCAAAAGATGTCACTCGACACGTTCGATGGAAACAGTGTTAATGAAGCTTAACGAACAGTATTTTCCAAACTAAAAGCTTTCCTTTATCTCTCGTGCGACGCATACTTTCATTTAAGTTCACAGATACCGTAAACAAGAGTTTTCAGAAAACATCTGCGGCAGGTGGCAAGTTTCACGATGCACTCCCGTCGAAGTATTGATACAGTTCCAACTTCGTCCTAACATATTCCGCGATTGGCCCTCTGAAATGCCATTATGAAATTCATGTCGACAGTATCGACATGACATTCCCGGCTGCGAAAACTTTGGCCCCAGAACCGCGTGAATGAATTACACCGCCGCGTAACCGAACAAGCGGCAAACAAATATTTTCAATCGATCCCTAGCATCGTTTACCGAATTACCGGTCCGTTCATATTTCACCGTTGAGCAAACGCAAACATGTCCGTGCGTCGCGCACCTAATTCTCGGTTTAGAACGGCATTATAGTTACAGGAAAACACGCGCACGCGTATCGACGTTCGAAATAAAATCACTCGATCGAATGATTCGAGTTAATCACGCAGCGGTTCACGTTTGATCCCGTATTCCATTCTGAAAATGGATCGCGCGTTAATTATGTTACTACGGCGCGCGACTGGTTCGGATATTTTATTGTGCACTGGTTTCCATGGGTATTGTTGTCGTTTTAAAATGTCAATTGATGGAGAAACTTAGTTTGAGAATTTTGTGGTTTGTGACTTCGTGATTTTGAAGGTTTGGAGGTTTTGGAGGTTTGAATATTTGAAAGTTTGAAAGTTTCAATGTTTGAATGTTTTAAAGTTTCGAAGATTGAATGTTTGAAGGTTTGGATGTTTGAAAGTTTGAAAGTTTGAATGTTTGAAAATTTTAAAGTTTCGAAGTTTGAATGTTTGAAGGTTTGAATGTTTGAATGTTTAAATATTTGAATGTTTAAAAGTTTCAACGCCTGAAAGTTTCAACATTTAAAGGTTTAAAGTTTGAAATTTAAAGGCCTAAAAATTTGCAAGCTTAAAAATTTGGAAATCTAAATATATGAAACGAATGTCGTGTCTGAAAATTTAAAGGTTTAAAAATTTGAAAATTGCGTGATATTTAATAGAAATCGACTAATACTGTTCATAACACATCATTTCTACTATTCATAAATGTAAGCTCGACGAATAAACTTTTGAAATCGATTACCTTGGAAATATACAATTCTATCGAAAATTCTACACTACGATTCGTAATATTCTTTCAGCAGAAATTCATAAAATACGTGACTATTCGAATAAAACCGAATGCTGTGTCTGCCTCTGCACAGAACAAAGAGTAAATAATTAATAGGTTGCGTTGAAATTCACTTCGCCATATTACTACGGCATTTTTGCTTTTTATTTTCGGTCAGACCGTAGCTGGAGCTCGAAACAAAAATTTGCTTTGTCGAGGGTGAAATATTGTAGCTTACGCTTCGCGTTTCTCGCGTTCCATTCTGTACTTGGCTTGACAGCTTCCTCTGCCGAATTTGCACGCGTTTGATATTCATGCTTGTCACTCACGATGTCCGGATCGTTGTTCTCCTAAATAACGTTCGTACGGTGCGTTTGAATTTCCGTAAAAATATGATTTCCTTCGGCCTGTCTAACGCGTTTATCTACCTACCATGATTCTGAATAATCAAATAAATCGAAACAACGATTTTATTTAATTTATATGTTTAAGATACTTCGATGTAACCAGATGGAAACTAATTGAATTAGAATATTATTAGGAACCAAACGTACTTAGCAAATTATCTAAGAATTTCTTTCTTCTATCAAATGAGTAACTCTATGTAAATCTTTAATTAAAACATATAGATTTCAAACTTCCGAAACTCTAGTTATACAGAAATATTATCATTAATTAAAACTCCATATTTCCTACAAAATTTTCATAGTTATGAAGTCCACAATATAATTTAGTTATCCATTATAATTAAATATCTATTGAAATAATTCGAATATTTTTATTTCATCAAAACAACGAACAACATACGAAAACAAACCACGTCGTTCTACAAGCAAAATCACACAGAACTTAACAAAATGAACAATCTACTTCCACCAATAACTTCCAAAAAAGAAAACAGTTCTAATCGACATCGAATCCAATTACACTTTTCAATTCACCACTTTTCTCACGCCTCTATTCCCCAGAAAACGCAGAATCAACTAAACAAAATGAACAGCCTACTTCACCAATACTCCCCAACAACAAAACAACCCCAAGCAACCTCGAATTCAATTACACTTTCCATTTCGCCACTTTCCTCACGCTCCTATACCCCAGAAAATGCAGAATCAACTAAACAAAACGAACATCCTACTTCCACCGATACCCCCCAACAACAAAAAACCCCTAAGCAACCTCGAATTCAGTTACACTTTTCATTTGGCTACTTTTCTCGCGTCCCCATTTCCCAGAAAATGCAGAATCAACTAAACAAAATGAACATCCTACTTCCACCGATACCCGCCAAAAACAAAAAACCCCCAAGCAACCTCGAATTCAATTACACTTTCCATCCCGCCACTTTCCTCACGTCCCTATACCCCAGAAAATCCATAAATATCCACACCGCGTTTCGCGTGCACTCCCCCGGCGCGGCTCGACCGCAACGACTTAGAATGCGCGGAACAACGCCGGAAGTCCGAGGAATCAGTTCGAAAGTTTCGCGTTCGCCGTTCCGAGTTCCCATTAAACCGGGGGGGGGGGGGGGTCGGTATTGCGAATTCCCGATCGTCCCTGCGCAGGGAAACTATCGAGGAACGCTCGTCCCCGGGATCCCGGAGTCTGGTCACGGGTTGCAAATCTCGTCTAGGTTCCTGTTCTCCTCCCGCACTTCTGACGCAGCTCATTTTTCCCCGATATGTCTACCGAACGCGATTTTTATCTCGAGCTGAAATTGTACACCGGTCGCTTGAAACGGAAAGGAGAGGGCTCTAGAGAAAGAGGGGGAGAGAGAGAGTAAAAAAAGTTGGTAAGGAGTCAAGGGGCAAAGGGGAAAACTGCGTACGTGCCTTGAAATCATTCCTCGGCGATGACTCGATCATCGGCCGCGCGCCGCGCATATTGCCGATCGATTCGCTAAACCGTCGATCGTTTTCGAACGCTGAACCGATTTATCGATACCTTGTCGACGCGACGCACAGTGAGGCTGTTCATAGGCGAAACCTTTAAATTCGATGTTGCATAATGAAAATCGAGGGTTATCGATGTGTTGCTAAGTAGTGGCTACAAATTGATTTTCAGTTAACCCTTTGCACTCGAGAGGTGACTCAGTCAACATTTCATCTGATATAACAAAATTACCAAGTGTTGTATATAATATTAAGTTTTGTGTAATACATCAATATGTAGAATATTTATATAAAACAGCTTTGTTTCTTAATTTACCTATGTTTTCTCATAGTTCGTTTCAAACAGTGTCTATCTCATCGGGAAGTGTTGAATTTTTCTAGTGAAGAGCTTCCGAGTGCAAAGGGTTAAAAAATAACAATTTCATCGATCAGAGTTGAGAAAAAAGTCATAAGCCAAGGGGTTAAGTGCGACACGTATAGCTTCAGAAGGCTCGAACCCATCGCTCAGTCCAGTGTATCCAGTTTCCATCGGCTTCCGAGCGACTCGTATAGCTCGTTGACGCTCGAAGGGTTAATATCCAATTGGAATTCCTCGAAAAATTCATTGGATCGGCGGAGGGGCGCGAGCGAGTAGGGTGAGCGTCGTCGCGCGACGTTTAACCGAAGTTTTCCAAGGCGAGTGGGCGGCGTTGAGAGCGCCGCGGCTCGTAAAGCTGACTCGTACGTATTTGAATATGATTTTAATGCTTCCGTTCGGTGCGCCGGGAGCCGCGTCGCGTTGCTCGGCCGCCGATAATACTCCTCGCCCTTTTGGGTTTCGTTAAAACCGTGGAATGAAACGGCAAGTGTACTCACTCTCCGACGTGCTCGCCATTCCAACACCGTTTGTCGGGGTACTCCTCGCAGATCGTGTCGGCCAGAGTGCCGTAGAAGGTCCGAGACCTGACGACGCTCGCCAAGAAATTACCCAGCTGCACGTGCAACTGCGTCGGTAATGCTCTATGCGTGACAGGAGGCGCAGCTGCGTGCATCTCGAGGCCGCTCGTCGACGATTTCCCCGTTGCAGCTGCATCCGAGCCGGCCGTAACGGTCCCGTCGCTCTTCGACTGCAGTTCCGGACGGCCGCACAGTTTTTTCACCTGAAACACCGAATCGTAAACCTTTGTTTTAGATTTGCTCTTTTTCACGTAGGTTTTGTGGGTTAAGGGGCTCCTTTGTGGGCTTGGGACGGATCGGATGTTGGCTAGGTAATGGGAATTTTTATGGTTGATACCAAAATTTTGGTTGAGAGATGGAAATGTTTGAACGTTGATTGTAATACAAAGAGAATTTTGATGGTAGTACATAGAAAATTTTTGTGGTAACGAGGTGGAAGTATTTGAACGTTGATTGTAATACAAAGATAATTTTTATGGTAGTACATAGAAAATTTTCGTGCTAAATAGATGGAAATGTTTGAACGTTGATTGTAACACAAGGAGAATTTTTATGGTAGTATATAGAAAATTTTTGTGGTAACGAGATGGAAGTATTTGAACGTTGATTGTAATACAAAGAGAATTTTGATGATAGTATGAAGAAAATTTTGGTGCTAAATAGATGGAAATGTTTGAACATTGATTGTAATACAAAGAGAATTTTGATGGTAGTATGAAGAAAATTTTTGTGGTAAAGAGATGGAAGTATTTGAACACTGATTGTAATACAAAGAGAATTTTGATCGTAGTATGAAGAAAATTTTGGTGGTGAAGAGATGGAAATATTTCAACGTTGATAGTAAAGCAAAAAGAATTTTGATAGTAAGACAAAGAAAATATTAGTGGTAAATACATGGAAATATTTGTACAAAGAGAATTTTTATGGTGAGGCAAAGATAATTTTCAAAGCTTTCTGTTACAAACAAGAAATAAGAAGCAAAGAGTACGGTTTCCAACGTAACAAACGTGAATTGGAATTTTATCTCGATTCGATTTACTTCGTGATCCGAATCGCCCCGGCTTACCCTGCCAAAGACAGTAGCAGCTACCCAAACTACGTATAATCTTCGAGAAACTTGCTTCGGAGAAAATAAAACAATTCACGTACCACTTCTTGAAACTCCAGCTAACATGTGGGTTAAGCAGATCCATTTCCCAATCACCGATCTCTCCCTTCGAAACACATTTCAATCGTAATCCCGATAAATCCACTCTCGCAACTTCCTCCCGACCTTCGCATAGAATTTTATCGACGCGCGGTTTCTATGAATTTATCTCACTGTTTGCAAACTTCCCTCGAAACTGTGTGCTCAACCGAATTTCCTTCGTCCCTACAGCGCTTCCAACCTGTTGGAACTATTACTCGGAGGAATCAAATTTTATTTAATCGCAATCCCTACAAATTCAGAAACTTCCGCCACCTGCGAGCCACGAATTACTTAACTTCTCGAACGTTTATAACGATATCCCGAATAATCCCGTACGAACGACAGGATCTCCGACCCTCGAAGCGTCTAACAGCGGAATAGAGGGATGTACTTTTCAACTTTGAATATTTCACGCGGCGAACGGCCCATCGCGTCGAACGTAATCAATTATTTACGTATCCCCCGTGACTCGCGGCGTGCGTCCGGCGCGCAACATCAATCTCGCTCGAATTCGCGCGCAACTGGGTCAAAATGCATACGCGTTGATCAGGACGCATCGCGATCGCAGAAACAGCACCGCACGGGATCGTCATTCGGGTTATCGTTCGCATCTCTCGACGTCCTAATTACTTTTTAACGCCGGCTATAAAAGGAAATAAGTCGGCGTTGGGACTTCTCAAACCGGCATAATCGTAAAACCGGCCGTCAGGCCTGTTGTAATTAAGACGGCACGCGTGGGCGTGCAAACGTCGCTCTCGGTCCTCGTCGATTTCCTTTTTTATTCCGCCTCGCCCTTCCCCGTTGCGCGCTGCTCTACGCGAGCCTCCTTCGTTCTCGTTATACATCGTTTCTCGCGCGGTTCCTTTTCAACGTTGCGAGTATCTTTACATCTAGCCGAAAGTAATGCGTTCGCCTGTTCTATTCGGGCAGGTTAATGGGACGACGTCACGTGGACGAATGGAAATGTTAAGGTTATGAGAGATTTGTGTATGTGTAATGTTGTGAGAGCGATGTATACTTTTACTTCGAGGGTTATGGAGATAATTGGGACGTTGAGTAACTGAGTTAACTAATTTGCGAAGATTGTGTTTAACCCTTTGCACTCGAAAGCTTTTCACTGGACGTATTCAGTATTCTGCGATGAGATACTGACGAGATAAAGTAACTGTCCTTCTTAATTTATATATGTTTTCTCGTTAATTAATTTCAAAGAACATGTATTATGTTAATATTAAGCTTTGCATGATGCATCAATATTTGGAATATTGAAATGAAATAACTATCCTTCTTAATTTATATATATTTTCTCGTTAATTAATTTCAAAGAACATCGTCTGTATTATGTTAATATTAAGCTTTGTATGATGCATCAATATGTGGAATATTGAAATAAAATAACTATTCTTCTTAATTTACATATATTTTCTCGTTAATTAATTTCAAAGAACATCGTCTGTATTATGTTAATATTAAGCTTTGCATGATGCATCAATATATGGAATATTGAAATAAGATAACTATCCTTCTTAATTTATATATGTTTTCTCGTTAGTTAATTTCAAAGAACATCAATATTCCATATATTGATGCATCATGCAAAGCTTAGTATTATATATAAGACTTTATAATTTTGCAAATCACATCAAGTGGTGACTGAGAGTCACCTCTCGAGTGCAAAAGGTTAACGCTAGATTTACGGGCGTTTATTCTAAACTTTATTCTATTGTTTCTAGAAAACTAGTTCGTCTATATAAATTGCGAAAATTATAACTTCAAAACCAGACTATAGCAATGCGTATTCGCATAATTCTACGAATCGAAATCGACTTGAACTGATACTAAATAAATAATTAGAAAACGCAATATTCGTCAATGTGACGGGTTCCGTGAATCTAGTGTTAAAAATGACAATATTAGCATGAATATTCTCTGAATGTTTTACGTGCGAAGTAATTTTAACCCTTTGAACTCTGTAAGCTCGAATATTGCAAAATCTTGGCCATTTTTCCGTATAATTATTCTTTCGTAGCAAAGAAAAGCAGGAACAATTATCAATTATTTGACGTTACAGTTCTTGTATTACACTATTCTCAGCTTAGTTACGTTATTAAACATTTTTATTCAATGTCGGTTACCTTGCATGCTACGATTATCAAGTAACTCATAAGCGTCGGTCATCAGTGACTGGCATGGCGCTTGACGCATTAAATGAACTATAACAATTCGATTCGGTCGTGTTGAATATTACATTCAACGTGTTAAATATATCATACTCCATAATTCTTCCATGCCAAATCGAGCAGCGACTGAGAGGAGCCTACGGAGCGCGAAGGGTTAAAAACCTCCGATCATTTTCACGAGTCATTGTATAGAAATCCCGTAGGCAGAACCTTCAGCATTCAAAGACAGCCGCGCGCGGCCGCGATTCTTATGCAATTGCAAGGGCACTAGAGGATAGAAGCACGTCGGCCCGTTAAAACGCATCGCTTTGGCTCGCGTGTTGCTGCGTGCACGGTGCTTTTTCCTTAGCCTCCCACGCGGCAGACGGTTTCTGCCGACGCAAGACGATCTTCCGCCTCCTCGCGCGGCGCGGCGTGGCGTGGCCTCCTCCTCTCTTTTCGTTTCACCTTCGTGGAAGGAAAAGGAGGCGGTCGATAACTCGGGCCCACGGGTTAGACGCGTCACCCTTGACCCGGAATATAAAACGATAATAACGTGTTCCGTTTCTGCGCCGCGATTCAAATGAAGAAGATTAGAAGATTAGGGGATTATCCCTCTGATAAGCGCACGCATACCCGGAGCGAAACGGTCCGCCGGCCGGGTAAGTACTGCCGCGCTGTACCTAAATGTACGATAATGGACCGCCGCGCGGACGGGGACTCGAAACGATTTCGTATCTCGATGGAGTGATGACTCGTGACACGGACCCGCGTGGGAGAAGGATCGCAGGTCGCGGTACCACGTTACCGGCCTCTCGAGATACGTGGTCTCGTTGCCTCGCTCCGAGAGGATTCTTCTTTCAGCGGGATTTTTCGTGCTTAACAATTGAATTACTGTAGTTTATTCTATTAAACGTTGCTTGGAAACGGAAATGTTATGGATAATGCTATATAATGCGGAGAGATTCAACTGGATGAAATGATTTGATATATTTTTCGCAATTTGTGTATTTTGCTCTATGAATTCGTGCGGCCATCTTTCTTTTGGAAGGGTTTTTAACGCGTTGAATGACGTAGGGTCACCGGTGACTCCCAATTGAATTGCTATAGTTTGTTCGGTTAAAGGTTGATTATTTGAAAACGGAAATGTTATGGATAATACTATATAATGCGGTGACATTCAACTGGATGAATATGCGATAATAATAATGCAATGCAATGAAATGATTTAGTATTATATTTTTCCCAGTTTGTGTATTTTGCCCTATGAAATCGCGTGGCGCTCAACGTGTTAATGATTCTTTGTATTTATAGCAGTGATCTGATTGATGATTTTGTACTCGTGATTGTGATTTTGAGGTTTGTGGAATTGAGACTTGATTTTGGTAACTGATTTTGTGTTTGTAATGGTGATTCTGATTTTCGTGGTATTCGTTTCTGATTTTGTTGTATTGATTGGGGTTTGTGTAATTGAGCTTTGATTTTGTAGTGTTGATTTTGTCTTTGTAATATTGATTAGATTTTATGGTATTAATACATGATATTGTAGTATTTTATTTTAACTTTTTAATACTGATTCTTGCTTTTGTAGCATTGATCTTTGATTTTGCAATATTGTTTTTGTCTTTATAGTACTGATATAGGAAGAACGAACCAATAGGTAATAGTTAAAAGTATTTTGTAATTATTCTTGTCTTCTGTAGCTATCTTTTACTGTTGAGTTGCACAGAGAAATCTATATATGTACATATATATAATTTATAACGCACATGAAGTAAGGAGTATCTATATTTTAATTTCGCCCGGAAAAAGTGGCACACGCGTCGCTTTTATGAATATTTATATATAAGTGACGGCAGTTTAAATATATAACGAAGCATTTTTCAGATACGCCCGATGTTGTCGAGAAATTAAAAAATATTCTCATGACGCGGACAAATGAGTCTACCGCCGGAGCGATATAAATTCATGTTACGTGTCGGGAAACTTTCAACCTCTTGAAATGCGACAGTCTGAACTATGTTTCATACTTAGAATGATTGTTTGCATTCATCTTCCTTGTATTTCATTATTTTTATCTGTTTCTTTGGCATATCATCAAGTTAATATAAACTGCGAGCACGTGTCGAACAAACTGCTACAATCCTAATCTTCAAAAAACCCGAAAACCGTTTTTCATCAGTCACGAAATCAAATGAACTTCCAATCTTAAATAAGCTTTCGAATTCCTCTCCAAAATTCAATTTCTGATTCTCTCACTTTTTAACCCTTAGCACTCCAGGGTGTTTTGTAATCTATCAGCAACTGCGACTAATTTTTATAGTATTCCCAGCGAAAATGAGAAATGCTATAACATTTCTTCGATCTTTTATTTTCCTTAGCACAAAATTTGGATGTGTGGAAAATCGAATGGTTTTAGGGTAGTTTCTTTAAGATTCATTGAAATATTTAATATTATAAGGGGTGCAATATTCGAGCCTACAGGGTTCGAAGGGTTAAAACTCTATTTAGTTTCCTATACAGTGGACTCAACCTCACTATCATTCTCAACTAAACAACCAAAACACAAGCTTCCAAACCTCAACCCTCCACGGACACCTCCAACTCCCAATCTCCTTCAATCCTCTCAAACCCTTCTCCACAACGACCACCACCACAATTTCCAAACAATCCAGACATCCCAATAACCTCACGCAACAATCTCCACCTTCAAAAACCAGAACAATCGACCAACTAACCCTCGACCGCCCAGAAATATTCCAAATTACCGGCGATCGACACAAATATTTTATCGTTAATAATTTATTAAGAAAAAAAAGAATTTTGATGCTTGTTTTATATCTATGCTTCCTCCAAAGCTTAACGATTCACAATAGAAAAGCAATTAATTTATGTTTAAAGAAAACTAACACTTAAATTTTTCAAATCTGATATTCGATCAGATATTTTTACTTTGTAGGTCAAGGGGTGAATATCACAACAATATTACAAAAATAACAAAAATAACACTAAAACTGCCAAGTCGCTTAAATTACATTGCTCCATTAGGTTAACTAACTAATTATTAGGAAAAAAGAATTTTGATGCTTGTTTTATGTCTATACTTCCTTCAAAGCTTAACGATTCATAATAGAAAAGCAATTAATTTACATTTAAAGAAAACTAATACTTAAATTTTTCAAATTCCATAATCGATCCGATATTTTTACATTGTAGGCCACAAAAATAACATTAAAACTGTTAAGTCGCTTAAATTACATCGCTCCATTAGGTTAACTAACCAAACAAAGCTAAAACGTCCAGAAACAGCATCAAACTCAGCACCCTGTCACCCTCGAAAGGTGTCTCTCGAAGAACACCGCTCTCGAACACCAACGGTCCATTTAATTGACATACCTCGCAGCGACATTCGGTATAATGGAAATAATTGTCCGCGGTATCAAGCTGATTCCCAATAATCCCCAGACGCCGCGGAATCAGAACTTTCTCGTTACGCGTCGAAAATGGAAAAAGAAAGGGGGCAGAAGGGTGAGAATCCAGCGATATTCTACTCGTTTGCATAGTTGCGCGGTGAATGATCGATACCGGGATCGATGTTACCGCGAAATCAGACCGAGAGGGGGGGGGGGGAGGCCGGCGGCGGTATCGATAACGCGATTTCGATAACGAGACGGGGCGGGTTGAACGAACGAGGCCGACACCGGGGGTGTAACGGCGCAACGTGCTCGTCATTAACGGCGGGGGGATGCCCACGTGAAATCTTACTGTTCACGGGTAACACGATATTTTTTACGTGTTCCGTCGGTGATTCGTTTAGTGGCTCTTCTTTTACTTCCTTCTTCCAGCCCGCCCCTCGCGGCCTTCCGCTCGGCGCGTTGCCACCTACACCGACGGCCCTCGCGCGGGCTGAGTCACGACTGGCTGCTGATCGAACCTCTGCGGACTTCGGTTCGTTCTGTCTGTTCGTTTCCGAGCGGCTCGGTAATTCGTGATTGTGTTGTCGTTGTACGGTTCATTCGATTAGTCGATGATTTTTAACCCTTCGCGGACGTCGACATTTCGGCGGGACGAAGCGTTCGTGTTTGGAAGACTAAGTCGGGCAAATGATTTAACACTGGAACTACCAGTCAAAATGATGGAGGCATTGAATATTCGAAATGATTCTGAAAATAGTTTCATTTGAGCACTGTAATGAATGTCTGAAGAAACTGAAGATAATCTATTGTTACGATTTTTATAGGAATTGCGTATTAATCGTATTAACACTAGAAATACCGTACCAGTCGAAACGACTGGTTTCGATTCTTTTGTTTAGCAATTATTGATATCTCCGAAGCATTGAATATTCGAAATGATTTTGAAAATAAATAGTTTCATTTGAGCACTATAACGAATGTCTGAAGAAACTGAAAATAATCTATTGTTACAGTTTTAATTTGTATCCCTTTCAAACTTTGCGAAAGAAGTTACAAGAATTTACATTTCTCTTCTGGCAGTTATCTAACTTGTATCTATAGATCTCATAATTTTATTTATAAAATCATTGTATATAATTGTGTCGTTTCTTAAATTGCTTTTTAAGGGAAATGTGTGCGTCAAATTGTAGAAATCGTTAATTATACTTTAATCTCTATGTAATTAGCATATCTATTCAATACTGCATTAACATTCGATGATTTTCTACAATTTTCAAGGTGATTCGAACGAAAATTTCAGTTTGATAAACGAAATTGCTGTAATTAGTATTACAACTGTGAAGCGGTTATTCCACGGGAAGAAGTAAACACAAATTCGTTCATTACCGGCAATTTGTTCGCCCCGATATTTTCAATGATCTAATTATATAGCCGTTTCAAGATTATACAAGCATTGTAGCCTGATTAAGAGAGGAAATAAACATAAAACAGAGACAATGTGCGCCGCACGGCGCGGCGTGCAACATTCGGTATGAATGCGACACGACCGGAGGCCGTAATTGATAAATATTAATGAAATGCATGCGGAGTAACCATTGCTTTCTCCGGCGGTCGTAAAATGCGGGGAAAAAGGGAGGTGTATCAGTCTTTATACTATTTCCCTCGGAAAAATGTATTCCGGGAGATGAAAAGGAATAGTCGTAAACGATATTAAGGAACACGAAAGGCTGAATAGGATGCATACATATTCAATATTGGATGAAAGCTTTATAGGTTATAGAATTGAGAAGGATGAATACATTTCCAAATACACGAGTAGTGCATACTGAATGGGAAAGGGTTCTTTCAGACACTTCAATTCAATTTCGAGGAATAACATTCATTTTTAATTATCTTCAGCTGGAAAAATATTTGGTTCTTATAATTCCGTAGGAAATTCTATATATAGAATTTAAGAGAAAATTCTCCTTTGATCGCTTGAGTTGTATTGTTCGCTGTAAGATCGTTGAATTATGACATTCTGCGACTAATAAATATCAGAGAATATTATACTGTGATAACCGATATCTCGAAACTGAATCTTTTATATTTACAATGTTCCTGGACCAAAACTGACTTTCAATTTTCGTAAATAAAAGCTACATGTTTAGTTCGATAAGAAATAAAATTTTTCACTTAATAACATTTTGTCTGAATATTTTCTGTAAAATCAATGACAGCAAACAGAAAGAGGAGAAGAATGCTAGAACCAACGATCTATTATCCAAATCAGAAGCTTACAATACTGATTTCAAAAGTTCTTTTAACCCTTGATTTCTTTTACAATCCTTTTCAATAAAACAACTTTATAGTTAATAATGTAGTAGAAAAATAAAAGAACTTTATACTTATTCTGCATCGACGTTCTGAAGCTTAAACAACGATAACAAACAACAAATATTTAACTTGCATGAAAAATAAATGACATTTAAGATTCCCAAATTCGGCTAAAAATTTTCAAGAGCTTAACACCATTATACAATGTTTCCAATGAAGAGCTTCCGAGTTCAAGGGTTAACCCTCTATAGTCCGAATTTTTGTTTCTAACTACAAACAAATGTAGCATAAAATTAACAAACATGTAAACAAAAATAAACAATATATTCAATAGTTTTAATAACCGATTAATTGATTCAATAGTTTTAACAATTGATATTAATACAATGACGTTAACGTGAGCGTATAAAAGTTGAAATTAATTCATTACTTAATTTCATTCGCCACTTTGCTATGCAAAATGAAATAAACCAAGATGCCAATACGTTGACATCTAACTTCAAAGTCAGGCCTACAGAAGATTAATAGAAATAAACCATATATATTCGCCGAATTCGGTTTACAATCCTCATCAAGAATCCAACACGAAAAGGGTTAATTCCTAGCAACGAATAAAACACTCATCGCGAACAGAGTCTCCGGAACGAAATGGTTAGCGTAATTTTTCAATTCGTCGGCTGAAATACACGCCAAGTTTCCTGCTTTCTTTGCTTTGAAACGTACGGTATCATTACGAGCGGTGCAACGACAATCTCGCCGGTTAGGGGAGATACGGGGAAGATTCATCCCCCTTTCCGGAAACTTTCCCCGGGAAATAATTGCGGGAAACGTGTATGGCTGTCGGAACGGCGTAACGCGATCCCTCGCAGGTGAAGTTCATGCCCGTGAACAGTGAACAGTGCGCCGAGGGGGGTGAACGAGGGGGGAGGAATCCCAATGCGGATGAAAGATGAGCTCGACACTGAAAACTTCGTTCGCGCGTCGCGTCCCGGTGACATCTTCCATCGCCCGAGGCTTTGCTGACCCGTTAAATCGATCGCGATATTCCTCTCACGGAAATAATTTGTCCGGTCACACGTCGTTCGCCGCGTGACACGTTTCTCAACGATTGAAATAAAATTTTAGAACTTCCGGAACACCGACGTCTTTATCGGAGAGTTATGGGTTGCGCGTTTGTTGGCGATCACTCTTCTATTGTGTATTTCAGTGGCTTGGACCGACGGTTTGGGCGAGGTCGTTGAATTCCGGAGTAAATAGGAATTTGTGACATGTTGGGTTAATTGGATACTGTTGGTATTGGTAATATTATTTGTTAATGGAATGAATGGATTGTAATATTGTGGTAGTATTAATGGTATTGATTAGTTGATTGGTGATATTGGTAACTGTATTGTCAGTATTTGAATTGTGATATTGCAATGATGTTAATGATATTAATTGTGATTAATTTGTAATTTTAGTAACTGTGTTATCAGTACTTAAATTCTGATATTGCAATGCTGTTGATAATATTAATTACAATTAACGAGAAATATTAGTATCTTTGTTACCAGTATTTAAATCTTGATATTGCAGTGCTGTTAATAATATTCATTGTAATTATTCAGTAATATTAGTATCTTTATTACCAGTATTTAAATCTTGATATTGCAATGCTGTTAATAATGTTAATTATAATTATTTTGTAATATTACTAACTGTACTAGTACTCAACCGAATCCCAATATTACAATGCCAATAATAATATTAATTACAAATAATTAGTAATATTAATATCTGTACTATAGTACCCAATAAATCCCAACATCACAATGCCATTAATATCAATCCCAATGATTACTACAATCAACTCTCACTACTAACACTATTCAAAAAAATTCTACCATCGCGTTACCGTTCCCCAATCACAAAAATTCCGACTTATTCCGAGTATTCCTAATATTTTTAGAAAACTCTAAATTCCAAACTCTACGTTTATCATACAACGCGTTCCGCTCGTCGCAAGAGAGCCGCGCGCAATCGACTGATCAAACACGAGCGGAAGGATCGCGCGGGAAAGGTCAAGGAATTCAAACGAATGCCATCCGGGACGTTTGAATTTCTTCCGTCAATGAGCTCCACGTTGGAATTCAAAGGATTCACGTGAAGCGTTTAGAAAAACGTCCGCGGCGAGTGTGAGGCCGAGTGTTCAAACACTGATGAATAACGCATCTTATATCCTATACGCGGGACAATACCGTTTTCGAAAGTCTACGACTATCCGCACACGATCTACAACACACAGGCCTGTGTCCAGCCCAGACGGATCGGCGCATGGCCGGGAATATAAAATGCCATATCTATTGGGACCTTCCCAGTCCTCCATAATACGACGCGCAAACGCCAGACGACCGGCCGTCTCTCTCGGCGTGCATGTGCGTGCATACGCATTTACATGAATACAAATCCGCCGACGACTTTTGTCAGCTGGAAACGAACCACTCGATCGCTCGCTGAAAGAACACCCTCCGGGGGAACAAAAATGGCGCCTTCCGACAGTGGATTTACGAGTCGATCCGTAAATATCGATGTCGAACGTTCACCCTTTGCACTCGAGAGGTGACTATCAGTCACCGCGTGATTCGATACAACGAAACTATCGAGTTGAATATTTAATATTTCAAGTTAAAGTTTGAATTGCTACGTGAAATATTTAAATGAAACACCTCCGTTGCTTAGTTTATTTATGAATTATCGTTACATTAGTTTCAAACGATATGACCTATGTCTCGTCGGAAAATGTTGAATGTTTCCATTGAGAAACTTTCGAGTGCAAAGGGTTGACCCTTAGTTTTGTAATCTATCAAACTGCAACTAATTTTTATAGTATTCCTAGCGAAAATTAGAAATTCTATAACGTTTCTTCGATCTTTTGTTTTCCTTCTCAGTGGAGAATTTGGATGTGTGGGAAATCGAATAATTTTAGAACAAAGCTATTTTATCGTAATATTTCTTAAATATTAACTTGTCCTAGTTTTTATTGCACAATTCTGCTCGATAAGACTACTTTATCGTCAATAATTCAGTAGAAAAGGAGAAATATTGAGAAAAAAATTACTTCAGAGGTGAAAGATTGATGATATTCCGTAATATTTAATTTGTACGAAAAATAAATAACATTTAGATTTGCCGAATTCAATTGAAAATCTTCATCGCGAGTTCGACTCGTCATTACAGGCGAAATTGTTAAACATCAAATTCAGTTTTAATAAATCAAGTGGCGAATGAGAGTCACCTCCCGAGTGCAAAGGGTTAAAGGTGACAGTAATCGACCTGGTTTTTCTCAGAGGAATATTCTGTCGATAGGCTGCGGAATTTCTAACGTAACATATTAATTCGAACTCAATTAGGTTAAACAGAATTCTTCGAGCTGGAATCTTTTAATTACGAATCAAGCGTGAAATTGAATCGTCTAGTTTTCACCATAGCAAATTAGAAACAACCACTTTAATTGGAAGGATCTCTCGTAGGAGAAAGAGAAAAAATTAATTACTAGATCTTTCTCGTTAAAGCACGGAATCCATTATCGCGAACGTTGCGAGGATCTCTGGAACTTCGGGAAGTTTATTCGAAATCTGTTACAATATTGATTAAAGCGAACCAGTAATTGACCTGCTATCGGTAATTAACCATTTCCCAAGGTATTCGAATGAATGAAATTCTGGAATATCTGATGGTTTGTAAAATGTTCAACACTAAAACCACCGAACAGTTCAATTGACTTTTTAAAATTTCGCTACAGAAACTCCAAGAGTGCAACTCTTCGGACTTTAATTGATTTACAATTCAATTTGCGTAGTGCTAAATGAATTTCCTTAATAATTTCTCAGAGAAACATTTGTTACCTTTCTAAATTGAAAAAGAAGACATCGGACATGAGTCATTTGACCCATCTGGTAGTTTTAATGTTAAGTGAGAAAATACCATTTAATTACACAACTTTTTGCTCGATAAAAATGCATAAAACTCAGCAGTCTACTTATTATCTTCGCACGACACCGATTACAATTCAGGTTTACGATTACACGTTGTTTTAGTTTTTTCGTTTCTACTCGACGTTTATTGCACAGATGTGACTTTTATGTTCTAAATGAACCGACAGCCCTTGCGAGCTTCTATCCGCGACGCACTATACTTCTAAAGAACAAATCCACGTATTTAGTATTGTCCTTATGGGAACCGAGTCGAGAAAACAATGGCGGTGGAATAGGGGAATTAACGACGATAGCGCAAGGGACCTTTCTTAAGCTCCGGAGTTCAGGTTAGACTGCATTGTCATAGCTTCTCGCCGAAGTTTTACGTAGTCGTTATTAGATAATGATTTGAGGCGTACAAAATGTAGGAGAAACAGAGGCCATAATTGTGATTAAATAAATTTAAATGCTACTATTTCTATAACAATGTTCTGCATTTTATTATCAGTGAATTAAATTGAAAACTGGACGTGCGAGGTATATTAAAACACTCGATTTAACCCAACGAAGTTGTAAAATTGAAAATTCAATATTAAATTATTCTATAATCTACCAACACATGGAAATAAAATAGTTTCGTCACTGAATTTATGCAAGGTAGTTGTTTATAATAATTGTAAAAAATACCATTGATATTTCATCGGAAAATAAGGAATATTTGTTGGGAAAGATATTCTCGAGTGTAAAGAACAAGCGGAGGATTTAGAAGTAATTTACGAAGGTAATTAAAATGAGATTCTTCCGTTCGTTAAAAATGTACACCTCGCAACAGTCGGAATTGACCTGCTCGACCGTGTAGCGAAACAATACAGTGTTTTAAACTGCGAACATTAACGGTGTATTTCAGCCGTTTTATCGCGCGCCGCCGTTGAAAAATGTTCACGTTAATAATTTCGAGACAGATATGATACTATGTAAAACATAATGTAACGAGATATACGTCCGTAAATGGGCACGTAACCAGTCGCGACTTGGGACGTTCATTAAAGTCAAGAAGAAGTTCCGAAGTTGCATTAATTAACTCCGCCTGTAAGTTTCAAGTACCAGTTATTGTATCCTCGTCCTTTTTAATTCAATTTTCTGGTATTCAACGGGCGAATATAACTTTGATACTTCGGGCTCCAGTTAATGTATATTACGTCACGTGTTCCCCGAGATTCTACGTTTTCACACTTTTTTGTAGGAACGTCGTTTGAACATATTTCCCACGAACTGCAATTTCCTTTTCGTGTGTTTATATTTTCTACTGAATTCTTTATGAATCTTTCTGTATCTTCATGTATAATGCAAATTGCTGGTGTGCACTTTCTGAAAATTGTTATAAATTGGATTTTATATTTTAAATAAATTTTATAGATTGTTAGGTGTAAGCAATGTTTGATGAGAATGTAACGGGAATTAATAGAAATGTAACAAGAATGAATGAAAATGTAATAAGATTGATTGTTATGTTATTACATATCTTATTAGATGTTATTGCATCTTATTAGATGTAAGCAACGTTTAATAAGAATATAACAGGAATTCACCCTTTGAACTCTGCAGGTTCCAATATTGCACCAGTTATAATATTAAATATTGTAATGAATCTTAAAGAACCTACCTTAAAATTATTCGATTTTCCATACATCCAAATTTTGTACTACGAAGGAAAATAAAAGATCGAAGAAATGTTATAGCATTTCTAATTTTCGCTAGGAATACTATAAAAATTAGTTGCTGATTACAAAACAACCTGGAGTGCTAAGAATTAATATTATAACTGGTGCAATATTCGAGCCTACAGAGTTCAAAGGGTTAAACATCAAATTTCATAGTTTCACTGCGCGAAATCAAGTTTCTAATTTTCGCTAGGAATACTATAAAAATTAGTTGCAGTTGCTGACTACAAAACAACCTAGAGTGCTAAGGGTTAATAGAAAGGTAACAAGAATGAATAAAAATGTAATAAGAACGGACGTAACAACAGTAAAATATAAAATCTATTTTCAAATAATTCATTTGTCTTTCATTAAATTCGCGCACGTCCGTGCCAACCGATTCTTTTTATACGTGCATCACGGTCTCGTACTTGAATATGTATGCCCAATTCAGGAAGAGTGAATGGAAAAACGAGGATTCCATTTACAAACCTAATACACTGTATGAATCGTTTGGTTCAATGTCAACGTTTACATATTGTATCAACGTTTCCAACGCGTGCGGACCGACCGTACTCATGTAAATTGCGGAACGACCGCGGAGCTGACAAACTTCGTTGCAAATAAATATCGAACTTCACGCCGCGGAATCGCAAATAAAATATTTAATCGTCGAGTCCGAGGTGAAT
The DNA here is from genome assembly GCF_051020985.1 of Nomia melanderi. NCBI lineage: Eukaryota > Metazoa > Arthropoda > Insecta > Hymenoptera > Halictidae > Nomia > Nomia melanderi. The sequence goes on from NC_135003.1 coordinate 13,004,821, forward strand.
TGTTTACGGAAACTTCAGAATGCAAACAATTGATTTCACGTAGAATATTCATTCGGGTCCTGTATATTGACACTTAACGGTGCAACGCCGCCATATAAGCGACAAAATTCATTTGATTATTCTTACCGCTGTTATTGTTGTAATATTTACAATTCGTTTTACCTTTTGCGGACGAGGGCTGTTTGAAATGTACGAAAACTTCGAGGGATGGAGATACATTATATATCAATTCCTTAATTAATAGAGAAAAGGGAAACTACGCGCTGGTCCCTTGCTGTTTAATTAAATCATTTGTCTGCGACTTAGTCATCCAAATATAATATTAAATAATTAGAATTTTAATGAAATTAATATATATTATATATAAATTATTTATATAATATATTATAATATATAAAATAGTAATTAATATATAAATTATTTATATATTAACATATTATAATATAATATATATTAATATATAAATAATATTAATTAATTAATAATAATATTAAATATAACGCTTACTTCATAAATCAGAGATGCTCAACTGAGAGTCTTTCAAGCTTTTTATTCCTCTCTTAGCGATAAACTATTATATGTGGATTATTCAGTTTAATGATGCGAATAGATTAATACTAGAACTATCGAACATTTAATACGATTGATACGTGATTTCTATGAAAATTGTAACAATTATTCTCGATTGCTTCAGACATTCATTACGGTATTCAAGTGAAACCATTTTCGAAATCACTCTTTCAACCTCTGCATTCGCGAGGTCTCTCAGTAACCACTTGATTTAAAAAGGTAAAAGTTGATTTTTAAAAGTAAAATTATAAAGTATTGCATAATTTTGTCGTAATTATATCATCTTTAGTATTATCTCAACAGTATACTACAGGATAAAAGGAAAAGCAAATTTTTCAATTTTACCACTTATAGTATTTCATGGAGAAACACTTCAACCCTTTGCACTCGAGAGGTGACTCTCACTCATCGTTCAACTTGATATAACAAAATTATAAAGTTTTATACACTATATTAAATTCTGTATAATGCATCAGTAAGTGAAATATTGAAACAAAATAAATTTCTTATCAACTCATGCGTTTTCTTATTACTTAGCTTATTTCATATTTTTTCGATTTCAAGTATTTTGTACCATGAAAACGTGCGGCATTCAACGCGTTAATTATCAAAATTCATCTTTACTCGTCTCATTTTTCAGAAAGTCCTTTCAACAGCTTCCGAATATGTTGTACAATAACTTCCGAGGCCAGAACATTCCCCCCGATCCATCTTTCCCCAACTCGACCGCATCTTCTGACAAATATCCGCGCAACATCCACCCATATTCTTCATTTCCATAAACCAATAGCACGCCGTAGCCGCGGCAACATTTCCCCAGCGAAAATAGCGGGAAGACATCATCGTCCTTCCAGCGGAACCCCTAAAAGGACAAGATATTGCTGCGAGCCAGGCGGAGGGCGCGGAAACGAGGCTCACGCGAACTGTTTACTCTCGCGAATTCCTTACGTTAACCGGATTAAAGCTGGAATTTGAAGGATTCCCATCGCGGCATACCGGGCGTTTATTAAGGTCGCGCGTTGCATACGTTCCCGTTGCCCGAACAATGTTAATGCACAATACCGTCGGCGAACACGGGGCCAGAGGAAGGCGCCGCCTGGTGTAATAAGTAGGGACAAGTTTATTCCATGACAGACTTCCATTAGCTTGGTTACTTCGACGCGGCGGCCCGGCGAGGGAGGAAATAGAATACGAAATCGCGAAACACCGTGCACGCGTACTATACACGGTGTACCATTAACTCTTCGCACTCTTTCACTCTCAGTCACCGATTTCACGCGGTGAAACTGTAAAATCTGATGTTTAACCCTTTGAGCTCTGTAGGCTCGAATATTACATCATTTATAATATTAAATATTTTAAAGAATCTTACAGAAACTACCCTAAAATAGAAAATAGAGGACGTACACGGTGTACCTTTAATTCTTCGCACTCTTTGACTCTCAGTCACCGATTTCACGTAGTAAGACTATAAAATCTGATATTTGAATATTTCAATGAATCTTAAAGAAACTACCCTAAAATAGGAAATAGAGGAAATAGAATAGGAAATCCCGAAACACTGTGCACGCGTGCTATACACGGTGTACCATTAACTCTGCACTCGAGAGGTGACTCAGTCATCACTTGATTTTACACAGTGAAACTATAAAATCTGATGTTTAACCCTTTGAACTCTGAAGGCTCGAATATCGCACCAGTTATAATATTAACCCTTAGCACTCCAGGTTGTTTTTTAATCTATCAGCAACTTCAACTAATTTTTATAGTATTCCTAGCGAAAATGAGAAATGCTATAACATTTCTTCGATCTTTTATTTTCCTTAGTACGAAATTTGGACGTGTGGAAAATCGAATAATTTTAGGGTAGTTTCTTTAAGATTCATTGAAATATGTAATATTATAACTGGTACAATATTTGAGTCTACAGAGTTCAAAGGGTTAATTTCATGAATCTTAAAGAAATTACCCTAAAATTATTCGATTTTCCACACGTCCAAATTTCGTACTAAGGAAAATAAAAGATCGAAGAGATATTATAGCATTCCCCATTTTCGCTAGGAACATTATAAACAACCCGGAGCGTTAAGGGTTAACGTTGAATTTCGTATAACGCGTCGATACGTGAAATATTGGAACAAAACAGCTTTGTTTCTCAATGTACTTGTGATTTCCCTTCGAGTTAATTTCGAAGAATATTGTGGGAACCTACGTGACACCCTGTACATGCATGTACCATAAGTACGCTTCATTATCTACGCCGCGATGTGGCAGCGTGCTACGGCAAACGCGGCGACGCCTTTTCCACGGATCGAACGGCGAAGATACCAGGTGAAACCTGGCGACGGGGCTAATTCAATTACGAAGTTACGATCGACGCGAATTCCAGTAATCAATCACACGGCAACGTCAAACAGAAATCGGAACGGACACGCGGCAGTGAAATAATATTGGATTCAACCGTCGGGCGGCGCGACTCACGGCGGAGCCGTCGAAATCGCTCGCGATGGCTGGAGGAACAAAGGGTTGCAAGGTGGTCCCTTTGAACGATGGCGTCGAGCCAGGTTTTCTTTTATTCAAATGGAACAAGAAAGATTGATGTTTCCGCGCGAATTTCTCTGGGATAGTTGGAGGTGCAAGGGAGTCTTCAACCTTTTGCCTTGCAACAACGCGTCAGATTCGTGGCGAAGATTTTTTAACGTTGAATAGTAATACTCATTCTTTAATAACGAAGGCGAACGATATTGGAAATAGTTATTAACGATTTAGTATTACAGTAGTCATATTACGAGTGTTTTATGAATTGCTGATGCGATGATTAGTTCTAGTAACCCTTTGCACTCGAGGGGCGCCATTCAGTCGCCATTTGCTTTGACCCAATAAAATGGTAAAACTTTAAATTCAATGTTAAATTTTATTTAATGTATCAACATATGGAACATCAAAATAAAATAGTTCTGTTACTTAATTTATGCAGGGTATTTCTTTATGTTAGTTGTAAAAAATATCATAATGAATATTTGTCGAGAAAAATATTCTCGAGTACAAAGGGTTAACACGTTGACTACCATGAGAATTTCTTTGACGGGCAATAGACGTTTAAGAAAGGTTTTATTTGAATTTGTCGAGTGGTTAATGGGAAATTAAATGGAATTGTTGATAAAAGAATGTTTAAGTATTCAAATATTGAAGTTTCACCTCTTTACCAGTCGAAGAATATTTCCAGTAGAAATCTGGACCTCTCACCTTCCAATTTAGTACAATTTCAATGAACGTTTAAGCAAACCTTCGAATTCCCTTCGAGTTCCCTATACTCTAATGTCCTAATTTTCTAACCGAAATTGACAATTTAAACCATGAAACGTGTTCCTCGGTATCTACCGCTGAACGTTCATCTTATTTGCATAGTTCTCGGAAGATCGTTGAAATTAATTATCTGATAATACGCGTAGCAGGATCAATTACATCTTACTCACATCAATTAAAATATAATTCCTTTCAGGCCATTATTATTCACCTTCAGCTAGGCTCGCATGAATATTCATGATGGTTAAATCACCCGGTTAACATGTTCAAGCAGTCTCCCCGTGTTCCCAGCGAAGAGGACCAAAAGTGATCGCAAGATGTACGGTGAAACACTGAAATACCATTTCCATTTTGCCGATCAGTCCCAAAAAGAAATTTCGAATTCTCTTTGTGCCCGCCGGTTTCACGCGGAACGTCGAACAACGGGGCCGTTATCGTTCACCATTAAGCATTAATCATTTCCATTATGCATGATTATCGATCTATCGCGTCGCGGTCTACTAATGTAATTGCAAATCGCGATAATGAAAGCAAACATTCGTCCGTTTCCATCGGCGTGGATATTAATGGCGGGAAACTATACGATAGCTTCACCAACGTGGCAATAAATATCGATCACCGCAAGGAAGCAACGGAATTCTATCCCGCGGCTTAAGTATTCGGATATTTATACCTTCCGTTGTTGCAAGCAACGGAAATAAAGAATTTTTACAGGAACTACATACGAGTCGCTCGGAAGCCCGGTTAAGTCCCGAAAAGAAACATTGAGAAAATTAATGTTTTAGCTTCGGAAATGGCTGTACAATATATTCAGAAGTAATTAGGAGGGTTCTCTGGTATAGGACAAATAAGGAGAGGGGTAAAGCCTTTAATGATTAAGAGAAATATTGTTTATTTCAATAGAATTTACGAGAATCAGAAAGTATTAGGAAATGGATTTGGTTTCTGGGCGATTGAATATAATGTTTGCGAATAGTATAGAGATAATAAATATTCATAGATATAATAAATTATATTAGGGTTTAATGAATATTTATTATTGTAATAAATTACAGTAGGGTTTCGTAAATCTACTATATTACGTTTTCACGTCAGAGAAGAGTAATGCATTTCAATGCTGTAATAATCGACAAATCGAACGGAACCGAGTGTTCCATGTAGCGCAAAAAAAATTTCTGTGAAAATTAGAGAAGCCGGGATGATTCGTGAAAATGGTAAAAACTGGAAATACCCGTGGAAACTAGAAATATTCAGACAAACGGTGAAAATTGGAAGCGTCCGTAAAAATGACGGCAATTGGAGTGTCCGTAAAAATGGTAGAAATTTGGACAAAAGCATCGTGTGAACTTTGAAAAATTTATACTTCAACTGGTTAGCAATTGCTCAGAGTCAAACATGTAGTTTGTAGTTGTACGTTGTCGTATTTACATTTTAAAATTATAAAAATGGCATTGTCGAACGATAAGTGACCATTTCGTGAGATTTTTACCAAATTTCTTAATCACTGTTTTAACCCATGTTAAGTTGTGCTGTCTATAAACGAATCTCGCGGGTTTAACAGGGTCGAAATTCGATAAGGGTTTCGCGGTCCGGTTTCCATGACCGCGAAATTAATTCGTCTGTTTGCGATGCGACCGCGGCCACCGCGAAAAGTCTCATTTATCAGCGTGACGTTGTTCCGGCCGGTTTGATTCGCGCAGGTATTCTACACCCGCGGCGAGAATGCCAGTGAGTCATAGACGCAACAGATGGAAATTGGAAAGTAAACATTCGCTAAATAACATCTATAAAATTCGACATGAGTGAAATTGAATCAAAATGTCTCATTCCTGACGTCTTCTCTTCGCAATTACTAGAAAGGTAACAGATGTCTCTCTGAGAGATGATTACAGAAACTGATTCAGCGATACGCAAACTGAATTCGCAGTCAATTAACCCTCTGGCTACGGCAGAATTCTGCGTCTTCAGTTTGCAATTGTTAAAAGCGTAACATATGTTTCTCTGAGAAATGATTACAGAAATTGATTCAGCAATACGCAAACTGAATTCTATATCAATCTCGATAGACGCGCTCTCAGAGTTTCTATAGAGAAATTTCAAGAAATCAATTCAACTGCTCGGTAGTTTTAGTGTTATAATGATAACACTAAAAAATTAATATGTTGATCCCTAGACTATATTAACACTTTGCGGACGAACGTCCACATTTCGAGATGAAATGCTCATATTTGAAAGACTAAGTCGCGAACAATTAATTGAATTACTGGAACAACAAGAGATCAGCACGTTTCGGTTCCTTCTATTAATTAAGGAATTGATATATAATTTAGCTTCATCTTTTGAAGGTTTTGTATATTTCGAAGAATCCTCGTTCGCAAAGGTTTAAAGTCGATCTGCGAGACCGTTGAAAATTTGAATGGATCCGCATTTTCTTTCGTGCACGACGAAAACTGACCAATTGGACACGCATTCCTTCCGCCAGCATTCCCGTCGTATATACGCAAACGAGGCCGCGGCCCATCCGTCGAGACAGAGGGGAATTTGAACGTTGCGAGCCGCCCACGCGAAAGCATCGGCCCGAAACAGGAACTACAGATTATCCCCGTTCGCAGAGTCCCGCCTCGGCGTGCATGCATAGTGATCCAGTTAAGATGTCCCACACGTGACGCCGCGCGTCGTCAGAGACCGTGCATTATCCAATGTTCCTAATGACGTTATTATCATCCGGCTAATTTCTGATCGTCGAAGCCGCCCGGTTTTGCAACGCGCGGTTTTACCTCGAGCGCGGCGGCTCGGGGGGCAGTGGTTCTCAACGCGAGACGCGGGAGAGAAATTACGCGAGGCGGCTGGGAGCTTGCGATGGCGATTACCGAGCTGGCGTTTGAATTTTATTGTTAAGCAATCGGGGATTCAGTTGTTAACCTGTCAATTGTGGAATATAATATGAAAAATTTCTGATAATATTGAGATGACATGCGCGATTAAGTTTCAGATTAGTTCTTGGCAGAATATTTATAAGGTATTAAGGAATGCCTACGTATTTTGCTAGTCATCGATTTTACGAGGAACTCACACGTGAGCAAGAGAATATTTGCTAGTAAATTAAATTAAAAAGCAACAGCAAGTTTTGTATATTTAATGGGATAATGTAGTCAGGAATAGGATAATGAAGGGGATATAGATAGAATATAATGTTCGTTATAAATTCATTAGATAAGTCCATTTAACACTTGAAATTTCACTGAATAAAGAAAGCGACAATGCGAAATATTTCAATGGTTAATACCCATAAATTCTAGTACATAACGGCCACCATAAAACAATAACAGCTTTATGCTCCGATCATTTTCATAATCTCGGTAACAGGTCGTTAACGTTACTCGATACACGCTAGAAACCTGGAGGACGCAATTATATGTTCAACAGCCGCGATCGCAGTTTCAAACACACATTTTAATGCCAGATTATGTAAATGCTGTGTCGAAATAAGTAGTTCGTTTCAATTTGATTCCCACACCCAGTTACAGTGCAATTTGCGTTCGTCTAACTAGAAGAGTCCACTTGTACAGGGTGTGGCGAAACGAGCAGTGCAACGTCGGAACTTAATTTTTACGCGAAACCAAGTGGAAAATATATTCAATTATCCAAAGTGCGCAGGGAAATTCACGGAAACGTGATATTTTAATTACTAAACAAAATATCGAATAATGTCAGACACAAGGTACAATAAAGATAATACATAATATGATAATATATGACATAAATCATACGATACTATATAACAGTCCCATAATATTGTAAAAAAACTATAACTACCATGTATTTAATTCTATATCTTACAACTTTCGTTTCAAGTATTTGATTGCATCGCTTATAGTTTTCAAGTTACTGAGTTTTGTCCAGAAAATGGCCGCGATTCGTTCGGTTTTGGTGGCAAGAATATAACAATAATTCAACTTTCCCGACAACTTTCGCAGCCCGGCGACGTGTTTCACCGTTCCTCGGGAACCCGAGGGCCCGACGAACCGCGTCGCCGTCTGACGAGCGCCTCGAGACTGGAAGTTCCTTCGATGGGCTGACGCGCAGCCATCCTCGGTCCTCGAACAGCTGGATAAAGAACGAAACGCGAGAAACGCCGACGGCCCGATTACTCACGGGTTCAAAGTTCAGCCAATTTAGCCGAGTTGACGTCAGAGACACTCCGTCCACCAGTTGGCACATGTTCCGCGACATAATCCGAACCTTCGGGGAAAGTATTGACACGGGAATTCACGCGACCGAACTTTCGCGGGATTATTTCTTTCCAGCGGTTCCTTACTTTTTATTAACAAACGAAGTTATCGAATTCGGAAATTCGGGAAACTAACTTTGCGCATAGAGTAAGTCTAGCCTAATGCGTTGCAATTGTTTTTTCACGCCGAATTTCACTTTGAAGGGATGGGAAACTCGAAAAACATGCAAATTCTGTGTCGATCATACACGTTGTTCAGTTACTGTAACGATGGTATGTAAATATTGGCGTTAATATAAATAAGTTGGGTTTCTTAAACATTTTCTACCACTTGTTAACAGAATAATTTGTATTATTATTCATTCTGTCAATTATATTGCTCACCTGCTGCAGTGATATGTAAATTACGGCTTGCACCACAAATGAATTGAATTGTGTTGAATATTTCGCTTTATTTGTTTTATTAACAATCGATACCATATTGCTCTTTTATTAAAACTGTTATGGAAACGTCTGGTTAATAAATACTTTTGGTTAATAATGAAGCAACAATTTTATTTATTAAAATTATTTCGTATCAGTTATCTGTTCAATATTATCTGAATAAGTTTAACAATGGCAACAAATGAAATTCTTTTTATCAGCCTACGCATTTGTTCGGGAAAGGAAGAGTCGAGCGATAAATATTGCGTAAATAATTGACCGCCCAATAAAATGGAATATTCGCAATTCAATATGAAGCTCGAAAAATCAATGACTTTCGCGTCGGTTTTTATTTTACCATTTATAAGAATGTTTTATTCCATTTTATTTTTTGTCCGAAACGAATCGACGCCGCTTCCGTGCTCCGTTATTTTTCGACTCGGCCGATCGAAACATTAATCTTTTAATGCAATTATTAATACCATTTATACTGTCCAACGTGGACGCGCCGCAATAAGTGAGATTGCCGATCCAATTGATCCAGTAAAAATTAGTTGTACAGAATTTCTATAGCCCCTCGGCGATATCTCGTTTCAATAGAGAATACACTTTATACAGGGTCACCGATCAAAAATACACTTGCTCGGATACAAAAAGAAAAACAATACGGCAAAAACGGTTCTCTATTGCGCCGTTATTGTTGAAACGTGGCAAAAAATATTTTTACGCAGAGCTACTCGTTTGCAGTTCAAACGAATTCATTTTAACTCAATATACCAGCAATTCAATGAGATTTAAAATATTAACATTAAAAATTTCACTTATAAGATTCTAATATGATTATACAGAATAATTTCATTATTAAACAAATTTCTTATCTAATGGTTCAATCAATTTATATCACAATACTGATAATATCCAACTAATGTCACTCACAAAGATTTCATAAAATGATATATACATTTGTTTTAATTCACAATGTGAAGAATGAAACACGGAATTATTTAAAATTGCAAAGTGTCCCAGTTTTCTATTCCTAGACGATGAGCAATACCGTTTCATTAGGCCAATAACAAAATGATCAACCCGTTCCGTAATTCCGCGCTCGGCGACATCTCGGTGCGATCCACTTCCGCTTAATTACCCTTTAACTCGAAAATCAGATTGATTAAGGCCACGAATTAGATTTACCCAATTTACAAGAATTAGATAACGAGCGCTGCAGCTCGGCCAAGATCGTGCAAAACGTTCCGGGCGAATTAACTGCAACCGCGAAACTTGGCCGTGCAAACGATCGTCACAATAGGGGAGGAACTTAACTTCATTCTTCCGTTTAATGCAGGGATAAGGGGACGGGCGAGGGCGCGGTAGGAGATTTTAAGGGGCAAGGAACTTCCTCGAAATTTTCTGGGAGATTGTTGTAACCCGATTTTACGGATGTCCCTTTTCGAGGCGGGCGAATGCGACAAAGGATTATTAGACTGAGGGATTTATGAATTCATGGTGATTTACCGCGGAAACTGCATTGTTATGTGTATTAAAATGAAATTTGATAAACTTGTATTACAATTCGAAATGTTAGATATTTAAAATTTTAGAAATTTTGAATCTTGTAATATAAGTTATATTATATTTTGTAATGAAAAGTATAAATCTTCTAGAAAGTCATTGCTATTTATAGCAGAATGAAATTTTATAAACTTATATTACAAGTTAAAATGTTAGATGTTTAAAATTTTAGAAATTTTGAATCTTGTAATATAAATTATATTATATTTTGTAATGAAAAGTATAAATCTTCTAGAAAGTCATTGCTATTTACAGCAGAATGAAATTTTATAAACTTATATTACAATTTAAAATGTTAGATATTTAAAATTTTAAAAATTTTCAATCTTGTAATATAATTTATATTATATTTTGCAATGAAAAATATAAATCTTCTAGAAAGTCATTGTTATTTATAGCAGAATGAAATTTTATAAACTCATATTACAATTTAAGGTATCTTTAGGTATTTAAAATTTTAGATATATTAAATATTAGTAATATAAATATTGTAATATAAGTTATACTATATTGTATAACGAAAAAGAATGCATATAAAAGAAAAATAGTTTGAGAAAGAAATTCTTCACAGGGAGTTGTTCCTTTATCGTTGGGCATTTATAAATAATATTTCGTTGGTGTTTTTTAAAATTCAATAAAGGCTGTTCACTTCACTGTATACTACACGCAAATCTATTCGTCACGTTTCACTTGCAGAATGCTAGATTTGAAAATTCATCAGTTGCGGTTAAAACTATGCTTTCGCTACACACCAATCTTTTTGAATCTCAAACACAGTCGCCCTTCCATTGTTTACAATCAATAAACCCACACACCGCAGGCCACTTTTTCCCACAATAGTGTAATTGCTTCCCGAACCGGCTATATTGAAAACTTTCGACAATTTCCAGGATATCCTGTACGTCAAAGTTACAAAAAAAAAAGTGGAAAGTCCGTACACCCGAGAAAAACTTTTGCGTTTTAATTACTAGCAACAGCTAAACCGAACAGAACACGTTAAAAAAATCAATATTGCCCAATTTTATTTGTTACGAGCAACAATTTCTCCCTTTCAATACAGGCTAACCGAAAATTCAGCAAACCGAAGATTTATCATTTCAATCGAATTCAAACTCTACACCAATTGAATTAAAACTAAACTGTCTATTAATCCTCTATGGGCCGAATTTTGTTTCGTGATTATAACAAAATTTATGCAGTATGAAATTAATAAATATCAACATATGAACACAAATTAATAATGTATTCAATAGTTTTAATAATTTCATTGAAACTACGCTTTAAATAACATCGACAAAAACGCCAATTTCACTTGTGTATTTTAATTATTCCAGAAAATTGTAAAAAATCCAACTGTGAACTTTCCCCGAAAATGGGGCATGCGCACAACCGACCATTAACCCTTAGCACTCCAGGTTGTTCTGTAATCTATCAGCAACTGCAACAAATTTTTATAGTATTCCTAACGAAAATTAGATATGCTATAAAATTTCTTCAATCTTTTATTTTCCTTGTTAATACAAAATTTGGATGTGTGGAAAATCGAATAATTTTAGGGTAGTTTCTTTAATTCATTGAAATATTTAATATTATAACTGGTGCAATATTGGAGCCTACAGTTTAACCCTTTGCGGAGGAATGTCGACGTTTCGGCGAAATGAAATGTTCGGATTTGGAAGATTAAGTTGCAAACAAGTGATTTAGTTACTTCAGCAGCAGAAGATCGGTATATAGTTTCTTTTCTGTCTAATTGCTTAAACGATTGATGTATTTAGCTTCATCTGCCGAAGACTCAGTATATTTCAAAGATTCTTCGTCCGCGAAGGGTTAAAGGGTTAAAACCTAGAAGCCTTACATCAAATACTACGAAGCAGGAGTATAACTATCGACATATTTCCTACAAAATACTTTTCACCGCATTCAAATATGTTTCGTTTCGGAGTAAAGCAAATAAATAAATAAATACAAAGGAGTCAGCGAGGCGAATCATTAATTGAGCGACATCTACGTATAGGATATTCACTTTAACTTGATTACTACACATTAGATACCGCAATTTCCCTTATATTATATTAATAACAGCCCGTCCGTGCACTTACCCACTCCACGTGATCCCCGCAAAAAACCGGGAACGTTACATTAACATTCCGCCTACTCGCACGGAGCGTCAACGAAACGTTCTCCATTCCATCAGCGCGTTGCTTGCCCGAAAAAAAGTCAGCAATGACTGGTCGAACGCCTCGCCCACGGTGCACGGATTCCTAGACAAGTCTCGATACTCCTATCGCTAGCAACCTGTCCAATCCCCCCGTTCGCGGCGTCGGCGTCGGCCGCGCGGCACGTGGGTATATCGAATCGGGCATGAATCGCCGGGTTCCATCGCGGCCGTCGCCAGGTGAAAACGCGCAAAGAAAAGAGGTGAAACTATTCCCGGCGCCGGAGCTGCTTAGCAGGCTACCAGTCCGGCCGGTTTTCGTTTTCCACCGGCACAGACCGAATAACGTTTATTCCGCGAAAGTCTTTTAAAGTGTCGCAGCCTGAATATTCAGGCCCGGCCGGGCCGTTTAGGCCGCGAGCGCGAGAAAGCCGGACGGCGGGCTGCGCGCGGCCGGACGAGGAGGAAGGAGGATCGCAGCTTGCGGCCGACGAACGAGGACGGAGGAGGAAACGAGAGGAAGGGAAGCAAGAAGCGCGGGAAGAATCGACGGAGGAGGAACGAGGATGCCGAGAGGGAGAGCGAGAGGGTGGAGGAGGAGAACACACCACCCCGCGGCGCGCCCATTGCATTCCACGCATCCTTCGCCGCTGCGAGCCGCTTTGACTCGCCGCCCGTTGCCCAGGATCGAACTCTCGCATGCTGCTATCGATTGTAGGTATTTTGCCGGGCCGACAATGTCTCTAGAGCCGGGCTCCGGCTTAACCCGCTCCTGCTTCACTTCGCGGCCTGGCCCTCCTCCTCCTCCTCCTGCGCCGCCACCCCCTTTCCCCGGCCCCTCCTCGTCCTCCTGCTTGTCTTCGAGGTCGAGGCGACCGATGCGCCTTTCGAGCTTCATTTCTACCAACGTTTCTCTCTGTCGTCAAGTGAACCGCATTCTTTTCGGAGCTTGCCACCACCGAGCCTCTCTCTCGCCTTCCGCTTCTGCTCCGCGCTCTCTTTCGCTCCGCGTTTCGGATCACTCCTGCGGATCGCTGGGCTATTGGCGTCGCGGGTACTGATCATGTTAATGGAGTTTTCGGGAGTTTGATCGATTTGAAGCTCCCTTGGGGTAGCTTTCGCTGGTTTTTCGGGGTATTCGGATGATATTCGGTCGGCGGGTTTTTGGTGATCTCGTGATGGATCATGATGACTTTTGGGTTAGGGGTTGGGAGACTTCTGTGGAAATGTCTCCTGATTGAAATAGAATTTTGCTGTAGAGAATTCTTATTTCTTAGTATACTTTCGACTATGGTGGCAGACTTCTATCATTCTAGCCCTTAGCATTCCACGTTGTTTTCTAATCTATCAGCAACTGCAACTAATTTTTATAATATTCCTAGCGAAAATGAGAGATGCAACATATCCTCGATCTTTTATTTTCCTTCTTAGCACAAAATTCGAATGTGTGCGAAATCTAATGACTTTAGGGTAGTTTCTTCAAGATTCATTGAAAGATTTAATATTATAACTGCTGCAATATTCGAGCCTACAGAGTTCAAGGGGTTAATATGATTCGACATGAATATTACTCGGTTGGTTCGAATTCAAACTAAATATTATTCTCGATGAATATACCACAATAATAATGCAATTCAATAAAATGATTTAATATTATATTCCGCTATATAAAATCGTGCGTGTTAAACAAGATAAATTTTAAATTGACATTCAGCTCGAATACGCGATAATAACGCAATTCAATCGAATGATCTAATATTAACCCTTAGCACTCCACATAGTTTTGTGACATGTCAGCAACTCCTACCAATATTGACAGTAGTCTTACTGAAAATTAACAATGTTATAACATTCCTTAGACCTTTAATTCCCTTCTCAGTACAAACTTCGTACATTTGCAAGATCTAATAATCTTAATGTGGTTTTCTCAAAATTCATTAAAATATTTAATATTATAACTGGCGCGATATCGGAGCCTACAGAGTTCAAAGGGCTAGACGAACAATCTCGAAGCATAAATGAACCTTCTCACGCTCACCAACATATCTTTCCACATCTATATTCTCTACATTTGTTAAAAATACTTCAAACAATCCTCCCTCGACACCTGCAAACTCCCCCGGTTCCGATAGTCCCCTACAAACGATCCGCGCATCAACTTTTCATACGGCCGTAAAATAAGTTCCCGTTAAAACAAAAAACCACCGACAGTTCGAAGTAACCGGTGCAGACTGTTCAACCGGCGATTACTTCCCGCGGCTTAAAATTTATACAACTTTCATCTCGCCGGGTACAGAGATAAAACCCGTAGTAACCGTTCGAAAAGTTTTGCGCGGACCGCCATGAATTCGAATATTGAGCCGGATACTTTTATTGGCCCGGCAAGCTCCTCGATACCAAAGCTGATCCCCGCTCTAATATCCCCCCCTATCCACCCCCTCGCCCGCGGAATTTGTAACTTCCCGCTGTACACGCGTAACTTTTATTCGGCGCGCGGGAATTTTTATATCGTCCGGCTCGCGACCGTTTCCCGCCGCACGGGACGCGGCGCCGCGCGACGACGCGATGCCCGGGAGACGTAAAACTAATCTAAACGCTCCCGTTTTCTGCATCTGAATTAATTCCAGCCGCGATGCCGTACTTTATGCGTCGTGTCGTGTCGCGTCGTAACGAAACAACGCGAACGCCGCGCGCGATAAAACCGCCGGCCCGGCCGGCGGACGTCTAATGCCGCGTCGCGGCGTTTCCCGATGCTATTTTAATCCTATTTTATTCTCACCGGCGCGGCTCGCCGACGGGAATCGCTGAATGGAACCGCCGATGAAATTGTTCATTGAAAAGTCACCGGGAGATTCGGTTCGCGAGGAATCGCCTGTCGCGGCGGGGAATCGAGTGACTTTTCGGTGCTCGGTTTTGGACGATTGTGGTTGTTATTGTTGATACAATCGTGATTATTTAATGATACAGGGAATAATGGTTGTTGTTGATGGCATGATTGTGGTAGTTTGTCCTTTAGGGAGCTATGAATGTTTGGTTTTTTAGAGGATTGTTTGGGAGTTGGAAGAGTTTCTTGTTTTAGCCTTTTGGTATTGTTGGATTGTTGGCGGTTTTTTGGGTTGTTTCGGAATTGTATGTAGTGTAGAGGTTGTAATAGTCATTAGAATGTAGAATGTGAACATGTGATTTAAAGTTTTTGCTGGAATTGTACTAATTTGTGATGGAAATTAGGAGAAATTCCGAGTTACGGTTTTGATCTGAATTTGGGAAAGTTGATGTTTGTAGTAATAAATCGGTGTGTTTAGCGTTGAACTTTTTTATAGATTGGAATTTTAGTTTGAAGCTGTACTGGATACGTTGATCTTTCTATTGGATCTGATAGAATTAATTAACAACTTAAGTTAGATGCACGAACGTGAAAGATTGAATGGATTCGATGAAAATCTTAGCGAAGGTAAATTAAAATTCCACTTTCGGTGGATTGAAAAATAAATGGAGGAGAAGAGAAGACAGAGACATAGTTGTCTGATTATCGATCCGGTTTAACAGAAGTTAAATTACGCGACCGGAAGTTCTACGCCCGCGCCCAAGCAGCCGAAGTCGCGGGTAAGTCCGCGAAAGTGGAGCGAACTGCTCGCGTTTTGTATCGAGAACCTCCAACGGAGATAATGGAAAAATTACGATAGAAGTGATCTACTTGCGAACTTCGACGTACAGCTTTCATTTGTGAATCTTAGCCGAGTGCGCAGCGAGAATCTGTAACTAGAACTTACTGTGGGTAACTAAACTGTGGACGTTCATGGAAACTCAACTTGAGAATTTAATTAGAAGAGTGGAAAGTAGAAAATTTGTAAGAATTTCATTAGAACAATGGGAAGTAGAAAATTTGTAAGAATTTCATTGGAACAATAGAAAATAGAAAATTTGTAAGAATTTCATTGAAACGATGGAAAGTAGAAAATTTGTAAGAATTTAATTAGAACAATGGAAAGCAGAAAATTTGTGAGAATTTAATTAGAACAATAGAAGCTAGAAAATTTGTAAGAATTTAATTTGTAAATTTATTTCTTTGAAGCATATTTTAAGGCACCTATCGCGAACATTTAAACAGACACATGTTCGCTTATCTTGTGAAAGTATCCTAATTTGCCATCGATTCTTTTTTATTTATTATATAATAAGAACACACTTACGTAACGTAATATCTATAAACGAATAACCGGCATGAGAGAATGTAAAATTTCATAAAGGTATATACTGAACCTACAATTTAGGTAAACACGAATTCTTCTTACTAATTAGGTATACACCGAACCTAGACCAACTAGACATTAATAAACTGTAATAACAGGTAACTAAATATTAATAAAACGAGTCACTTGACAGACTTAAAGATTAGTGAATGAAAACTAAAAGAGTAAACTCAGTAAAGTAGAAAGTAAATAATACGTATAATTATTTTTGTAGAATAGAAATTATATTAAATACTCGTTTCCTAAATAGTCACATTACTATCATCAAGTCAGTATTATTATCACTTAAAAAATATTGTATTAAACATTCTTTCCTAAAAAATAACGTTACCATCATGAATTCATTATTATTATGACTTAAAAAGTATTGTGTTGCACATTCTTTCCTAAAAAGTCACGTTGCCATCATCGATTCATATTATCAGCAGTACTTATTATTACTATCATCACAGGCAAGTATAACTCAATAATATTGACATCTTCAGAGTATAAAATGTGCTGTAACACGAATGTAATATTCCGGATCAAAATAGACCCGGCGTTCGCCGGACGAGAGATAATCTCGGCTATAGCCTCGTCTGGATCGATTGTAGTTGGTACGTTCATTTTCCCTTGGTGTGTATTTTTCAAAGCTCTTATTCAAAGCTGGTTGGTACATTGAACTCTTTCAATCGATTTTTAGAATACTTCCCCCCCCCCCCCCCCTTCTCGCTCGTCCGACGATGATATTTCTGAGATAGTCGTTCTATTAGCATTCCCAATGAAATCCGCGCGTCCCGGGATAACTGCGATCGGGGATTTCACTTTGATTCCGTTCCCAGGTACGCTCGCGAGACATACATTGCCACGTTCTTTTCTAATCTGCATATAAATTACTCTGTTAAGTTTGTTATTGCAGCGGGGCCTTCCCATACTCGAACCGACAGGGAATAAAGTGTACAGGTAAGAACGCTCTTCGAATTAGAACATTTACAAAACCGGATTGTAAAGTCGGGAAATTAAATCATTCTGCAGGTGCTCGATTTTATTCGTTTGCAGGTGGACACTAAGGAAATGGGGAATTTTGTCCTTTCAAAGGTTTTGGCATTGTAAAATCGGAAAATTACATCATTCCGCAGGTGCTCGATTTTATTCGTTTGCAGGTGGACACTAAGGAAATGAGGAATTTTGAGATTTGAAAGGTCATGGAACTATAAATTTGAAAAATTAAATCACTTTGCAGGTGTTGGACTTTGAAGGAAATTTTGAGATTTGGAAGCTCTTTGAATTATGAAATCCGAAAATGTAATCAGCTTTCAAATTTCATTTCCTCCAACGACGAGCAAGGAAATCTGAAATTTAAGTACTTGAAAATTTGGGAAGCCTGCATAATAGAATGTGAAAATTATATCACTTCCCAGGTGTCGGGTTTCGTTCGTTCGGGAATAGAAGCTGAGAGGATCGAGAATATTAAAATTCGAGAAACCTAGGAGTAATGAGATCTGAATAATACCATCTGAGAATCAATATGAAACTTGAATCATCTTTCAAATGCTGAATTTCATTCGTCTGAGAACATAGAATAAGAATCTCGAGTTCTTCACTTTAACAGATGTCCAAATCACAAAATACGAAATCTAATCAGAAAATTAAATTTCTCTTCCACCTCAAAACTTATATCACTGAAGTCTAACAAACGTTCCACTTTGTTCATCAATCATTTCAAATAACTTTCGCCCAACAATACAAAAAAAAAAGCATCACCCTCAACCGAATTCGCAAACGCAGAAATAAAAACACCAATCAAACATTTCCTTGTTATTACCACCCAGAGTTCCATTCGAACAGCACCGAACTTAATTATCCGACCTAATTGCAATCACCTAGTAACTCGCGTGAACGAACAGATAAACGGCGAACGCTTAGAAATCGGTATCCAACGGTCGCGATCGGTTTATCTCGCGCGGCGATCGAATAATTCAATCGGAAGAATAGCCGGTGTAAAGTAATTACGCAATTAAGGCGTTAAATGGCAACGGAACGTACACGTGAACCGCGCGGATAAGTTGCGCCGGCGTGTCGTCGGCGCGGAACTATGCATAACTCAATTAAACAAAATTATTCCGTCGCCGGCGGGCCGCGCGCGGACTAATCGCGGAATAATTACGGCCCGAGAGCACGGTTACAGCGGCGCGTCTCGTCGCGACGATACAATAGAAAGATAATAAACGTTGCCGCCCGGAACCGTGATAGATTGTCGTCGAGCATACTTTCCGTGCGGCCGGCTGATACATTAATTATTATTACCGGGATACTCCCGGTTAATCGCGGAACGAGATTACCGCGAACTGTGTTATGATGTATTCGGCCGATTGCGTTACAGTTCGTTGGCGTCCGCGGACGCCGGGACGAATAAACTTCGCGCCCGGTATGAACGCGGAAAATATTACATGATAAATCGGATTAACGCCGGTGGTTTATGGCGCGCGTTTTAAAAGCATTATCGTAAATGAGTTTTATTTGTTTGCGAAATACGCTACCCTCTTAACTGCTCGTGCAAATTCGCGTTGCTTAGGATCCTGCTTTGGAATCCTCTTTTGTGGAAAGTGTCCGAGGAATTATTGTAAATGAATTTTACTTGTGAAGTATGCTACCCTCTTGACCCTTAAAATGCTGAGTGGGGTCCTATGGGTAACCCAGAAAGTATTTTTTCTTAATAATTTTGTAAGTAATTTTTCTCGTAATTTCTCCTGGCGACTCCAGTATGTTGTTAGAATAGAAAAATCATCCACGATGCTTGACGATGGAAAAAGAGGAAATATATAAAATATGAAAAATTACAATATATATATATATATATATATATATATATATTTGTAAGTATTATATAAAAATTGTCTATAAAATATATTATAGAAAAATCTAAAATTTCAAAGTAACAGAAATAAATCTGAAAGAAATGAATGATGTAACTCACATTTTACTGTTGTTTAGAAAGTATATATATACAGTATAATCACAATTTTTAAAAATTCTAAGAACATTTCTGTAAAATATATTGCACAACAATTTTAAACAGGAATGACAAACGAAACGAATTAATATTTAATAACTGTTATTTTATTGCTACTGGTAACTATTCTAAAAACAATTCTAAAAACATTTCTGTAAAATATATTGCACGACAATTTTAAACAGGAATGACAAACGAAACGAATTAATATTTAGTGGCTGACATTTTATTGTTATTGGTAACGCAACCGAATAAATATGTGAGCCACTATAAATTTCATTTCAAACAGTATTCGAATCGATGTTCATTACAATGCACACAATGCACACAATGCAGAGAATGTACACAATGTAATGGATTTATGGTCAATCTAGTAGCCTTTGCAGCGTTTTCATCGCACGTATCATGAACGATTATCATATCACGCTTTCCACAGTTACCGGGCAACGTATGAAATCAACACCTTCCACACAAATAACGTGCACAGCATTTACCGAGATTAATGGGTATCGCGAACTGATAATGTCTAACATCTAACAAGAATTGTGTTTACAAACGTGATCCGACTCCGTAAACGAAGTTGTTCCGTACGTCGTGTTAACAGTTACGTTAACTGGCGATCAATCTAATTTCGAAAAACGACGTTGCACCTCCGCGAATATTACGGTAATTATTAACTTCAAAAGAACAGTGTCAGAAAAATATTTTAAGCGATATTAACACATTGCTATCGTTTAATTGCTAATCCTTCGTTAATGCAACATTTTAGATACGTATAACACAAATCCAAAGTAAAATTACAAAATCGAATTCCCTATTCTTTTCCGTGAGTTCAAAATTTTGGTTTGTTTGATGTTTAAAATTGTATCAATATAGTCAGTGACGCTCGTGTTTTTGGTAACTGAAATTTAGTCGGCGTAGAATGTGTCAATTCACTCCACATTAATTGAAAGTTCCATTCTTTCACTCAAGTTTCATTGAAACGTTGAGTGTTTCTACAGGAATTTCTATGGATCATCAAAACGTCGTTTCACAAACGGAAGTATTTACCATTACCCAAATTTAATGATTGAGACTTCTCGCGTAGAAATCATAAATAATATTTTATCAACTCTTAGTAAAAACTACATCAGAATTGTGATATATATAGACACAGATGTAGATATATAGATATATAGACATATAGATATACATATAGATCACAAGTGCCATTTTTTAAATCAATTTTCAGAAGCAATGTTTCACATAAAGAATAACTTACGACCAATTAGAAGCATAAAAGTATAATATTATTAAACTATACTACACATATATTAATAATATTAACGTCACGTCCCAATCTATAAATTCATTTCACCTTTAATTCGAAGTTGACTCATTTCTATGTTTAACTTCACATATTTCTTAAACACAACGAGAAACAGAAGAATCTTTCACGAGTGCCATTTTTCAAATCAATTTCAATAAAGAATAACTCACGACGACATTAATAATATTACCTTCACGTCTCAATCTATAAAACATTACGTACCGCTCGTTTCACCTTTAACTCGAAGTTGACTCACTTCTATTTTTAATTTCGCACATTTCTTTCGGCGCAGACGACACGGTGCATTCTCGGAACATAATCGCGTTTTGTGTCTGGCATTCGAGACCGCGGCACCTAACACTGATAGCGGTTACATTTAACAACGCCAATCGTCACCGACGAGTCATAATATCCTGCGAAACCGAGTTGCTCAATCGGCGATGATATACGTGTCCAACATATTAACAAATCGCGAGAGAAAAAAATGAAAAGGATATTACGGCGGGCTTCATTATATACGCCGCGGGACGTGACACCGAGTACTTACACGGGTTCGGATAGATTAACATAATAATTAGAGAGACGGGGAGACGGGAATGACACGAGCGACTGTTAATTTAACTAATTATTGACACGTTACGCTATTTACGGCGGAGGTGAATTTAATACCGCGCCATTAAACCTGACAACATTAATTACACGGGACGCTTCCCTAGAAACTGGACACCTAATTATCTCCTTCGGTGTTAATGATATAAAAAAAAAAGAACACCGGAGGCCCGAGGGTTAAATGGTGTCGCGCAAACGGATAAGAGACGAATGTAATGTTTTCGAATTACCCGCCATTGGAGTGTCCGGTAATTACAGTTAGCGTTCAATTATTTTGTATACTTTCGCAGTTTTTGTGTAATCAGGATAATTAGTATTATTCAGTGATTACTCTGTCAATGTTTATCGAATCTTCGTTTTGTGTATAATTAATCTCTTTGGTAATTTTAGATTGATAGGATTGATGAGATTGAGTTGCTAATATTTTATTTGTAAAAGTGAATTAATTTGCTTGATTTATAATCAATGAGCGTTTTAGGAACACATGTAATTTTAAGAACGATTAGTAAATTAAAACATACATTTTAGTTTCCTAATTTTACTATTTAATGCAAATAATCTCCATTAAGTTTTCGTTCATTCTAATAAATAAATGTTTAATAAATAAGAAAATGAGATTTTTCAATTTTAGAGAATTACAAATCTGAATGTTTACGAGAGAATATTTATTGATAGAAGTATCTTCAAGATTATGATTTCAGGGTCTTAAGATTAGTAGTTATATGTACCATTTTTGAAAATAGAGAAGAAATTAATGATAAACACAGCGAAGTCATTTTATTCTTTAATTTGGTTTATTTTGTTTTTCATGGATAGGTTACGACTGTAATTAATTGAGCGTACAACAGGTGAAATAGTCTCGAATTCGCGATCCAATGATTACCATTCCATCAAAGTTGCATTCAACATCATTGAAACGCTATCCATCTGGTTACCCATTGATTGCACGTTGTTATATAATAATCAACTTCTGAAGACAATTGAACGAAGCGCGCATGGACCATAAATATGGCGGACGATGATACAATGACAGTTTTATTAAACGTATATACGTTCTTGACCTTTCATCGTTGCGCCATTAAACGTCTGCGAACGATTGGACGCTGCAGCCGATGCTTATTCCTCGACTTAATTGATTACGTCGTTAATTGAGAGCCTTTTATCGGGCAATATTACTAATGCCACAAATATTCTTCAATATTATAAACAACGAAAGTAAAGAACGATAAAGTGATAATATATACACAATATATAAAATAGTAGATAATAATTAAAATGAGATAGATATCTTTATGAAACAATAATCATTTACAGTAATGAACACATAAAATACTAGTAGTAAAATGTAGCTTGTCAATATTTCAATAACGTTTTCTCAAGAAACTGCAAGACGAAAGTTCAAATTATTCTAAGTTCAAAACAAACAATTACAAAATCTTCAATTACAAATCTTCCTAATTTTAGGCTTTCCAATTACAATCAAACTTCTAATTCAGTTATTCCGAAAGAACATTCTTCTCACAGAGTCATACCTTTCACCCATTCTAACTCAATTCTTCAAATTGCAACGAACTCGAATTTAAACAAACATTTTAAATAGCTCTCTAACAACCTGTTGACTATAAACGAAAAGATTCCTACAATTACATCCACATTTCGAAAAACTAATGATTCGCAAAGTTCCGAATAGCCTCTTTCCATTATGTAAATTTTCTCCCATAAAATACAGCAAAAAAGACCTGTGCACTCGATTTGTTTAACCGGGTAGCAGAGTGCTCGGTCTAAATTTGATTGAAAATGCATCGGTGGTTTTAGGGAAAATGGGTCATGAAGTTCGGAACTTTTCCGGAACGGCGGACCCTGGGGTTGCGGGTTCCATTCGCGAAGTGCACGGCCTCGAACACGTGCTGCATATTTCAGGAACAACTAATGAATTACTCTCGGAACGAGTATATCGCAAATATGATGTGGAAAATTCAGTCGCGGGGGCCAACACCATTTAAATAATACCTCTCCATGTTTTCGCGATCGATGAATGAAATATGCTCCCACGGACACCCTTCCGTGACATTCATCCCGAAACGAGAGCAGAATGGTTCCCGCGCGCTACAACACGGAATTAATTCTGAATAATTACTCCATAATTCACCGTACACAGCTTAATCGCGGCATTATCGATACGAACACACCGCGGAATAGTATTACGCCGTTTAATTACTCCATGGAAATAAAATCGCTTTTGTAAGCTTCGGAACCTTTGTCGCGGGGAAGTACTTTAATTTATCATTTCCGTTAAGATGCCGCCGCGAGCCGAGTATTAAGTTTAAATTGCAAAAACCATTGACGAATGGCGAAACATTTGCACTCGAGCGTCGCACAAAGCGGATACTGTTAATTTAATTGCAGTTGAAATTTACGAGTCGGGACTCGCGGTGAGAGTAGAACTTTTTTGTATTCTAATGTACTTCAGCGGAGAAATACATTTATACGCGTTGCGGTATATTATATTTAAGGTAGGTACCATTTAACGCTTTTGTTTCAGAAATCAAACGGGATTCAACAAAAGCTTCGGACTCGATTCACGTTTGTCGGTTAGCAAGCTGTACTTCAACTGCACGAAGACTAACGTCGACGTTTGAACAATACCAGATTTCAATCTTTCCATCCTGTAAACTCTCGAATTGAGAGAGTCACGATAAAACCAGAATGTCAGTGTCAACGAACTATTAACCTCTTATGATTCATCTCTTCGCTGTGATCGATGCAACGGCTTCGGCTGTAATGATTTACTGAAAAGAGAAGAATTCTTTGTATATTGTGTCTACGTTTGCCCTACAGTGTAATAGTTGGTAACAGAAGAATAATATTTATGTTCGTTAACCCTTTGCGGTGCAAAGTGTTCTTAGTTTCTCAGTTTGAAGCTCACGTCGACGTTAGTTCATTCAATTACAGCTTAACACGACGCTCTATTTATTTATTCAAGAATATTTGGGAGTCCTTGAAATGTTACCTTTAAATGGTACAATTGTGATGCTACAAATAAATATATAAAAAATTGTTAAACCAGGTAGAGGTCGCAACAAAATAGAATGTCGAGTCTGACTCGACATAGAACTGCTAAGGGTTAAATTCTATTTAAAATCTCCAACATCAACAATCAACAACAAAACACCTCCAACGACATCTCCAAAAATGTCCCAACAAGCAAACTCAGAGTTTGCTACCTAAATCGCTAAAGCAAACACAACGAAACCTAGCGAAAAACCGAAGCCACGAAATAGATCGAACGCCAACGTTCCACCAGCTGACACTCCCCTTCAACGCAAGACCCGCCATGACGAATACGTCAGGAATCAAGTACTATCAACAACAAAACACCTCCAACTCCAAAAAAGTACCAACAAGCAAACACAATGAAACCTAGCGAAAAACCGAAGCCACGAAATAGATCGAACGCCAACGTTCCACCAGCTGACACTCCCCTTCAACGCAAGACCCGCCATGACGAATCCGTCAACAATTAAGTACTATCAACACCAAAGCAAGTCCAAAAAAGCGCCAACAAGCGAACTAATAACGTAACCGAAAAACCCAAGCCACAAAATGGACCGAACGTTCCACCAGTTGACACTCCTTCGTCACAAGACTCGCCATGACGAATAGTCAAGAATCAAGTGCTACCGACAAGAAAACACCACCGACTCCAAAAAAGTACCAACAAGCAAACACGACGAAACCGAAAAACCCGAGCCACAAAATAGATCGAACGCCAACGTTCGGCTGACAGTCGGCTTCGCCGCAAGACTCGCCATGACGAATACGTAACAAGGACGTGAAAAGGGAGCGGATCGTTAAGCGGCGGAGGCGGCCAAGGAGGACGGAAGGCAAGGACGAGGGCTCCCGCGTTCCGGTGTCGGGGTTCGATAGCCGGGAAAAATCGTGGCCGATACGAGTCCGCGGTCACATGGCAACAGCGATCTCCCCCCCGCCCCTGCGCCGCCATCGCCGCGTCCTCCCCCGAGACAGTTATTCTATATTCCGTCCCGGTTCATCCCGGCCGTCTGGTCGACCGATTAACGAGACGGATGAGGACGGAGCGGTCCGATAGACGAGGAAGAGCGGAACGGACGAAAAGGGAGTCTCTAATAGGGAGGGAGGGCGGGAGAAGCGAGAGGAGTAAAAGAAAGGAACGGGAAAAGGGAAGAAAAAGGCGGCGGCCGGGGGACGGAGGAAGTTTCGCGAGGGAACGCGGAGGACGGAGACGAACGAGGCGCAACGGAGAGGAGGACCGCGGAAAGGTGAAAAGAACGGGAGAGAGGACAGGGGAGGAACGGGCCGGAACGGGGGGCGGGGGGAGGCGCCGAGACGAGGGAACAGTTAGATGTGTGCAAGGTTCCTTCGGGTATAACAGGTTCCCCCGAGCTCCCTTTTTAAGGAAGACTACCCCCTCCCCTCGCGTGTCGCCGGTAACAGGGACTCCTCTTTCCCTCCGCGCGTACCTACACGCCCGGACACATGTACAGACGAGAGTTTCAACCCCCTCTTCCGCTGGCCGCGCGTTCCGCTTCGACTTCTTTCGCCCCACACCACCGTGGACCGCCGAGTTTCGCGTGCCAACGACCAGCGCCGGGCCCCGGTGCCCAGCGGCTCTTCTCCTCGGCGAGACTTAATATGTGTCTTTCGGGAATTCCGCGGCGGAGGGGCGGGGAACCGTCTACGGGGGCGAACGCGGCCCCCGTAACACTGCCGGTTATCGGGGATCATTTCTTCGGGGGGATTATCGGTATCAGGGTAATTAGAGTGGATGTTTGTTTTGCGCTTTGAAGGGATTCCGCGGTTGCTCGGGCTCGATTGATGGTGCGGGGTGGAAGTTGGGGCTGGGAGGTCAATGCGGAGTTTAATTGATTGTTCGGGGGGTTTGCGAGGGGGTTGGTCCGGAGGAAATGAGTGCAGGTGTTTGAAGGAGATATTTGGTAGCTTGATTCGGGCGGAGGTGATGGGGTTGGTTCGATGGACGAGTGGAGATGGAATTTGTTGGTAAGTTGTAATGTATTTTCGTTTACTATGATAAATTCTAACGAATCTCTGAATATAAAATATAACTAATAATAAAATGAATATATCTATGCTAATAAATCTCTCGTTCTAATACTTCATATAATAACAATCTAACTCATCCATTCGCTATAATAATATTCTTCGTTTAATAAAATGATCGAGTTAACAGGTTGAATGTTATACAGGTCACCGGCGACCAAATCGAATTACACGCTCAATTAAACGCTGATTATCTGAAAACATTTCTATATAATAAATAATCCTACCTAATGCTATATTCAGCTAAATCAACGTGCAACGATACTAATTCAATTCAATTCAATGATTTAATATCATGCTCCCTCCGTTTCGCGTATTTCACTCCGCGGAATCGCGCGGCGTTCGCGTTAACCTACAAAAGTGCTCGGAATTTTCAGGAAAAATGGGGCGCCATGATTAAACGGTTCTTTCGGTGGTCAGAGGACCAATCGTAATTGACTAATGGCCCGTAACCACGGTGCTCCAAATAACGGCGCGTGCGAATGCGTTTGTTTTTAGGGGTAGTTACCTCGCGCTGCTAATACGCCGGCGGTGCTAGTTATTACACGCGAGGGTTACACCGGTCGTAACGTGAAATTACATTATTACGGAATAACGTGTAATGCTCGGCGGAGGCCGGGTCTTATGTTAGAGAACGCGATTACGTCGCACCATGAATATCTTAATTCGAACGCGTAACGATTTGTGTAACACCGTAATCTCGTATACCATGCGAATCACGCGTGTAGTTACGCTCGTGTATTCTAATGGCGGTCTTGTTATTACGGCCCATTGATCGCCAGCCAGCCAGAAATCGAGTTCAGAAAATCATTGAGATCAACCGAAACTACTGTCGCAACCCACTTCTTACGAATGTTTTTATCGTTCGCATCGTCGGTTCGTTTAGTGTACATGAATCTGGATAAATTGTAATCGGGGGTTAAACGAGATGGATAAATTCGAATCTAGGTCAAGGAATCGTCGGAAGAATAGTGAAAATGATCGGTTTCGATGGTTTTGTTTTAACCATTAGCACTCCAGAAATTTGTCACTAGAAATATTCAATTTATTTTTATGAGACATAGGTGAGATTTTTTTAAAGTTAACGAGTGGTATTTTATTTTCACATTTCAGGTATTGATAGGTTACTCAAGATTTAATGTTAAATACAAAAGTTTACAACTTTGATGCACCAGCAAAGGGTTAAAATTGTTAATATTTTAATAGCATTGAACGTTTGAAACGATCTTGAAAATAAGTTTCATTGGAATACTGTAATAGATGTCTGAGGAAACTGAAAATAATCAGTTGTTTGTTATAGGGATTACGTTATAAATATTTCATGAATAAGTACTTTTGACACATTTCGTATCTTTCAAGGAAAGTATGTTTGAAACGTTTCGTATTTTTCAAGGAAACGTGTTCGGAAGATTTTTATACTTAACACTAGAACTACCGAGCAATCAATTTGATATTTTCAAATTTTTCCGACTGAAAATCTTCCGACAATTCGAAGAACTATTTAGGAATAGATCAATTTGATCCATCTGGTAGTTCTAATGTTATCTACGCATTTTTCTGTTTTACTGATTAAACTAAACTTATCCTTATAATAATTATCCGTCTAATTAACGAGAACCAAAGCAAACCAACCTGCAGAACAACTAACCAATTTCTTGTCATTCGTAATTATAAGTACTACAACAAATTCTACGAAGAAAATCAACGTTCGACAATCGTGGTGTAAGTCCACTTAAAAAAATGAGATATCACGTAATTTGTGCTTAATTTAGCCTAAACATTTTATTTATAACTAGTTAATATTTAATATCTTAAAAAATGTCAATGCTTTGTTCAATTTAAAATTGGCTAGTAAAGGAAACTGCGTAGCCATTGATTATGAAAATGGTGTAAATCCATTTAAGTCCGTAAATATATATTATTTTAGTTAAATTCGCCTAAAGGAAATTTATATAATTAAATTACATATTGATCAATTGGTAGAAACATTGCCTGACTTGGCATATGCTAACCTTTAACCTTTTGCGGACGAATGTCGACATTGTGCTGAGATCAATCTTCCACGTTGGAAGTACCAAGTTGCAAATAAATGATTCAACTATTCGAGCAGCAGGAAATCAGTACACAGTTTCCTCATTCTTCATGATTTAAGTATTCAGCATTTAATTTAGCAGAGTCTGCGAAAGTTTTGTGTACTGAAAACAATCTTCATCCGCAAAGTTTTAATTCTCTCGAAACAGAAAATGGACTTGCGCCACTTTCAAAATAAACGGACCATCTATCTGTCACATAATTTTATATCAGACAATTAAGTGATTCGCGAAATTGGAATATACATTGTTACGTTCATTCACAGTGCGCAGCAAGCTCGGAGAATGCGAGACAGTTACAGAGAGCCGCGAAGATCGAAGTTCGGAAGTTCCCGAGGAAGCTTCGAATCCACTCGTCGAATGTTAGGCAAACTAGTCGATCCGAGCAAACAACGCGGCACAGTTTATGGCCGTTTACGCGTCCCTGATTCGGTAGGAACGAAACTCGAAGTACTCCGGAGATCGATTACATTAGGCACCGGCACTCGAGATGAGGAAGTTTCGAACAGAAGGCAGAGCTGCGTGGGACAAGCGGCGCAGGTATTCGAGGATCGTCGAGATGTACCTGCGAACCTTTCTCGTATCGCAAACCTATTTAACCCTTTGCACTCGGAAGTCTTTGACTAGAAATATTCAAGAGTTTTCAGTGAGCTGTACTATAACCGGCCGATAAAGTTATTATGTAATAAAGTTATAATAGAATTTATTGAAATTTTAAATCTTCAAAATTTTAAGGTTTTAAGGGTCATCTTTGAAGTTATTATTAGTTACAGTTTATTTAAATTTTAAATCTTCAGAATTTAAAGATTCTAAAGATCATCTTTGAAGGTATCATTATATACAACTTATTTAAATTTTAAATCTTCAAAATTTTAAGGTTTTAAAGGTCATCCATAAAGATATTATTAGTTACAGTTTCTTTCAATTTTAAATCTTCAAAATTTTAAGATTCTAAAGATCATCTTTGAAGGTATCATTATATACAACTTATTTAAATTTTAAATCTTCAAAATTTTAAGGTTTTAAAGGTCATCTATAAAGATATTATTAGTTACAGTTTCTTTCAATTTTAAATCTTCAAAATTTTAAGATTCTAAGGAAGATCATCTTTGAAAGTCGTATTATATAAAATTTATTTAAATATGAAATCCTCAGAATTTTAAGATTTTAAAGGTCACCTTTAAAGATATTATTAGTTACAGTTTATTTAAATTTTAAATCTTCAGAATTTTAAGATTCTAAAGAAGATCACCTTTGAAGGTACCATTATATAAAGTTTATTTAAATTTTAAATCTTCAGAATTTTAAGATTCTAAAGAAGATCACCTTTGAAGGTATTATATAAAATTTATTTCAATTTTAAATCTTCAGAATTTTAAGATTTTAAAGAAGATCAACTTTAAAGTTATTATTATTATCATTTGTTTTGTAATAAAGATATTAATATTTAAAGTCATTCTTTATAGCAAAGAAAAGCAGAAATAATTATTAATTATTCGACGTTACAATCCGTGCATTACAGTATTATCAACGATATGGAAATCTGGAATACGTATAATATCGAATTACTACAGTTCACTCAATTGAACGATGATTATATGAAAATATTTCTATATTATAAATAATGTTATCTAATATAGTGACATCCAGCTAGATGAATGTAGAATAGTAATAACGCAATTCGATTAAATGATTTAATATTATATTTTTTCCATTTTCTGTATTTCCCTTTATGAAATCGTGCGGCGTTCAAAGTGTTAATGAATGAAGTTTCTTTTATTGAATCGACGTATGAATGTGATATAGTACAACGATATGATAATATGATAGGATAGTACGATAACGTGATAGTATATTGGTACGATGGTATAATAATACGATACTAAAATAGAATCGTAACATAACCGTATATGACACGATGGCCTTCAAGTTCATGCAAGGTCAGAAATGAAAGGAATATCTCGAATACTTCGTGGATAGCATGTCCAATGTGACTTCCAGTCCTAAGAATACTTTCTTCGGCGGACTGACTTATATTTCATGATTTCTAGATGAATTTAACGAAACTAAATGTTCTTCGTTACCAATCAAAGCAAAAGACCATTTTACTATCATCAATCTATTACCTTCAAATGAAACTTCCACTTCAAGTAGAATGTCAAATTTTATTGCAGTTCTTTTAAATTGTCGACAGTAAAATGTTACACGAGCTTAGTAATTAAAGTAAATAATATACCAAGGGATTAATTGCCGCAGAATTTAATTTTAAACTCGTGCCCAGAAACGCAGTTCTCTTTTTAACGCGTTGACTGCCACGAAAGACATCGTTTTATGTATTACTTATTCTTTCTGTAGCAAAGTAAAAGGAGAATTACTAATTATTTCTTATCTCAGTTCTTACGTTACACCATTATCTAATTACTTACGCTACTGAGTATTCTGTGTATCTATATTATCAATCTAATTATCAATCTAATACATAGGCAAATGGTATTAGAAATAATTATTAATGTTACAAAGTATTCTTATTCGACATCAATTTTCTTATTGTAATTATATTTAAACAATTTTGAAGCTCCACCACCGGTGACCATCGTGGCAGTCAACGTGTTAACCCTTTGTACTCGAGAATATTTTTCTCGACAAATATTCATTATATTTTTTACAACTAACATAAAGAAATACCCTGCATAAATTAAGTAACAGAACTATTTTATTTTGATGTTCCATACGTTTCTACATTAAATAAAATTTAACATTGAATTTAAAATTTTACCATTCTATTGGGTCAAAGCAAATGGCGACCGAATGGCGCCCCTCGAGTGCAAAGGGTTACCAGAACTAATCATCGCATCAACAATTCATAAAATACTCGTAACATGACTACTGTAACACTAAACCATTAATAATTACTCCCAATACCATTTGCCTTCGTTATTAAAAAATATTCTCATAGCAGTCAGCGTGTTACTAGAACTAATCATCGGCAATTCACAAAACACACTCGTGAAGCAAGTGTACGATACTCTCGCAATCAGTACTCACAAGGACCAATCGAGATCCTCGAAATCCGTCGCCGTGCTGTTCGCGTTTGCGCGCGATTATTCGAAGTGGGCACCGAAAATACCGATGGAGGGAATGGGTCATTGATTCCTCCGGTGCTGGCGGCATCGTGCCAATACTTCTTCTTCTTCTGGTTTCGTTCTCCGCCTCCTCGGCGTCTCTCGCCCGTCTCTTTTTTCGGCGGTCTGAAACCTCGCGTCGTTCCTCGTGGGTCGTAGATGCCGGATGATTATATCGACCGCCGCGTGTAGGAGGCTGGAGCGCAGCCAGCGAAGTCGCTACGCTAAAGTTCTCTTTCATTCCCTCTCTCTCTCTCTTTCTCTCCTTCTCTCTTTCTCGTTCACTAATTTTTCCTCCCTTTCTCTCTTGCTCTCTGATTTTCTGACTCTCATTCTCTCTCGCGTTCTCCTGCTTGCTGCCTCTCGCTCTTTTACTCTCACTTTCTCTCTTTCTCGTTCTTTCAATTAATGCTTCTCGTTCCTTTCCTCTTGTTTTCTGTCTTTTATTGCCACGTGTTATGACTCTCGGTCTCTTTACTTCGCTCTCTCTCTGTTGCTCTTGCACTCTCTGTCTCTGATTTCTTTCCTTGCGTTCTCTCTCGATCCTTCTCTTATTTTCTGCTTCTCGCTTTCTTTCTTTTATCTACCTTCTCACTTTTTCTCTAACTCTTTCTCTCGTTTTCTCGCTCACTTTCTTCCTTGTGTTTCTTCTCTCGATCCTTCTCACTTCGTTCCTTTTATTTACTTTCTCACTCCTTTAATCTTCTCTTTCGATCTTTCCTTCGCTTTCTGTCTCTCACTTTCTTCCTGTTATTTAGTCTCACTTTTTCTCTAATTTTCTCTCTAACTACTTCTCTCGTTTTCTCCCTCGATCCTTCTCTCATTTTCTCTCTCGCTTTCTTCCTTGTGTTTCTTCTCTTGATCCTTCTCCCATTTTCTCTCTCACTTTCTTCTATTTACTTTCTCACTTCAATCTTCCCTTTCGATCTTTCCTTCGCTTTCTGCCTCTCACTTTCCTATTATTCACTCTCTCTTTCTCTAATTTTCTCTCTAACTCTTTCTCTCGTTTTCTCTCTTGATCCTCCTCTCATTTTCTCTCTCACTTCCTTCTATTTACTTTCTCACTTCAATCTTCTCTTTCGATCTTCCCCTCTTTCCGCCTCTCACTTTCCTATTATTCACTCTCTTTCTCTAATTTTCTCTCTCTCTCTCATGTTCCATCTCTTTCATTTTCTCTCTTCATCTTTCTCACGTATCTTCTCACTCCAATTTTCCGTCTCTCATTCTCCTTCCATTCACTCTCTCGCTCTTTCTCTAATTTTCTCTCTCCTCTCATGTTCCGTCTCTTTCATTTTCTCCCTCCATCTTTCTCACGTATCTTCTCACTCCTCCAATTTTCCGTCTCCCATTCTCTCACCCTCGTTGCCCCTCTCTTCCTCCACCCCTTCCCACACGTACACCGCGCGAATACACACTTGCACGCGACGGACACACCGCGGCGAGGCGGAGACGCGCGCGCGCCGGGGTAAAAAAATATTTATTACTTGCTGCGGGAGATCAGGTCCCCCGGTACCGTTCGCCGGACCTACAGCAAATTATCCGTGCCGCTTACACACATGTGTCACGGTCCAAGTACTTAATTCAACGGCCCACTGGGATCTACGGAGATTCCGTGGAGTCATTCAGTTACCGGCTGCGCTCGCCGGTGTACAATTTTGAATCTGTTCTCGAAGTGGAGTGAGACGGGGATGGCCGTTCGTTGGTTTTCATTGCTGCGTGGGAGATAAATGGTGTATGCGTTGAATGTATTATTGTTTGGGTAGACTGTTTGGAAAGTAATTATTTGGATAACAGAAAGAGTGACAGCAGCAACGTATTAACTTTATCTGCTGCAATGTAGAATGTAGAATCTACTTTAGTGAACAGTGTTTGGTATTCAGTATTGTAACGTGTACTGTTGTATTTAGATTTGTGTTTTATTTATTTAGGTTTGTGTTTAGATTTGTGTATTATGTAATGTAATGGAATAAAATGTATAATATATATGAAGAAGGAATAGATAAATAGGATATCGATGGAAGTAATTGGAATGAGAGAAATAATTAGCTGGTGTTAAAAGACATTCGTCCTTCATTTTTCAAACGTCCAATACGGAATTCTTTTAAATATCGCGTTTAACCGCCTCATCGCGACGGTAAATACGCCGAAAGTCTTTTTCACAGCTGCTCGGAAAATAAACTGTTCATTATTTATTAGAACAAAGTATTATTTTATACCTTGAATGTTGGATGAAAGTTATTGAAAATAATGAATAGATTCAATGTGATTGTGAAATGCGAATAAGAAGGTGTGAGTAGTAAGTATCGAATAAAGGTACGATGGAGGAATAACGAATAACTTGGATAATATGAATCACTTGAATAATTTCGAGAACTTGCGTAAGTTGGAAAAATTGAGTAACTCGGAAAACTTGAATGAGACAAATAAATTGAATAACTTGGGAAATGTGAATAACATGAAGAACTTGAATAACTTGGGAAATTTTAATAGCATGAAGAACTTGAATAACTTGGGAAATTTGAATAATAGGAATAACTTGAAGAACTCGGAAAACTTGAGTAACACGGAAAACTTAAATAACATGAATAACTTGAATAACTTGAGAAACCTGAATAACTTGGGAAACTTTAACGCGGAAAATTTGAATAACTCGTAAAACTTGAATAACACGAATAACTTAAATAACTCGGAAAACTTAACTAACACGGAAAACTTAAGTAACATAAATAACTTGAATAACTTGAGAAACCTGAATAACTTGGGAAACTTGAATACCGCGGAAAATTTGAATAACTCGGAAAACTTGAATAACTCGGAAGACTTGACTAACACGAATAACTTGAATAACTTGAATAACTCGAAAAACTTAAATAACATAAATAACATAAATAACTTGAATAACTCGAGAAACCTGAATAACTCGGAAAACTTAAATAACTCGGAAAACTTGGAAAACTTCAATAACGCGAGTAACCTGTGCAACTCGAATAAAATAAATAACAAACAACCGAAGAACAATCATTAATTCCCCCTCGCCATCCAAATATACTTTCATCCTTGCAATCCCGGACGCCGCACGCCCCACGCTCCCCCTCATCCGAGCAACAACCGTCCGCAGCTTTTCGCGTCGTAAACCGGCCGATTAGATTACAAACATTCCCGGGACTTTCTATTTTCATCGGGCTCCGCGTTTCGAAAAACCCGGCGAATAAAACGAGCGGGCCTCCGACGAGGGTTCGATTACGCCGCGGCGAAGAAGCTAATGGCGCCCGTTCCGCCCGTTTTTCCTTTTCCCTCCCCGCGTTTTTCGCTCATTAGCATACGCTATAAATGCATAGAATCCGCGGTCCACGCCATAAGGAAGCGATTCGTTACGAGCGCATGCGCGAGAAACGGAAGAGCCCGAAGGGGCACCGGCAGAAGAAAAACGAATCGAAATCGAGTTAGCTTTTTAAGACGTAACATACGAGTTCCGTTAGCTCGACCACTGCCAGCGGAAAGAAACGCTGTCGAGCTAAATCGAAGCTTCCCCTTTACGGTAGCTTGCGCGTCGACATCGACGAAGACGGCTCGCCGACGGAGCCGTTGGCCGTTCATCGGCGCACCAAAACCAAGAAAACCGCTCGCCGGACAATTTGCCGGCCGCGCGGATTATACACGGCGTCGATAAATTGTTTGCCCGGATGATTTGCATAGATACATCCCGCGATCCGCAACGAATGCTCTACCGACGCGTTTATTTTTCACGGGTTTTCCTTCGACGCTGCCTACATTGCGCTAAATCTTGTCGCGCCCGGTGATGCATCGCCCGCAGCTTGTACGGCGCGACTCGGAGATCTCGTTTCGTGATTTATCGCCGTGCAATTGACATGGAAAATGAAAAGCAAGTAATTCCTGATCGGCTGATCCGCTCGCGAACTTCCTGCGGATTCTTCGGGCTTTCGAGATGGTTTAGTTTGGAGAATGGAGGTGGAAGTTGGAAGTTTCGTGAATGAGTATGATTGTAATTTGATCCTTGATCGTGTGATAAATTGTATAAGCGTTGTCGATGGTGCATCGATGGTATTGTGGTTTTTGAATATCTGCACTTGCTTTTTGGGAAACGATAGACAACGGTATTTTGTTGCAAGAGTCGTGTTATTGAAGAGATGTTTAACAGTAGATTGAAGTTGTAGATCAAAATACAAAGTGTGAATGTCAAGTATGATTAATTTGATCTTTGGTGACGAGGAAATTGGATAATCGTTGTCAATGTTATTGTGTGAATTTAGTACTTTTTGTGTCATTGTAATTTTTGTGAAACGGTATTTTAGACAGCGTTATTGTAATTTTTGTGAAACGATATTTTAGACAGCGTTATTTTGTTGTAAGAGTCGTGTCATTGAAGAGATGTTCAACAGTAGATTGAAGTTGTAAATTCAAATATGAAGTACGAATGGCAAGTATAATTATAATTTGACCTTTGGTGACGAGGAAATTGGATAATCGTTGTCAATGTTATTGTGTGAATTTAGTATTTTTTGTGTTATTGTAATTTTTGTGAAACGATATTTTAGACGGCGTTATTTTGTTGCAAGAGTCGCGTTACCAAGAGATGTTCAACATTGAAATTGTTTATTTCCATGTTACATCCGAATCGAATCCACATTATTCGATGCTATTTTAAAGTTTCGGTCTTCGGATGTCTCTTTGTCTTCTTTCTTTTGTTTCCCGAGTTCCTGCATTTTTCAGCGAGATCTGAAGTCGGAATACGTTGATGATTTGTTCCGCCGCATTTTTGGCACCCTCTGCACGCGGGTGCGCGAAGAAACCAAAAAGAAATTGTGCGAAATATTTGATTGATGAACTGCTGAAGCGTAACAAGATGCCAGATGTCTAGTAACACGATGTCAAAGAGCCTGGAATATATCGTCTCACATTTTGTGGGCAGACATTTTCGTCCTCCAGAAAAATCGCGGTATCCCCGACAATGGACTGCTCCGGGATCCGGGCGACAATTTCCAGACCTTTAAGGGCGCAATTTCTCAACCACCTGCCACTTTCACTTTCTTCGCTAAACCATGAATTTTCAGCAAATAATATAACGGAATAAATACGATTATTTGCGTAGCAACATTTTTAGCCTCAGTTTCGTACAACCTGAGAAACTTAATTAAATGTACACAATATTGAAACATCTGTATCTTCAGTCTTTTCCTAATAAAATACAATTAGATCATTTTTGTATTTCAATACACAAAGAAACAAATGCATTTAGAATTGATAATTTGCTGTCATGAAAGCAAAGGAAATATTGTGCTTGTAAAAGTATTTGAACGATGGATATTTATGAATTTGTACATAGTTATCTAAAAATAGGAAATTCAATGAAGTTGTACGTGGTGCTTTTGGAGTTCGAAATTTGAGAATATTTACGATATAGTAATTCGATTGCCAATTGTTTGCGTTGCCTATGAAACAACACGCGAATATCTATAATTGTATAAACGTCCGGAGGCTAATCGGAAAATCGAGTTGTAGGTGTCATCGATTAACAGCCGTAGTGACGCGTTTGGAACATCGGGAGCCGGGAATATCGGTTATCCCGGAATTACTGTTACATATCCCCGATCGAAAGTCTAGACCTGCTTGGAACGTTTACGAGCAGAATTTCGGTTGCCTCAGAAATCCGGTTACATCGATCCGTGGACCGTGGAATATTTCCCTTCCTGCTAATTGAATTATCTTTAATCCATGGCAGTCATGTGTCGCGTCAGACTCGACGTTCTATTTTATTGCAACCTCTGCATGTTTTAACAATTTTTTCCATATCTATTTACAGTAGTGCGAAAAATATAATATCGAATCATTTCATCTAGTTGAATCTTACCGCATCATGTAGTATTATTTATAACATTTCTATTTTCAAATAATCAACGTTTAATCGAACAAACTATAGTAATTCAATTGGGAATCACCGGTGACCCCACGTCATTCGACGTGTTAAAAATCCGTCCAAAAGAAAGATGGCCGCGTATTAACCCTTGGCAGTCCTGTGTCGCGTCAGACTCGACGTTCTATTTTATTGCAACCTCTGCATGTTTTAACAATTTTTTCCATATCTATTTGTAGTACAATTGTACCATTTAAAGGTAACATTTCAGTGACGACCAAATATTCTTGAATAAATAAATAGAGCGTCATATTAAGGTGTAATTGAATGAACTAACGTCGACGTGAAGCTAAGTGAGAAACCAAGAGCACTTCGGACCGCAAAGGGTTAAATAAAGCAACATTAATTTTCATTCGACTAAATGTTGGAAAATAGTCTTTTAACACATTGTCGACCGGTCAGGAGTTAACTCTTGCACTTGCATTGGCTATTTTAGTTTTTGAAACACAGGGCAAAATAGAACATTGCAAAAGCAGAATATTCAGAATTATATTTCAATTTATTGTACATAAATACAGTATATTGAAGTTTATTTGGATTGTTTGACTTTCATATTTAATTACGAAATAACAACTGGTGACGGGAGATGGCTTGTGCATGGAATTGCCAATCAACAATGTGTTAATCTAAATGGATACAATTCAAGTAAATAGTTTCCTTGCGTTGTCTATTCTAAACATAAAATAAAAATGAATTTAATAATTCTTTTATTAAATTCTATTATTACAAGACAGATCGAAGTTTAAAAGTGTCTCCAATTGAAGTTCCAAAATGTTCAAACGAAGAAAACGAAAAATGTATAGAAACGTAAAAATGATGTTTCAACATTTCTAACCGAAAACTGTTTACGGTATAACAATTCTGTAATTGAAAAACGTCAGTTCGAGTAACCGAGATCGCGCGACAACTTTCCTCAGCCCGTATACCTGCCGAGGAATCCGAAATAATTACTCTAAGGGCGCTGGTCGTTCAAAGACAGTCCCCTAATTAAGATATTGTTACACCGGCCGTGTCCATTCGAGCGCATAGGCAAATGAATCAACATCTCCTAGAGGAATCGGCTGTTTATCTATTCATCTATCAGCTAACTAAATTACAGTACACAGGCCACGATTATCCGAGAGCGTACGGTGCCCAGACGTATTACGTTTCACGTTTAATTAACCGATTGACTCGATGCCATGTAAATCCGCATATGCAAATCAAGCCATAATCTCTCGACTATCGAGTTTCAATTAATTAATGGACGTTAAAGTGAGAATTGTACCGAGTCGCTGATTTCTCCGGTCGGCTCCTGGCCGTTGCCACGACCGATCGGTTCTTCGCTCGATTTATTTATCTACGTCGTCACGTATTCCGAACAAATCGATCGTTGATTGGTAATACCGATACACACGGTGCTCGATGGAACTCTTCTCCTTTTTTCTCTCGAATATTCTTTGCACAGGTTTTACGGACTTTTAACGTTTAGTTACACGCGTCGGGGTTGATTAGACTGGTTGCAGGGACTATGTAGAATTTCTGTCATAATTAATTCTCCACGATCGCGCGATGGAAACTTATTGTTAGCTTTTTGATGGAGAGTTCTGATACATTCGAATTGTACGATGCTGATTAATTGGAATAAATAGATTGTCGGTGCGAATCTGTATTTCTTCGAATGATTTATAGAATGAGTTGGATGGTAATTTCGAAAATGATTCGTTACGTTTCGATGGAAACTGTTTAACACATTATTAGCTTTTTGATGGAGAGTTGTGATGGATTTGAATTGTAGGATGCTGATTAATTGGAATAAATAGGGACACAAATTCTTTGAGATTGTCGGTGCGAATCTGTACTTCTTCGAATGATTTATAGAATGAGTTGGACAGTAATTTCAAAAATGTTTCGTTACATTTCGATGGGAACTGTTTCACACAACTCGCTTCTACATTTCAAATCAACCTACAGTTTTCTCAATTAAACGATTAATTTAAAATATTCCATTAAAGCAGACATTCAGCTAAACGAACGTGCAGTAATGATGTAATTCAATCGAATGATTATATTATATTTATTCCTCTTTTTAATAGATTATGGATAATAAATGTTGATAATAAATTGAGTGATTAATAAATCACTCACTAATAATGTAGATTAAATTGCTTGTTCGAAAATGTTTGTGACATGAAAACATTGTATATGTTTCAAGCAGTGGAACTTTGCAATGAAAAGTTCGAGGAAGCGTGACCTAATTGACATCAATTTAATGTTGACATTGGATAAGCTCAGACTTCAAGGAACACTGATAAATCCGTGACAGATAATGTCTGCCTCTCACGGGAATGCCTTCGCTCCTTTGAGTGTTAGCCAAACAACGCTTCGTAGTGTATGCACGTTCGTTGCTCTGGGATATTCGGGAACAATGACAACTGTGACCCAAATTCTCGATTGGCAATAAAGCGAGTCATAACGCGTTTGATTTTGATGCGGAATACGATGTTTGGAAGACAATGGGTTTGTACGACAAGGCAAAATATGCAGGGAGGAAGTAATAAATTGAAATGAAAGAAACGAGTCGAGCATGAGGAAACCGAATGAAGAGTTAGATTTAGATATAAAGACCTAGATTGAATAATCTTTTTATACATTTTATGCCATGTTTGTATGTATATGTCGCAGAAACAATATACAGTTAATTTGGAGAACATGGAGAAGAATTAAATAATATTACTTTGAATTATAATATACAAGATTCACTGAAGGTTAACCTGATTCTTT
Organism: Nomia melanderi; assembly: GCF_051020985.1. Taxonomy (NCBI): domain Eukaryota; kingdom Metazoa; phylum Arthropoda; class Insecta; order Hymenoptera; family Halictidae; genus Nomia; species Nomia melanderi. The sequence continues at coordinate 13,045,239 of NC_135003.1, forward strand.
AATCTTATTTAGTTTGCAATATCAGCTGTTTTATGTGAGACTCTTCCTGTTTATCTGATGTAAATAAGTAGAGTCAGTAAGCAATGCACAGACTTGTCCAACTCGAGTTCACTATGAATACACAGTGAACACTAGATTCTCTATTTAAAGCACACTATTCTCAATCAGTTGATACACTATTAATATTATAACCTACTATATCTATTAATTAACTCATACAAACATTCAATATAATTTTGATAAAAATATCTCAATAAAATCACTTCAATGCTGACGCTCAATCTGACATTAAATTTCAATTCTCACGAGACAGCATAGAATTTTCAATTAATCAATGTACTATCAATATTCTAACCTACTGTATCTATTAATTATCCAACAGAAACACTTCAACACAGAAATATTCAATAAAATCATTTAAATTCTAACACTCAATTTAACACTAAATCTCAATTCTCACGAGACACCATACAATTTTCTATTAATCAATGTACTATCAATATTCTAACCTACTATATCAATTATCCAACAGAAACATTCAATAAAATCACTTCAATTCTAACATTCAATTCAACATTAAATTTCAATTCTCACGAGACTATACTATATCAATTATCCAACAGAAACATTCAATAAAATCATGTCAATACTAACACTCGATCTAACACTAACCCTCAATTCTCACGAGCCAGCGTACAATTGTCGACCAGTCAATATACCACTAACATCCTAACCTATATCTATTAATTATCCTACACGCTTACGCAAACCTTCGAATATAAACATTTCAATGAAATCACTTCAACCCGAGCGATCCAATGAAATTCCATATCCACGTTCTAAACGCAGTCCTCCCTTAACTGCCTTAATTAGTCCGTCCACCATCTGGATCCAATCAATAGTTGAAGAACACGTGATCGAGTTCGAACTCGGAAGCGTGCCGCACGACCTATAATTAATTTCACGATATTTCGTTGTCGTTCGCACGGTTTCGCGGAACCGACGAGAAACCGGGGCACGGTTCGAAATAATCGTTCACCCTCGAACAGCTCGCGGGGCCCTTTGCAACGATTATCGACCGTGCGCCGCCGCAAATCCTTCTCGTTATTGAACGTTCTGCAAAACGATTTCTAATTCCGGCCGCCCGTAACCGGCGTGCCCGCTCCCTCTCCCCCTCCGCCCCTCGCTCCGCCGTTGAGGAATTACGGAATGTAAGAGGATTGCTAGCGGAGGCCGCGATGAAATTATCTCGAAATTCGATTCGAGGGGCCAAAGTGTTCTTCCAGCTCGCTTCTAATTCTGACCAGATTCGTCCTCTCTCGTTATCATTCGATCGAACGACACTCCGGAGAGATTGCTATTTAGAGGAATACGGCAGACGCACGCGTCCCGATATCAAATCATCGTCTTCCCCAGTTGTAAACGCGAGACAGATCGATCGCTGAGCCTGATATCACTCCGGGCGGTATCGGGATTCCATATTTGCCGCTGTTTATTTTCTTATTCGCGTTCCGCGTGCTCCTTTTGGCCAGATCGAAACGACGCGACAAATTTGCTTTCGATACGTTGCATTGAATTTGGAAATATTCGATCACGAAGTGGTTCTCGGTGAAGTATTGTGTAAATGTAAGTATTGTGTGAAGTAATTGTGTTTGTTATGGTTTGGGGAATTGAGAATAGGCGATTAACACGGTAAACTATTGAAACAATCGTAATGTGTAAATTGATGGATGTCGAATCAAAGTGTTTAACACTCGATTGACAGTCGTTTATTGTACGGTTTGTTCTACCGTTTCTTGAGAAATTGATATTCGTTTATTTATCTTGGAAAGAAGTTTAACCCTTAACACTCCAGGGTGTTTTGTAATCTATCAGCAACTGCAGCTAATTTTTATAGTATTCCTAGCGAAAATGAGAAATACTATAACATTTCTTCGATCTTTTATTTTACTTCTTGGTAGAAAATTTGGATGTGTGAGAAATCGAATAATTTTAGGGTAGTTTTTTTAATTCATTAAAATATTTAATATTATAACTGGTGCAATATTGGAGCCTATAGAGTTCAAAGGGTTAAAACCGGTTTGAAGCCTTATATTATATGCTACGAGGCAAGAGTATAACTATTGACAAAGTTTCATTTAAAATAGTAAATATTCAACTTCATAGTTATGCTGTATCAAATCAAGTGTTGACTGAGAGTCACTTTTCGAGTGCAAAGGGTTAACTTTGAGTAGATTACTACATATTATATATTGCAATTTCTCTCATATTATATTAATAAGAGCCCATTTATGCACTTACTCCACTCCACCTTACAACTGTCAATTTCAAAGAATGTTTACCCCTTTGCGGACAAAGATTCTTCGAAACATGCAAAACCTTCAACATACAAAGCTAAATTACATATCAATTGCTTAATTAATAGAACAGAAAACTACGGTCTGATCTCTTGCTGTTCGACTAATTAAATCATCTGTTCGCGAGTTCGTCCTCCAAATATGAATATTTCATCTTATCGAAATGCGCCCGCAAAGGGTTACATCTCGAACGATACTGTGTAGTTTCAGCGAAAAACTTCTCGATTGCAAACGGTTAATGGCCCACATCGCCGGCGGGGGGTTAAGAATCAATTAAATTCGATGCATTCTCTTGGTCCCGCGGCGCGTTCAAGAGCGCTTTGAGAAACGCGCGTGTGCTTCCGTCGCGGAACTAAATTTGTCGTGAAACTCTTTGACGCGGCTCGGCTTGAGAAACGTTTGCCGGCGCGCTCTATGAATATTTGGCCGCGTTCGGCAGCCTCCGCTGGGAAATACAAATGTTTACGTACGTTAAAAACTATTTCACGCACCGACTCCCGGCGAACGCGCGACGTTCACGCTGAACTTACCAGACAGGTCGAAATCGCCAATTCCTGACTTCCTCCTCTTAACGGTTAGAATGACAACAGATATTTCTTCGAGGAATCATTCGAGAGATTGATTCAACAATACGCAAACTGAATTATAAACCAATTAATTTCTAAAAAAAAGATAGCGAAGCTAGTGATTTCATAGAACGAAACACACAAAATGGAAACGATACGATATTAAATCATTCGACTGAATTGGATTATTATCGTTGCATGTTCATTAAACTAAATGTCACCGCGATAGGGAGCGTTATTTGTAATATAGAAATGTTTGCGAATAATCATCGTTTAATTGAGTGAGTTATAGTAATTCGATTTGCTTGGGGACCACCGGTGACCCCATTGCATTCAACGCGTTAAACCAATCTAAATATAAGTTTCATAATTTGCATTCATTAATTGCATACTTCATTAAGAATTCTATTCGGAGAATTCAGTTTCAATCTAGAATTTAGACAATATCTCATCGAAATGAATGGATGAGATAGATTTTGATAGATTTTTAAGTGAAACAATAGTTAACTGGAATTAGTAGAATAGTGATATTCAAATTTAAATTGATAATTTCGTTAAGATTCGTTAACCCTTCGATATCAATAAAATATGAACCAGCGGACAACTAGCGAAGCCACCAGTATAAAATCGATATAATACAATTAAAACAGAATTTCCCATGAAAACATTTATTTCTGTAAAAAACGGTTAACGCATACCGCGGAAATAAATGTATTTCTCTCAACAGTTTGCACGCATGAGCCAGAGTGTTAAAAAACAGACCATCAATCTAAAGCAATCATGCGAACAATTCCCATCAAACAATATTCCCCGACAATCTCATTCACGCTGCCCGAAATCCGGCGAAACAATAACTTCGAATCCAGCAATCCGGCGGAACAACGGTGGAAAAAATTTCCCCATGCAGCCATCGGTCACCGGCGACGACTAAATCGACCGGCAAATCGAGTCGTTGAAAAATCAACGCGGTCGAAATATGTATTTCCGGCCGCTTCGACGGATTCCGTTCGGGACGGTGCGCTCGTCGCGTCGTTTGACCCAGAAAAGAAGATATTAAGATTTACGGTCGAAACGAGTCCCCATAAACGGCGGACGGATTGAAATCGCGTCTATGGTGAACGAATAAAAATGCGGGGGAACAACGGGGAGGTCCTCCGGCGACGGCCGATATTCCTTTCCGCGCACGTATGACGACATGACGTCGGTGCACCAAATTGAATTCGCCCGTGAATTCTTCGCCGGCCGGTCCCGCGGCACCGTGCGAGCGACATGTCGACGCTGTCCGCGAGGAAACGGCCTTTCGCGATGGCCGCGTCGAATACGGAGATTTTCGGGCGAGACAGGCACGGAGACGGCTTGAAATCTTTCGGGTATAGTAAATAAGAAATAGGTGGAATGGTGGATTCTTGGGAATAGAGAGATGGTCTGTGTTTCAGTTTTAGTTGTTGAATTCATTGTATTTCTGTGGATTTTGAAATTGTGCTATTGGTTTTTGATGGAACTGTAGTTTTGGTTTTAGTTAAATAAGAATAAGTGGAATGGTAAATTATTTGGAATAGAGAGATAGTCTGTGTTTCAATTTTAGTTGTTGAATTCATTGTATTTTTGTTGCTTTTGAAACTGTGCAATTAGGTTCTGACGGAACTGTAATTTTGGTTTTAGTTAAATAAGAAATAGGTGGAATGGTGAATTCTTGGGAATAGAGAGATAGTCTGTGTTTCAATTTTAGTTCTTGATTTCATTGTATTTTTGTTGTTTTTGAAATTGTGCAATTGGTTTCTGATGTATTTATAGTTTTGGTTTTAATTAAATAAGAAATAGGTAGAATGGTAAATTCTTTGGAAATCGGCGATATTCACTGTTTCAATTTCAGTTCTTGAATTCATCGTATTTATGTTGTTCCCGACATTATGACTTCTACCAACTATGTAAACCAACTTCCTCAACACTAATATTAGTTTTTGGAAAAATCAACATCATCTCGTTATTACAAACTTTACTCCTCCAAAATTGAAATACTGACCCTTTGTTTCGAAACAATTGCACGTGTAAAGATAAGCACGACAAACCGAATCTTTTCGTTATAACTGAAAACGCCACGGCGAAGGCAAAACTTTCCAGTCCACCTTCTCATACACGCCGAATACCACGGAATAATAATGAAGAATTTTAATTGTCACGCTCCCCGGACGAGATAAGCAATAACGCGTGCCGCGTGGGAACCCGCGCGTTTCGACCGAATCTAATCGAGCCAGCCGCATTCCCCGTGAACGCGATCGAGCCGCCCCATGCGATACTCTCCGATCGAAATATTCTCGGAAGCTGCGGGGACTTTATAAATAATTCATTATCTCTTAACGATCCTCCGCGGAAATCTAGCGGGCCGATTGCTTCGAGTTCGTCGCCCGTTTCGGCTACCAACCCTTACGTCAGAAACGTTTCATCGAGCGTTAGTGTCGCGCTTTTAAGATAAATTGTTCATCTTTAAGAGCAAAAGAAATTCACGCAGAATTCACCTAGCACAATATTTCAATTTCAACTGTAAATATTACAATAACAGTGATGAAAGTAATAAAACGCTTTTATTGTTAACCTCTTACCTTATAATATCGTGTCAGACAAGTGGCGAAGATTTTTCAAAGAAATTATCAAGCGGAAACATTACTCAATTCTTTTGAATATTATTCAAATTAAATATTATTGTATTGTCATTTATCATGCTTTGGATATACAGACAATAAATTAATAATGACAAAGTAGTTGTATCAATCATGATTACTATACATATCATAGAGCAAAGGGTTAAGGGTTAATTTGAATTTTCCTAAAATTTCATATTTGTGATAACATAACATTAGACAACTTTCCTCTTCATCATGAAAACTGAAAATTTTCATTTTTCAATTCATCATCTAGAACCATGAAAATACAGTCTACTTATACAACATACATGTATCGCGAGGAACTTTTCGAAATCACGCGTCGAATGGCGGCAAACAATAAGGTAAATCGCAGTTTTTATTGTTACGGGCCGCATTTCCGTCCAAGCTTGGAGCGACGCCAAAGTTCTGTTCCCTTTTCCAAACACGCGCGTTGCGCCGTTTCGTTTTCTTCTTGCGCCGTTTTGCTCCCGCCGCACAATTCTGTTGCACATCTCCGACGGTGCGTCGAATTTTTTTCGTTTTACGTCGTCTCGCCGCGGACAATGCACCCCGGCATTATAATATTTTCGACGATCGCGCGCGGGGAGCCGCGCACGCAACGCTGGAAACAAGTGCACGCCGGTTCCGGTCGACCCGAGTAATACAATTATGATTGTATTCGGTTTTCTTCTTATTTTCGACGCGCCGGGGAGAAACGGGGGAGAATAGTGCAACCGAGAAGTAAATGAATTCCGGGAATTCCGGGGAAAAGTGAAACGGAAGTGTGGAACGAAAGTTGCCTCGTGTGAATATGTAAATGTGACTGGCGGTTCGGTAAGTAGAAATTGTCAGGGGCAAGTATGGCGATAGAATTTTGTGTTGGGTCGTTCGGAAAATTTCATTGATGTTTAACCTGTCACCTGTGGAACTTAGAACAATAGAATCAAGGCGAATGCACTTAAAATATATTCTGAAGAAAAACTGAAGCAAAGCAAAAAGGAATTACATGTTTATTTGAGAAAATGAATAATTGATTGTTGAAAGAGTATCATTTTGAGTTTTAAGATGATACAGAAAGTTTTCTATTTCATTGTGAATTTTTCTTATGGGAATTTCGGATATTTTCGGTATTTCTGTCGACTGAAAATGGAACAATTGGAAATGTAACGTTTGGGAAATATTCGTTTTTCGTACGTTTATTGTGAAATTTATTAACCACAGACCACGTAAGGAGATTCTCGTATTATAGTAACATGATCCAGCCTTGCATGTAATTTGATTAGCCACTACTGTACATTCGAATGAACGAAATCAGTAGGTATCTTATAATAGGATCCGCTTCTGAGACTGAGACTCCTTTGGAATGTAAAGATGAACAATCAGACGTCTAAAGTCTTCCTTATAATGAGAGGATCCGGTCTCCCGTGATGTAATTTTGTTAACAGCCACGTTAAAGCGAATAACATCTGAGTATCTAATAACAAAGGCCTCGCGAGTAATTGAGAACTCTAAGGAGTTCGTATAAAAATTCATCACCGAAGACTTAAACAATTCCTGGCAGTAATGAAAATAAAACAAGCTTCAATACATAAAACAAACCTAAATAAAAATCAATCACCGAAGACATCAGAAATTCCTGACAACAGTAAAACCAAAACAAGCCTCTTCCCTATAATTAACATCACAATAAAATCTACATAACAATTACCCAAGAAACCACTTAAAAAATTCCTTGCAACAATCAAACCAAAACAATCTCTTTTCCCAACGCTAACTCTATAAAACCTGCAACAAAATTAGCACGATGACTGGCATAGGGGTTACCGGTGACCCCGACCAAATCGAATTACTATAGTTCACTCAATGAAACGACGGTTCTATGAAAACATTTCTATATTATAAATAATGTTACACAATCAAGTGACATTCAGCTAAAACGTGGAATAGTAACAATGCAATTCGATCAAATGATTTAACCCTTTTCGGCCGAAGATTCTTTGAAATATACAAAAGCTTCAGCAGATGAAGCCGAATTACCTATCAACTGCTCAATTAATATAAAAAAGGAAGCTACGTGCTGATCCCTTGCCGTTCGAGTAATTAAATCATTTGCGACTTAGTCTTTCAAATACGAAAATTTCATCTCAGTATTTTCATTTCAGTATTTTCCTCAATGAAATCATGTGAAATCGACGCGACGAAAGACACTAATAAACTGCGTAAACGAAGCGGCGAACAAAAGCGAGCCGAGCTCCCTCCCGTAGATGAGGAATCCCATGAAATCCGTCTAAAAATCGAGCGGCGACCGCTTAAAAACTCCCTCTCGCGAATAAAAGTAAAACAACCTCCCTCGCCGAGGCCGGGGATTCTATGAAATCTGTATAAAAATTAACCACCGACCACTTAAAGGGTTTCCCGCCGTAACACGACCCGCCTCCGCCATTGTCCTCGCCGATAAATCCGACGAGGCTGATAATGGTCCCAGATGAAAAGAGAGACGGCGAGGACGGAGAAAGAGAGTAGAGGCGAAAGTCTTCGGACGGTATAGGGGCTAGGACGAGGGAGCCGGCGGAGCTAACTCCGAGGACCTTCGTATTGTATGGAGATAAGAGAAGGCGGAGAAAGAGGCAAGAAGGAATCGTGGCGGTTGGGGGTGGAAGAAAGCGAGTCGGAGGGCTAGGGAACACTAGGAATAATAATGAGGGCTTATGATTCCTTTGCAGCGAGGCCTGGATGAACAGAGGAGACAATGCCTCCTTTTTTTCCCCCGCTCGTCCAATTACCGGAACGCTTGTGGAAAGCGGCTATGGGAGTCACTGGGCGCGATCGAGGGTACAGGAAATGAGGTCTACGGGCGACGCCGATCGTACATAACAATGCTTTGTATCCCAATCGAGCCCGGTAATCGATCCTCGAACGACTGTCCCCGTAATCGAAGATCATTTCGCGCTACGAGCACCAGATAAAGCGGATTAAAGGGCTGCGGATTGATAACCGGGACCGATTGATCGGCTTCGGTTACGAGACGCGGGCCGCGTATCGCGAATGCCTCTTGTTTTTGTGGTCTTATGGCTTCCTTGATGGGGCAGGTTACAGTGATGATCGATGGGAATCGGCAGGTGGACGGCTGTGACGTGTTAAAGGTGCTTTTTTTTAGAGTTTCCTTTTAAATTTTGTTTTGAGCGGGGGTGTTGCGGGGGATATCGTTGCGGTGTGATACTTGAGACGACTCTGTTGGTATTGGTGGTTGAGTTGGTGGTTGGTATTGATGTTGGAATAGATTAGAGAGTGTATTGAGTAATGGGAGTTTAATGATTCGTGATCGGGGATGTTTTGAAGTTGATTTCCGTTTGTGAACGATGGTGACGAGGTATGGACGATAGCAAATGAGAAGTAAGGAGGAAAATTCTGAAGGGTTTAGGTGTTTCGTTGTTTTTCTAATTAATATTAAGTCACCTTCGTGTTTGTAAATGGTTCTTCTAATTGCAGTGAAACTTGCGAATGTAGGATGAAGGAGGAAAATTCTGGAGATTTTAGATGTTTCGTTATTTTTCTAATTAATGTTAAGTCACCTTCGTGTTGGTAAATGGTTATTCAAATTGCAGTGAAACTTGTGATCCAGTGAAATCACACTCCCTCGAAATTGAATTAACATATAAAAATAAGGAATACTGTTTACTTAAGTACTTAAACGACCACTTAATTAATTAAGGTTTAGAAAAGATGGAAGGAGCGCACAAGGGATTCATCGAGCAACAGAAAAATGAATTTCACTGTAGATCACGTCGTGTCTACCGATGTAAATTCATTGACCATGAAAATTAATGTCGTGATACTTTATTAAATTGCTTTGAAATACCATTCAACTGCACTCGAGAGTTATACTTCATCAGTTTGATTAACTTGCATAACCTGACCGCACTTATTCCCGATAGAGAGGGTGGACCGAATGTTCCCGCGATGGTACCAACAACCTTGGTGCTTAATAATGACATTATTCAATAGAAAACCTAATGGTCCATCGTAGCGTGGGCCTATTGTATACATTTCTACATCGCTCGAAACAATTTCATTGCGCAGCAGTCGAAGTTTCGTAGCGCAAACCCATTTTAACCCTAATCGTACCGCGTGTTTTTAGAACGAATCGTACCGCGATGTCACTCTCAGTCGCTTATGGGAATAAAAGGAACGATTAAAATGTTATTGCCTTTGTTTATAGAGCCCAGATTTTAAAAGCCCATAAAAACTTTTGGAAATGCGATATGAAATAATCAAAAAATTTAAGCAAAACGTTCAAATGTGACTCAAAGTCACATCGTGATTCGATTAGGGTTGACATGTGTTACATTCACAATAACCCATCATTAAAATCTATTCTAAGTGGAAACAGGGAGTCATAGTCAAACCCAGTGTCATTTTTACTTGAAAGCACTACCAATTTTATATACCACCCCTTTCTTCGCGTAATATGTGAAATTTTGTTAACACGTTGAATGCCACGGAAATTTCGGTCATATTTTGCTTATGAACTGTATTGTTTTTTTAAATAAAATATTAAGTTATATTCATGTTTTTTTTTTAGTGCTTTGTAACGTATACAGCCATTTTTGACCATGTGACCCTTAAAAATATTTTGTTACAAGAATTAACGTGTACCACATGTGGTACACGTGGCACTGAACGTGTTAAAGAACAGGTTACAATATTTTTCCTGATTAATTCCATTATCTTCTAATTGAGACACGCGAAAGCTAAAGTACTGGTCATAATTAAAGAATATTTATAGAAAACATGTCAAATTTCCAATGTTCAAGATGAAGAAGAAAATTGTCTAATATTATGTTAAGTGTATTGTATAATTTTGTCGTAATTATATCATCTTTAGTATTATTTCAATTGTATACTACAGGATAAAAGGAAAAGCAAATTTTTCAATTTTACCACTTGTAGTATTTTGAGAAACAATTTAACCCTTTGCACTCGAGAGGTGACTCTCTCTTCGTTTAATTTGATACAACAAAATTACAAGATTTTATATACAATATTAAATTTAGTATAATGCCTCAGTAAGTGAAATATTGAAACAAAATAAATTTCTTATTAACTCATGTGTGTTTTCTTATTAGCTTCAAAGAATGTCATCTGTATCTCGTCAGAAAATGTTGAGTATATCTAATGAAAAGCTTCAGTTAATTTTCCTCTGATAAATTCAATTGTCTACTTGTACGGTTACATACTTGGATGCAGGCGAGATGCCAATGACATCCTGCGAATAAATGAATTTCGCAGAAGTCCTCGATAGAGGCGGATGCGATTGCTATTTGAAATTGTAATTGAAATGTCATTATACATATAACACGTACGCGATGCAATCATTTATGCTCTGATTGGTCATGCGATTAGAACGACATAAGGAACTAGACAACAATCGCTCAAGATATATTGCTCGCGTGTTAAAAATAATAAACTCGTGTCGCTGAAATTGCAAGGGGTAATTTAGAATTCAAATTTTTATGATTTGAATAATGTATTATCGTCTTTCCCTCGATGTTATCATCAAATATATATATATCAATCACTTAAAAAACAAAACAGTCATTTTTCATTTTACATTCGATTGCAAACAGTATAATCAAATAATATTATCTCTATCAATTCCAAACCAAAATATACTAAACCAATTACAGTTCATTGTTCCAAATTCTCAATTCCTGCCTTCAAATTTCCCGAATCTAATTAAAGCTTCCTTTTACCTCCAATCACAATTTCAACTCCAATTTTAAAATACTAAACTATTTAAAACTAATTATTCCAAACACTCTCTCCTGTCTTCGTCTCACTTGAACACTAAAACTACAGAACGCGTCAGAATGATCCTAATTTCTTCAGTTTGCAACTGTTAAGAAGATAACATATGTTTCTCTAAGAAACGACTGAAGAAAATCGAATTACAAATCAATTCAAGACTCGGTGCACTCTTCGAGTACCCATAGAGGAATTCTAGTAAGTGGATGCAACCGCTCGGTAGGTTCAGTGATAAAAGAAATTTCCATAAAAATAGTTCCGCGAGAGGTCACAACTCGCTGTTAAAAAATTCGTGGAAACCTTTGGTCCGGTACCAATGACCGCCGGCTGATTGAATTTTCGCGGGAATTCACGAGAGCCAAAGCCGCTCCGACCAGCTCCACGAAGAAGGCTGAATAACGACAGAGGAACCGCGAGAAGACCCGTTCGCAACCATCCAGCCAACCAACCAGCCAGCCGGGCAGACAGGTATACAGGGTGTTTCCGAAATCCGTTGACTGCCACGGAAACCATCGGTAAAACGGAACGACTAACATTCGCAGCACTCTTCAATAAAACGAAATGAAATGTTCATACTTGGAAGACTAAGTTGCAATCAAATGATTGAATTACTCAAACAGTTCCCTTTTTTTCTATTATTCAAACAATCGATATATAATTTAACTTCATCTGCTGAAGCTTTTGTACATTCCAAAGAATCTTCCGCCGCGAAGGGTTAAGATTACTTCGAATTGCTGGTAATACCAATGAGAAAAGTTAACCCTTTGCACTCGGAGGTTTTTCACTAGAAACATTTTAACATTTTCTGACGAGATACAGACGGTAGTTTGTGAAACTGCCTCGAAGGAACAAAGCTATTTTATTTCAGTATTTCCCAAATTGATATTACACAAGGTATAATATTAAATATCGAATTTTCCAGTTTCACTGTACGAAATCAAGCGGTGAGTGAGAGTCACCTCTCAAGTGCGAAGGGTTAATTACACTTCACCATTAACATCCACCGAACAAACACTAGTTTCTCCGAAAGTCTCTCATAATCACCTCCGTCCATCTTCACCTCTCGAACCGTATCGATTCAAACAGAAATAAACCTCGAACAGAAAGCAAGATCTTTGTTCCGAAGAAGAATTCGACCCCGAAGAGGTTAATGTAGACCACTCTCCCCGCGGGCCGCGCGGCGATTTACGAAACACCCTGTACACGCACACCGGCACACGGAGAGGAGGCTCTCGCACGTAGGACGCGGGGTGAATAATAATGAGAGACACACCGGCCCGCGAGAACACCACCTCGGGCGTCTTTTCGTAAAAGGGCCGTTAAGGTGCTACCTTAACGATCCCCGAGGCCCCTCGCCGGGGTGGGGCCAAAGGCCACGTGGAATGCAGACACGTAATGCAAGCAGAATGCGCTCACGGGCCGCCGGACCCAGGAATTATTACTGGATCCGAGAGGACCCATGGGACTCCCATCGGGCTTGGGTGGGTTCCACGGAACAGGTACCCGCCGCGCGCCTCTGCGCAAAGGCCGGGCCGCCGGAGAATTTCCGGCGAGCCGCGCGACGGTTTTTCTGCGACGTGTGTGACGGGGAATGCAAAAAAACCGAGGGAAAAGGCTGAAAGTCGGGGCTACACCGCGCGGTATCGAGGAAGCAGTATTTTCTATATGAATTCGTTATTCCCGGAGCATTTCCAGCTGTTCCGGGCGAAGAATGCAGCTGTTTTTCAAGGAAATTCATGGTTTTCGGGGTGAGTAGGTTTTATGGCGCTCGGATCAGCATAATGGATTGTCTAGATGGTGGAAGTATTGTTGAAGATGATATCTTAGAATGAGATAGGTCGAAATCAATTTCTTCCGTTGCAATTATTGAGAAGGCACAGATGGTTCGCTAAGAGATCGATAAAGCTTATACCTACAGTGAAATATAATAATTGAAATCTCCTTGACGTACAATGATGAGTGAGACTCGTGACGAAGATTTACTAATTTGACAATCAATGTTCATTATCCACGGATCAAAGCACATAACTATTTCGCTATTATCTTCAAATGACACTTCCGCTTGAAGTAGAATGGAGAATTTTACTTTTCTAAGTTGCCGATAGTAAAATGTTACACGAGCTTAGTAGCGAAAATAAATAGTCAAGGAGTCAATCAATTCACGCTTGTAGCTTTTAGAAAGGAATTTTAAGACGTTTACTGGTAGTTCCAGCGTTAAGATAGGAATATTTCAAGTTGAAGTTTAACGGTGAAGAAACGAATTGATCTCTCGTCCTTTGACTTGTTCCGCGGTGAAAGGACTGTATCGTCAGTGATTCAGAGGAAGAAAGAACGAAACCTCGCGTGCGAGTGGAGGAAGTCAAGCCTAATAGGTCACAATTGTTTCGCGGCGAATTCCACTTCCAAGGGATGAAACCACCCTTTGAAACGCAGGTTTCTTCCCCGTAAATTACCTTACCAGTAAGAGATAAAAAAGAGTTTAACCACAAGAAACATCGTTCTCATTTCCCACAAAGTGCTTCAGTTTCAAAGTGAAATTCACCAGAAAACAAAGTTGCAATCTATTAGACTCACTCTACTTGCAAAGCTTCATCCAACATCCAACATCCCTCGTCGCGCGAGATAAAAATAGAAATCACGATATAAGATCATCCCACGTCGCCGCAGGATTACAAACAAAAGTTCGCCAGCGGATCGACGTTTTCTTTTAATACCGCGGCGTTCGAGGTATTAAAAATTCTTCCGGAGCTCCGGCGGTCCGAGATATCCCCGAAGTTTCTCCGAACTTCGGCGAAAGAGTTTAGCCGCCGAATAGATTCGAGGGCGGAGTGAAAATCCAGGGATTCCCGGCGATTTTCATCGAGACGTCGGGACGGTTCGGTTCGCCGATTATTTCGAGCAATTTGAAACGGCGGAGGTCCCTCCGCCTCCGGTCATCCGGTTAGATTCTTCCGGGCGTAGGAGGTTCGGTCGGCGGGTTTCGACGCCGGCGCCGCGCGATCGATACTCGTCGCCGCGCCGTTAGATTAATCGGTCCCGCGAAAGAACGTGGCTCGTTAATTTTTCCGTGATCTTGTTAAGTAACGCAATCCATTGCGGCCGCGCTCCCGTCGTTATCGGCATTAGCGCCGCTGGGAAACGTCCGCGGCTACGTGTTTATCGCCCGAAGGAAACGCTTTTTAAACGCCGGCCAGCGGGGATGAATGGACACGGTAATGCCCGCCGTAATTTATTCGAACGGGATCTTTGAGGGGTCACGATTAGCTTGTTTTCGGGATATTTGTTTCGCGGCGAACGCGAATTTACGAGATTTCTGCCGGTTAATGCGCCGGTATTTCAGGCGTAAGCACTCGCGAGGCCGAGCCGCGTGTAACGTTGCACGGAACCGTTCTGTAACGCGCTTTTCTTGATGCTTCGCGGCCTTTCGAATAATATGCGAGACTATTCTCTTGTGATCTATCGTTTATGCAGGGATAATTAGTGCCGGGGAGGATGAAACTCGGTACGTTCGAGAATCGATGTGTTTTATGTTCGTGGTTATTATAGTAATATCATCGAACGAGATATATGGGGAATGTATTTGCTTAAACAACGCGTGAAATGATTTAACAGTGTAAATATAGATCTTTGTGTCATTCAACTTGTTCTGCTACTGTCTATGTAATTCATCATTTTAAAGCTCTCATGTTAGTTCCAGAAAACAGAATCTATTCAAATACTCAGTTACCAATATTAACACGTCGAATGCCATGGGGGTCACCGGTGACAACCAAATCAGATTACTATAGTCCATTCAATTAAAAGACGATTGGAAACATTTCTATATTATAAATAACGCCACCTAATGCAAGGACATTCGGCTACATGAACGTGCAATAATAATACAATTCAATCAAATGGCTTAATAATATATTTTTTGTGTATTTTGCTCTATGGAATCGCGTGGCATTGAACGTGTTAACCTCGAAACTACCAAACTATTGAATATTAACCATTTTACAGATGAAAATTTCATAGCGCGTCGAAACGCACGCTGGTAAAGCGACTTATATCTGCGACGTTACATCTACGAAATTTCTCGATGAGCATTTCCCATCGACTCGTCAAGTTTCCCGAAAACTGAAATGGATTATACAAACTCGTCCGGTAGTTCCGTCGTTAATCACGCGAAATTTTAACGATGCCCGCGTCGCGTCGCGTCGCGTCGTCAACTCCGAGGCAATCCCTCATGTATAAAACATAAAATCACGTCGGAATGTTCGTACAAGTATAAACTTGTACCGAACACGAGAATGAGCCCGCAGGCACGAACAGGTACGCGGACTCCCGATTCCACGGCGATCTGGACCGAGCAAAAAGTAGCGGTTTCATCCTCGTCCCAGCGGCGCGTTCACGGATGCATACCAGCGGACGCACACAGCCGAGCGTCATCGTTCGGGTGCACCTTTGTCCCGGATTTGGAGGCCCGAGATCGATTCATATCGATTACATTTGCAATCGTTACACCGACGCATCGGGCGGCCCACGGAATTCCGAAAGCATTTCGGGGAAACGAGACTTCTTTTATATACTCGGGCATTCTTCAATATTTAATGCACCGGCGTTCTTCTATGAGCCGGGTCCTGACTATTCCGCGGAACGACATTTTTTTTCATCGTAACGATAAATAGTAATAAGGGCGGGGAACGGTAATCATAAATAATAATAATGAGGGATAATGATAATGATAAATAGTAGTAATGAGGGATAATGATAATGATAAATAGTAATACCGATGGATCGCAGTAATGACGAATAGTGATACTGATGGATCACGATAATGGTAAACAACGATAATGATGAATAGTGATGGATCGTAATAATGATAAATAATGATAATGATGGATAATGATAATGATAAATAATAATGATATCGCATTAGAAATGCGTTCAAATTGATATATATATATCGACGTATTTAATATCTTAATTTTTGTTTATCGTTCAGGAGACGTTTTTTTTCTTGATTTATTACATTCATATTTCTTGTCTTGCGGTTTATTGCGTTTTGTGTTCAATAAGCTTGAAAACCTGGTATAATAGAGAGAATCTTCGAACGTCTGAAATGAAAATGACAATTCTCATCCATTTATATATTTGACTCTTCAGCAGTCTATACAGAAGATCCGAGAAAAATTTCTGAAAATCAACGCTCGGTAATATTCGCTGGAAGTAATATTTGGTAGATATCAAGAGTATTTAATTACTCGCGTTTCCGGTGGAAATATTCATTTATCAATCGCTACGTATACGATTGAAAAGGAATTTCCAATTAATCCGATCCAAAGAATAAGGCAAAGCACATTTCACGTTTCCATCGTACGAACGGTGAATATAATTCCATCGAATCGAACGTTGCTGAAACAAAGGTAAATTCGAATGGAAAATTACTTGTCTCCGTGCACGGGAATGTAACGATATTAATACCAATTAACGAGATTAATCTTAACCGTTTGAGTGCTGAGGAGCGCTACAGCGCTCTTCTGTTGTGCCAAAATTGCGGATAATAATTTTCTTACTATGTTTTCCAAGAAATAAATCAAAGTGAGTTTATTTGAATAAATGTTATTTTTTGATAATTTTTGTAATAACAGAATCTGATATATTTTCTACCAAAATTGTTGCTCTTCTTACTTAAGGTGGATTGGGGCAAGTGCATAAACGGGCTCTTATTAATACATTTATTCTGTTTAATACATTTGTTCAAAAATATCGTTTTTTAACATTTAACATTGTACCATTACTATTAATATATTTTAGATCTTTTTATATTAGGACTTTATTTCACTAGTTCCTTTGTATTTATTTATTTTATTTATTTGCTCTACTCCAAAACGAAACAACATATTTGAATGCGGTAAAAAGCATGTTATAACAAACATATCAATAGTTATACTCTTGCCTCGTAGCATACGATATAAGGCTTCAACTCGGTTTTAATGGTCGGTTTTGCACATGCCCCATTTTCGGGGAAAGTGCACAGTTGGATTTTTTACAATTTTCTGGAAAAAGTAAAACATACAAGTGGAACTGGCGTTTTCGTCAATGTTAATTAAAGCGTATTAACTCAAGTATTCGTTGATTTCAATAAATGTTATTATAAAACAAATTAAAGATACACGGGTTGAAAGTCAAACTTAAAAACTGGGGTGCACTTTACTCCACCTTATAGCAAAATGCATTTAATCTGCATTTACAAAAGGATACGTTCGAACAATACTCGAACGAACGAATACATCGGAACGCACGGAGCCGATGAAATCCGAGCGTTTCACGGGCATTTTTCACGATAACGACGGAAGGAATGCATCTCGGATTATAAATGCGGATGCACCGGAGGGCCACGGGGACGGCACGATCGGCTGGATTTCAATAGAGCCCGCATAATTTCCAGTGTCTTCTTCAATTTTCGGTGGCACAACGAATGGACCGGGAAGAGTAATAACGTTTCACGGGGCGCATGAATTAGAATCACGGGAATTGATTAGGACTTAAATCGGCCCCGGGAATCGCGCGCACGGAAATAATTCAAAGAACACCGTCACGGGGCCAACGGGAACTCGCCGGGGTTCTTATGATCGATTCCGGCAGACGTTACTTTGACTAATTCACATTCTACGGGAATCACCGTCCGGAAACCGAGGGGTTTTTGTGAAAAGCGTAGCGCGCCGCCGACGTACCCGTAACTTTTACGGCTCGGATCGATCGAATCATTCGCAGCGAGAACTACTGACGTTCTTTTACGCCCCGCCGGCGAAGACAGCCGGTGATATCCTTCACGATTGGAACTGCGTTTCAGCGAATAATCTGTTATCGATTGGATTCCGGCCGCTTTTAATTGGAATCGCGATTTCTGCGCGCGTCGTCCGTGCGTCGCTAATTTCCTACGTTTCAGGCAACTGGCGTTTCATGTTAAGGTTTCGAACGTTTTACTCGTTATTATTTGTATTCGCTGGTTGAAACGGAACAGTTAGAATTCATTTGGCTGTTAGTTAATTTCATTAGATCTTTGTTTGAAATATACTTTGACTTATATATCGTCAGATGTGAAAATATTGCAAGGTATCGACACTGGAACAACTATGTTCATCGAAATTCAGTTTTCTGTTCCGCAGTTATCGATATCTTAGAAGCGTTGAATATCCGAATTGAAGTCTATGCAATTTTTATAAAAATTACATATTAATGGTATTAATCCTTGGGTAATCTAGTATTAGAAAATCTAAGGTCTCAGCAGTTTCTAAGTTCCTCATTCTGACTACCAGTAACACAACGTGAAACGATGTCATATATTGTCATCGCTTCTTGAGTCCAATATAAAATCCTCACCAACTATTCCGAACGGTTCTACATAAAAACATGAAGTAACTGGTTGAGAACTGTAATAACTAATAAATCAACGTCGTAACCCACTTTTTCGCTATTTATTCAAACGATCGGCACCCGTAACGTTATCATAAAACAGATCGTTCCCGCAGCCACCGTAAACGCAGCAACGATAGCACTGACAAATTTCCGTTCGATGGCCTCCAAGGAACAACCGTGCCGGCGTAAAAAAAAAAAACGGAAGATAGTGTCGTTGAAAAAGCAATCCCCGATAATCGTCGCAATGAAAAATGCATTGACCGAAGAACATGGTTCCAAGGGGCCGTCGAAGATAGAACTGGAACAATTGATCCTGTTGTAAATCGATTCGGTATTATACCCACGGGGATATCCCGGCCCGGGAAGGATCCCCCCCTTCGGAAACGAGTCCTGTCGTCGTTCCTGTAGTGGCGCTCTGTGAGAAAGTTTTAATTGCGTTCCACGCGCTGGCGCTTATTTCGACGCGGCCCCAAGAGCAGAGAAAGGGGGGGGGGCCAGCGGGCGATGAGAAGGGACCAAGTGGCAGGAGCCTGGGAGAGGTTAGATCCTTAGCAGCCGAGGTCACCGAGGATTGTCACTGAGGAGAGGTGTATCGAAGTAGATGGAACTATATGAAGCTATGGGAAACTGTGTAAAACTGTGCGAAACTGTGTAAAACTGTGCGAAACTGTGTGAAACTGTGTGAAACTGTGTGAAACTATATAAAACTGTATAAAACTATATGAAGCTATGTGCAACTATATGAAACTATATGAAACTATATGAAACTATATGAAACTATATAAAACTATATAAAACTATATAAAACTGTATAAAGCTACATAAAACGATATGAAACTATATAAAACTATATAAAACTGTATAAAGCGATATAAAACTATATAAAACTGTATAAAACTGTATAAAACTGTATAAAACTGTATAAAACTGTATAAAACTGTATAAAACTGTATAAAACTGTATAAAACTGTATAAAACTGTATAAAACTGTATAAAACTGTATAAAACTGTATAAAACTGTATAAAACTATATGAAACTATGTAAAACTATATAAAAGTATCACCACGTTGCCTTGCTCTGTACAATATTTATCGTACAGTTATATGGTCGTCTACTATTAATATTAGTATTAGTTTCAAAGAACTAGTCTAGCAAGTAACATTTAGTAATTAGTAAAAAATATCACCTAGTTGTTTCTTTTACTAAACATACTCTATCGACATCAATCATCTCACTGCATTCGTTTCCAAGGTATCCTTAAGAATTCCCGAAAACTACGAAAGAACTGATAAACATAACAACTTTCAGGGGACTAAATAAAAAGGAAACTTAATTAAGGTTGATGGCATGTAAGAAAATTACGGTCGACGTTGGATGTTTCCGCTGAAGGGTTAGTCGGTGTCTCGATACTGCACGTTCAATTCCGGGGTTTGTCGAGCGGTATCGTCTCGTCTCGCGATATCGCTCTCCGCGTGCAACTAGGGAGAGCAAAAGTTACGACCCTGTAAGGATACAGGGCAAAACGCTTTAACCTTTTATGCCCTGATTTCTGATATACGGATTTTTTTACTGCTATCTGTATTGTCGGATCTTCGTTCGATACTTGGACGAGCAATGAAATTTGAAATAGCTCCGGTAAATGGGGTGATTTTGATTGACGACGGAAGTGGATAGAAGTTAAAGTGATTGCCTTGGAATCTGCTGGAAGAATTATATCGCGTTCGTTGAGATCTACGTAGATTACATTGTAATTTATAAATATATTCCTTCAGTTAATTTCTGGTAAATACTTCAGAAAATACATTATAATTTTAGATAATTATAAAAAGGGAAATAAATGGATCAGTTTGATTTATAATATTGTTGATTAATGTAGCAAAGCATGAAATTATTCAATCAAAACTATTTAATGATATATATGCGGGAATGGAGTGATGAACGTGTGTGCAATAGATAAATGACGATGAATGAGTTCTGAATAAATGTTCAATAGGGATATTCCATAGCAAATTGATTTTCTTTAATATCGATTTTTTCTGTTAATGATGTTCGTTTTCAATGAATCTAGAATATTCCAAATGTGAAGTAAATGCATAATGAAAGAATGTTCTAGAAAGTGGTTTGATTTAAGACAAATATTCTCTTTCTCCTACATATACATGCAATTATAATAAGAATAATCGAAAAATATAATAATAGAAAAAACACTCTTCTTGACAGTACACTGTGGAATAAATAATTTTCGTTTACCGCACATTCGATTGAGTTTCATCGGAAAATTGGTTTATTGTTTGAAAACTGTAAACCATTATTCTCCGATGAATGGCCGCCAGATGCCGAATAATAATAGCGTGTTCAATAAAACGCATTGCGGTCGAATAAAGTTCGAGAATTCCGCATGACAAAATTATAATAGCACGCTGGTCACCCATAACTACCCCCTTTATCGATAAAAACCCATGAAACTCATCCCGCAGGAAAATTTCCCTGTGCCGACGTGCACTGGTCCCGGAATCCCCTCGCGACATATGAATATTGACGACGGAGAGTTTCAGACCAGTATTTGTTGATTACAGAAAGTGAAGCATACAAATTTGCATACTGTTTAGCATTTAAACACAGTTTAACATGCCAAACCGTAAATTAATTAGAAGCATTAATTGAATGTACATATTAATTCAATATCATCTAGGAATTATGCTTTTCTTCAACTGTGCTACCAGTTTATTAAGCAACTAATATTATAATAGTTATTTAAAATGATTTTAAATTGATACTGATGGAAACTATTAAAAATTGAGCCTCGAATTAGTGTTCAATCTTCTAATTCTATTCACTCCGACTTATAACAACTATTGCTATTACACTTTATTTTATTATTAACAAAAATATTTTCATATTCAATATACACGTGACTATTATAACCACCAGTATTTTCACACATTTTACCAAAGAGAATTCTACCCAAATTAACACTAAAACAACATAAGTCCCAATATTTCTTTTCAAATATCGAAAAATCATTAAATCTAAATTATTTAAAAAATCTTCCACTCGCAGGCAACGCTGAATATCGGACAAAATTGAACCGATCTATTATCACAATTTTAATAAGAGTCACGAATCAATCATCGAAAATGCTCAGTTCAGTTCTGCTGTTAATTACTCTAAAATTCCCTGGCGAAATTACGTTACTGCTATCGTTCCGAGCGAGAGGTGCAATAATCAAAGACCCAGTGGAATAAGACAGCAAAAAGATATAATCGCGCCAAGTGTTTCCACCGTCGGATTACAATGCATTAAAATCGCGCGGTTTGCAGGGAGGGAATCCAATATAAGGTACAAAAGAGGCGAGCGGCTTAACCAACTTACTCGGAACAGACGGGGCTAAATAGACGGGGGACGGAGCAGAAGGGGTGGAAACGAGACGAGGAAAGGGGGCGGCGCTGATATCCGCTCTGAAAACATACTTCCACCGAGGTATTCCAATTTAATCAACTGCCGAAAAGCTTCTAATATCGCGGAAATGCTCTCGTCCGTGGCCCGTTGGCCAGCCGAGATGCAAAAACCGTTATACGAAGAACACCGGATACCCGTATTAGAAGTAAATAGAATTCGAGGCCGTACGTTGCACAGGGTGCCCCAGTTTTCTTCAGGAACCTGTCTGCTTCGTTCACTGCCGCGAAAAACTTTGGAATTTTATGTATCGCTTATTCTTTTGTAACAAACAAACAAAACAATGATAAAGGAATTATTTGGTACAATTGAACATTTTCATAAACTTCTATTTAAGTTTGGAAGTTGTGAATTATACAAAAATGTTATTTTATGTAAAGAATCACAGACTAATATGTGTTTAAATGACTAGATTCTAATTAAGGTTCTTTAAATTAATTAGTCGATACGACACTCGTTCACAAACCCTTTTGTTTTATTAGTCCATACAACACTGAATTACTTTGAATTTAAAATATTTTCTACTTTAACATTAAAACAAACCTTCATCCTATTCCTCCAATCTACGGTGCACCAGGATGACGTCATTCAATTGTTTGTCTATTAAGATAATATCTAGAGTATCAAGCTAACCATCACCGCGCGGAGAACGTTTAAACAGAAAAACTGATGCACCTTCTGCGGCAGAAACGAACTGAAAAGGCGAAAGTACAAATAAAGAGAAGAAACGAGGCGGTTTATGGTCACGCGAGTTCGCGGATGGGTTTCAAAGCGTTAGACACACCGATGAGAATGCTAATTTATCGTTAGTCCCGCTCCGCGGAGCGTGTAAGTCGTTCGGAGTCGCTGTTTCCAGCGTGCAACCTGGATGACGCTCTCCGGTTGCGCAATAAATCGACTCCTGTGTCAATAGCAGCCTTCATTCGGTCCGCGACACGCGATCGATCCGCGGATTAATGGGAATATGCGAGATTAATGAAGCGAGAACAATTTTTTCGAGGCTGAACTCCGAATCCGTGACGCACGGATTGAAACGGGGGCTCGGGGCCCGTCGCGAATTATTCGTTGGCTTGTCCGACGCGGTGCTCCGGCGAGTTTACAATAATTACAGCGCGGAATTAATTAACGGCGGCTAATACTTTGTGCGAGGAAGAAGTCAATATTGTCTTTGCAGGAATTTATGCGGGAAGTTAGTCTCGGAATATTAGGTGGGATAATGCAACCGTGAAAGCAGGTGAACAACGGCTGCTGTGATAACATGTTCGTTACTGTAATTTGTTTCGGTAACAGTTTATGGCTGTATTTCGTTGAACACTGTGTATCCTTCCTGTAGAATATTCACAAAGTTGACAGAGTAAGGGATCTACTGGAAATTACGTTTCGGGTTAGGAACGTTAATAATGATATGGATAAGACTAATTCCATTTTGTAATAAATATTAAGCAGGTTGCTTTGTAATCTATCAGGAACTGCAACTAATTTTCATAGTGTTCCTGGCGAAAATTAGAAACGCTGTATTTCTTCGATCTTTTATTTTCCTTCTTAGCACAAAATTTATATGCGTGGAGAATCGAGTAATTTTAGGGTAGTTTCTTTAATTCATTAAAATATTTAATATTATAACTGGTGCAATATTGGAGCTGATTTAGTAGCACGCTTTGGTAAGGTTAAGTGACATTTGAATAAAGTCAATTTCGTTTGAATTAAACGATATACGAGATTATGATCGTCGCTAACAAATGATGTGTCGAGTTGGAACCGAGACTATACGCGGTAAAATTATAGGGAGATAAGTTGATGGTTTCATCAGGACCGAGCTGCCAGGTAACAAATAGAAAAAAATGGGATGATTGACGGCTTGGGACTGTCTATTATAGTCACAGACGTAGTCTAGACTGTGATGTCTAGGTGTTATGGAAAAAACATCGGGGATCGTTCAACCTAAAGGACCACTGATGGGATTCCAGGGTCGAGGTCTCATCGGGATAAAGCCTCGAACGGGCCAAGCGAGGGTCAGAATGAAATACTGTTGATTCTGGGTTGGTCTAGACTATAGTATCCAGGTGCTATGGAAGGAAAAGTGGGGATTATTCAGTCGGGAAGGTCACCAGAGCCTTTGGAATCTGGCAGCCTGGCGCTGTAGGTGGTAAAGGACTGCTCCAGATTATGAGGTTCAAGTGCTCGGGTAGAGTACGTACAGTTTGGTCCGTTTCGCTGTTTAGTCAATATTGTTGCAAATAAAATCTGTTAGAAAATGAATTTTCTAATGATAAAACTGTAACTTAATTATAACATAATTATAATTGTATTGTAACGATGTAATTAGTCAATGTGACTAAGGAATCAAAAATGAACTGAGATGTCCATGCAGCATCGATGTGATATATACATATATGCAATGCCAATATCAAAATCATAAAGTATTAATTCATGGAAGAAATAATTTAATGGCTCTCATTCTTCACTCAAGTGTATTCGAAAAAGGAGAAGCCTTTTAATGACTAACCATTAAATCGAATGACCCTGTCATAAAGCCAACATATGTAACTCTCAGGAATAATAACCTTTGCATAATTATCTATGCGTAAGTGCCATTACGAAGGAAAGTATGGAAGAAGAATTGAAATCAGTGTCAAGGATGTATTAAAACTTGAAGATATTTTTAATATGCACTAATGTAGTACGTTCGCATAAAACGCTATTCATAACAGCATATAGTTCTTGCTATTAGTGCAAAAATAGAAATTATATTTCGAACAAAATCATTCTAAACCGACTTTCACTTTTCCAAACGAAATTAGTAAAACAAGTTACCGAAATAAATAAAATAATTCAATATATACGTCTACTAATCAACTTTCAATTCAGTTATCTCCAAAATATAATTATTTACCTTAAAACCTTCCCTTACCCTACATACATTCAACAAAATCAATGCCTCACTAAAAGTGCCATAAAATTTCCCTCGAAAAGGAAACTTCTCAGAGAAATCTCCCACCAAACTTCCAGCAGCAACACTCAATATTTTTCATCCCCAGAACCAACTTTAAAAAATAATTATTTGCCTTAAAACCTCCACTTGCCCTACATAAGTTCAACAAAATCAATGCCTCACTAAAAGTGCCATAAAAATTCCCTCGAAAAAGGAAACTTCTCAGAGAAATCTTCCACCAGAACTTCCAGCAGCAACGCTCAATATTTTTTACCACCGGAACCAACTTTAAAAAATAATTATTTACCTTAAAACCTTCCCTTGCCCCAGATACATTCAACAAAATCAATGTCTCATTAAAAGTGCCATAAAAATTCCCTCGAAAAAGGTAACTTCTCAGAGAAATCTCCCACCAAACTTCCAGCAGCAACACTCAATATTTTTCATCCCCAGAACCAACTTTAAAAAATAATTATTTGCCTTAAAAATTTCCCTTACCCTACATAAGTTCAATAAAATCAATGTCTCGCTAAAAGTGCCATAAAAATTCCCTCGCAAAAGGAAACTTCTCAGAGGAATCTTCCACCAGAACTTCCAGCAGCGACACATTTTTCGTCACCGAGTCCGTTCGACTCGAGTCGTTTCTCCGTCCCGATACGAGTAAGTACGTTCAAAGTGCATTGTTACGCCGCTCCCGGTGTCATTCGCCTATCGCGCGCACAATACGCGCCGCGAAGCGAAGTTGGATGATCGCGCGCCGCGAAATTTATAGCGTGCATCGGAATTTATAGCGTCTATTCATTCCGTTCCTCGCGGGCCGCGCTTTTTTCTCTCCCCCTGGCTGCATGCATTTTCCTTTTCGACGCTCGGACGTCGATCATCCGACAAAAACACCCCGCGGGAATCGATCGACGCGTCTAACAACCAATACGCTTCCCTATCGTAACGGATCGTGGATTTCGTTCCTGCCGCTTCGCATCCCGTTCGTTTCTGGATTTATTTTTATTCGCGGATGAAGACAACTGAATGCTTCAATTGTTTTTCCGAGCTAATTTATAGTGATGATTGTAATAATCATTTATGGATTACATCGATGTGGTATGTTAGATGATTCACTACGAAAATGGATATTGAAGTATTTTCTTGGTTGTATGATAATAGAGATAATAGTCTTTAGGTTTCGTCGATAAATTTGGTAGGAGAACAATAGTTTTTTAATCATTTTTTATCTGTAATAATAGTATATAGTGTTATATAATAATAACGTAGTTTAGTAATCAAATTTAGTAATCGGATCAATTTGATCCATGAACAGAATCACACATTTCCTTCAACGCATTGCAATCCAAAGGATTTTTACTAAAAATACACAATATCGTTTGAGGAGGTATAGTAATAATATAATGTGGTAATAATAATAGTATAATTTAGTAATAATAGTAATAATATAACGTAGTAATAATAACATAATTTAATATAATTCAATAGTAACGATGCTAACATGACTTATTAAGATTCTTACGAAGTTAACTTACAAGATTATCCACGGTACTGCTCTCTTTTCTATAAATTCCCTGTAATGTTCTTATTCCGCGGGGCCAGGTAAACGTAAACTAAATTTTCCAGGCGTCCATTTCCCGCGGACCGATAGGAATTGCTTAACGACGCGGCCCGGGGCAATTAGCGCACCGTAAATTTGAATGGCGCGCGTACCGCGATACACGATGAAATATATCAAAGGATGTAACGAAGCGAGAAATAACGGAGACGAGCAATAAGCGCAACGAGCGTGTGATTTGCTTCGGCCGCGTCCACCGTGCGCCGCGCGACTGTCACGTCGAAACGGAACTGTATTGCCGAAGAATGTAAGAAACGCGATGCCCGCCGGCTGCGGTTTCTTCTGCGTTAACACTAGGTTTACGGGCGTTTCTTATATATCTATCTCTACCGATACAGGTTAATTTTATCCATGAACAAAGTCACATAGTTCCTTTAACCTTGTGCAATCCAAAAGTTTTTCAATATGATTTGAGGAAATCAAACGACCTTCTTTGAAATCGATAGTAGTATTTGATTTCAAAAGTATTTGACTTCAGTATCTCGCATAGCAATGCATTATGCAAAGCTTGATATTAAATATTAAATCTGATAATTTTGATTTATCAAATCGTATGGCGACTGAGAGACGCCACTGAAGTGCAAAGGATTAACACTAGGTTCATCGACATTTTTATGTATCTATCTCTACCGATATAGATCAATTTCTGTTGTCACATAGTTAACTATGTCTCACATAGTTCATTATTTATACGTAATAATCTTATAAATGAAACTATGAAATGCATGGAAAAAGTCAGTAAAAGATGGTATTATTTAAGATTTATATCGATGCATAATTTGCATTGCCACTGAAAATTGAATTAAAAAATTCTTAATTTCTGATCTTTGAATAACGATTAAGTAATAGAGAGTATTAGAAAATATAAATTTTTTAAATGAAACATTACAAACCTAATGGTCAATATAGGGAATATGAATTTTTTAAATGAAATATTACAAACGTATAAAAAGTCCAAATGCAGCGACAGATCGGTTTTAATGATTTTAACGAATAAGTAACGGTCAATATTAGGGAATATGAATTTTTTAAATGAAATATTACAAACGTATAAGAAGCCCGAGTGCAATGACAGATCGGTTTTAAACGAGTGAAGACATTAAGGATTGCGAACGGTCTCGCAGCCACCACTAAATCTTGGGAAAATATGGCGTTGTGGCGTGTGCAGTCTTTCGAGCTTTGTATCAAGCGCAAACCGACATTGCATGTCGCGCGCCGCAGGCTCGTTGAATATGTCTAAACTTTCATTCGGAACTGACGGCTCTCGCTTACGCGATACCCCACCGACCGGCACATTCTAATTAATTTTTCTGTGTGTTTCTTTCGGGACATTATGATACCTCGATCAACATGCGATTTCCTTCTACCAGCGATCAACCGGCAGTGTTATTATTTTATACTTTTTTCCAGAGCAGAGATCACGACTGTGTTATAAAATATCAGTGACCGCTTTAATCGTTCTCATGTAATACATTAAAACACAGTACAAGCTGAATAGTAAATCAATTAAAATCTCGACAGACACTCGAATTCCTATGGAGAAATTCCAAACTATCAATTGCTCGGTAGTTTCTATCCACCTCTTGCGCTATAGGTTAATTCACAGATTGACAAAGTCTTGCGAACTTTGTTTTTACCTATTTTACACAGTGTCTACAATAATTTTGTTTATTAATAGTTTCCTTTAGCGATAGATTCCAAAATCATTTAATATACGTAATACAAGATTATCTCTCTTCATAAGATATTAGAAATCTTGGAAGAAAAATTTCTCAACGTCTTTTATATACGTCTTTCCACAGCAAGAGGTTGCTAAACAAAAATGGTAATAATGGTAAAAATGGTAACGGTTCGAGGATAACGGCGCAAGGTGACCATAACCGGAATCAAACGGAATACCAGCATCGCGGCGAAAACTCGCGTAAATTCCGAGGCGTGCCGCATAAGTCGACAATAATGTCCGTTCGAAATGTGTCCTCGCGAAACTTGGCGAACCGTAATGGGAACGTCCGCGCGCGCCTGCGTCGCGTCCCTAAATTCAAGATTAAGGGAAGGAACGGCCCCGGCGGAACTTCTCGCAATCATTTATATTAACAGCCCCTAATCCGCGACGGAATTGATATATCGCGGCCGCAAATTTCCTCTCCTAAATAAAAAGCGAATTTATGGAAATGCGTGTCCCGCGTCGCGAGATGCGCAGCTAATGATGACGATGAGGACGAAATTCAGCAGGTAAAATAGCCGCGTCACTTATTTCACCTGAATGAGCTTATTTTTATTAGTTTTTTCATCATCACTGTTTTTGGAACGCACCAGGTTCTGAAAGAATTTTGTTTTCACTTTGAGAAATTCCTTTTTAAGGATGTTAACAGTAGAACTACTGAGCAGTGGAATTATTCTGTATTTCCTTATAAAATGTACAAAAATACATTTATTGTGTTCAGTTGCTTTATATTCTAGTTTGTATGTCTCTAAATCAATTTATTGAATAATTTGTCAGAAAGTCGTCTGTGCCTTTTCTATAATTGCGAAAGAAGTGACACGAAATGTTAATTAGGTAGATGTTAGAGTAAACAGCTGCTTTTTGTATCGCTGTTTTTATGTTACACCAGGTAGGTTTCGAAAGAATTTTGTTTTCATTTTTGAGGAATTCTATCCTTAAGGATGTTAATAAGATAGATATTAAGATAAACATTTTTTTTGTATCATTGTTTTTATGTTACACTATGCGGGTTTTAAGAAGCTTGTTTTTATTTTTGAGAAATTCTGTCTTTGTTGTCCATGAATTCATGAAATTCAGTGTATCGATCAATGTAAACTTCGTTTCTATAAAGAAATTGAGATTTCAGTTTCTCTCGACGTCAATTTTTATTAAACTTCTTTGTGAAATTTTTTTATTTCACTTCGTTTCCAATGTTAATTACCGTTAACATGAGTTTCCTTAAGAAACATTCTTGGCACGTCTTTTCCCAGCGAAGTTAATTATCTTAAGTGCCCTGTCTAACGATAATTACTATTGAGATTTTCCTTTCCTGTGAAATTTGTTTACTTTGTTTCGTTTCAGCATAACTTTCTGAAACAACACAATGGAACTCGGTAATTATTGTTTGACGTACGAACGTACGTCGTCAACAAAGTCAATTTCCCGGCATTTAATTAGACGCGATGTCGATGTACGGTGTTCGGCTTGTTTCGGTAGAACTTGCGAAGAAAATCCCTACAATCAAACGATTAAGTTCGCTCGTTAAGAAATGCTAAAAGGCCGGCAAATTTTTGTCGCCGTGTTCATGTGCGAAAAGGCCTACGCAAGGTGAATGTTCTATCGATCCGCATGATTGTTAGTATAATTATCAGCTGTGCAGAATCGCGGTTACGTTGCTTACTTACGTAATTATGAACTATCGAAAACGTGGAAAGAAAGAGTTCGTTGCGGAAACAGGAGGTAATTAAACGGTAACGATACGATAATGACGAAAGTTGCGCAAAGAACACAATGCACGCAACATCAAACAATTCGAGAAAGATAAGAAATAATTTTGAGGGCGCTTAATCAAGTATTCACAACCTTGAAACGACGTTGCATAATATCTTCCCAAAAATGTCAATCACTTATTTATATGATACAGATATTATAAACCGTTACTTTCAACGAAAATGTTACCAAGAATCAAATATGCTTCTTTCTAATTTATTTTAATCTAATTTTAAATATTCATTTATGTCTCGATAACTGTAAAATCTATTCAAAATTAACATATCTATAATTTGAGTAATACGTTAATTTTGAATACACCATCTGAATAATCACAAAATAGTTAAAAGACGTATCAATTAGAAACAATCTAAGTCAGAACACAAAAAATACGACACAAGACTAGACCAGGTGTGTCAAAAATACCAATTCCAAATCTCTTCTTTTAGAATAATTTCAAAGCTAATTTGACAATACCCAAACTGAAATACGAACCAATCGAAATTCCCATAATTTCACGCTTACAGCTTCCATCAAGAAATTTCTAAAGATGGTTTACTATTCGGTAGTTCCAGTGTTAACGTTAACATCATCCACTTCTGACTATAACTCACTCAACTACAAATGGTCACTATCAAAAGCCAATTCCCAGTTCCCAATCCTCAACTCCATTCTAACGCGAAAACCCGCGACGCTCCGCCGCGAAAAGCAACGTCCGCCTCTACAAAATATTCGGAAACAGAAATGAAAAACGGCTTATATTCACACGGAGATCCGCAGGCCAGAAACAATCGAGGAATCGTCCGCGTTCCCTGGTACTCAACTATCAGATTCCCCGCAGTCCGGACGCACTCTCGCAAATGAACTTTAGAAACATTTTCGTGTGCGAGATACCATCGAGAATGGGGCGCTGCAGCGAGGCATCGCCGTTCTCCCAGTGAATCAAGTAATCCCCGGCGAGAAATAAAAGCGGCTATTAGTATAAAGCGATTCGCGAGAGCGCGGACCAGCGCGGAGACGGGCGGGAAGACCGCGCGCGGAATAAGGCCGGAGTCACACGAGCGTTCAAGTGACGGACGTTAAGACGAACGTTGCGACGAGCGTCGATGCGTTGCATCGTTTTACGTGTTAACACGTTGAACACGATTTCGTAGAGAAAAGTACGCAAAATGGAGAAAATACAGTAGTAAATCATTTGACCGAATTGGATTATTACCATCGCACGTTCGTCAAACTGAATGTCACCGCAATGGGTGGCGTTATTTATAATATAGAAATGTTCGCGAATAATCATCGTTTAATTGAGCGAATTATAGCAATTCGATTTGCTTGGGGGTCACCGGTGACCCACATGGCATTCCAATAACAAGGAAGAACATATCATGTACTGTGTGTTAAAAAATTGAGATGCATCTCGTCGACGCTCGTGTGGCGACGGCCTTAAAACTGACGCAACGCGACGGTGTTAGCTAGACGCAACGGAGAACTCGGGGGTGGTGTGTTGTATAGACGAGGACGGGGAGCAGATAACAAGCGTGCGACGCACAATGCAGCCGCCTGTCGACGGAACCCCAAATTTGACTATTCAGATAAGGAAAACTGAAGGATACCAAGTGTTGCTAAGCAGTCTGCTATACAAAAGGATCTTCATTTGAAAAACACGAATTTTGCGCGAATAAATACTGTTTTTCAAACATCTGTTTGTATCACTCATACTCTTGAAATTATTGAGTTTCGCCCAAAAGACAGGCGTTCTGTAGACAACACCCAAAATTCGACTATTCCTATATCGAAAATCAAAGGTAACCAATCTCTTGATAAGCAATCCTTCATTCTAAATAATTTCCATTTGCAAAATACAAATTTTATGCGAATAAATACCGTTTCTCGATTCATATAACATCGGAATCAAACCGCAGAATATCCATTATCATTGAAAAATCTTCACAATATCCCCGTAATGTGACAAACATGTAACCACCATATGTTCAGCTCTATACCTTCCAACTTTTGTCTCAAGCATTTGTTTGTATCGCTCACGGTTTCGAAGTTATTGGGTTTTGTTCCCGAAAATGGGCGTTCGGCCGCAGTGTGCGCCGGCTGGAAATCGTTTTCGGCGGGTACTCACCTTCTCCTCGAGCCCCGGCCCGTTCTCCATCGCGTGCATAATGGCATCCGAAATGCGGGTGTCCAATTGTCTGACAGCCTTCTCGGCGTTCAGGCCCAGCGGATCGTTACGACCGTCGACCGCCACGACCAGCCTCTCGACCGTTTCCACGTAGCCGGACCACGCGAGGTCCAGTTCCGACGCCGGCTCTGTCAGGCAACCTCTGCAATCAGATTATTTTCAGCGTTCACACGCGTCCTCGCCACCATAGAGCCGCGCACTTCTTCCATGGCGACTTTCCAACCTCGTTTCCCCGATCCCTTATTTTTAGAATTAAGGTAAGCGGACACCATGATTTGATAATCTCCCGCGGCCCGGTGCGAAGAATGTTTCTCTTCGCTTCTTTCTTTTCGTTTCTGTTTGGCTTCGGTGAATCCGGGATGAGAGGATTTTGTGGGAATGAGGAAAGACTTGACACCAGAGAATTTGTGTAAGTTAAATTCGAAGGAAAAGAGATTTAGGGTAGGTTTTGTTTATTGGTGTTTGAGCTCGAGAATAATTCTTTGATTCCTTCTTTTTCCTTCCGTTTGGTTTCGGTGAATCTGGGATGAGAGGATTTTGTGGGAATGAGGAAAAACTTGAAATCAGAGAATTTGCGGTGTAAGTTAGATTAGAGAGAAAAAATATTTAGGGTAGGTTTTGTTGGATTGGTGTTTGAGCTGGAGAATGTTTCCTTGATTCCTTCTTTTTCTTTCTGTTTGGTTTCGGTGAACGTGGGATGAGAGGATTTTGTGGGAACGGGGAAAGACTTGACACTAGAGAATCTGTTAGATTCTAAGTTAAATTGGAAAGAAAAGAGATTTAGGTGAATCTTCTTCTGTTGATGTTTAAGTTGTGGGATTTTTTGTGGGTGTATGAAGAGACTCAGGATTTGTAATATTAAAATATCTGCGAATATATGGAGATTCATATTTGTGAGTTTGTGTTGTAATCGAGGAAGAAGCGTCGACAAGTTTATTACCGGTTTTGTTCTAGTGATATTTAAGTTATCGAGAGTGACGCGAATGAAGACACGCTGTCTACTTGTTATTGCGGCAAATGAGTGACATTGTGAACAATTTACGATCAAATAGAGAAACAAACGTATGATTTATTAAAAATCTTGCTGACAATTACTTCATATGCTACAAATATATAACATTAATAAATCTTCTGGCACAATAAGATGTATTTCATGCAATCAAGAATTTGACACAAATTGGAACATTAATTAATCGATGCAACACATATTCATAAAATATCAAATTTTGCTATCCCAGCTCGAAAATAGACATTTTAACACTTTATAATTGAATTTGATTGATTCACCGATAAAATCGTATAATTTTGAATGTATTACCATATGTTTACAAATCAATTACACTATTACTGTTAATTGCGTCTACTAAAATTTTTTAATTTGACGTCGGAGTGAGTCTGTGGATGGTAGAAAATAGACATCGTGTGAGGTTAACATGACGCCGCCGCGTCATCTATATGCGCATGACACACTTTCGAACACGAAATTAAGATATTAAGGGAAAATATACAACCAAGGAGGCTAAGGACCACCCACAAGAACTTTGTCACAGTAAAACTAAAACAGACAGATTTCCTCGATAGAATGATAAATTTCTTGTACAATATTCCATCTAATAACTTTCAATTGCCATTTCAAACCCCAATTTTACCAAATATCCATTTTACCTTAAAAATGATATCCATCGTTTAAAATAAAACAATCTCTTCCCAATTTTTCATTCGAAGTAACATTCCACCCCTTTCTAATCATTTCTCAATACTGAATTCGTAATACTATGATTCATAACATAATATAAAATAAAACTTATGTATATATTTTCTACAGATTTCAAAAGTAAAATTGTAGCAGGGAAAATCTACTTTCAATTACCATTTCAAACCCTAATTTTACCTTAAAAATAATATCCATCGTTTAAAATAAAACAATCTATTCCCAATCTTTCATTCGAAATAACATTCCACCCCTTTTTAATTATTTCTCGATATGATTCGTAATATAATGTGAAACAAAACTGTTATGCACATATTCTCTACAGACTTGAAAAGTGAGTAGCAGGGAAAAATCTGTTTCCTTGCTTCTCAAGGGTTATATAATAGCTTTGAATAATTGTAGTAATTACGAGGTAAACGTATTAATAGACGAAAATTGTGGGGAAACGGTAGACTGAACAATTTCTCGAAAGCGGTGCAATGAAAGCATCCATAACACGAGGTGGTTTGAACCCAAAACACATTTCGGTTCACACCTACGTGCCCGAGGTATATTTAGAGGCGGTGTGAGCGATTTCAATGGCTTCATCAGGCTTATATACGTAGACGATAAACTAACCGCGAAAGAATCGGCCTACCCCCGGAATTCGGAAACAGGTCGATCAAACCGCGCGTGGTTATTTACAATTTGCATCTTATGAATCTTAACTAAGCAGTTTATTTGCCATCTGCTTCCTGCTCGCACGAATTTATTTGCCGTTTCGCTGAATTGTGAACTGCTTCGTCTCTTTTCTTTTTCCTTCCGAGAAAGGCGATACTCTGATTCGATCGTTATCACGTTCCATATAATTAATTTATCTTTACTCAATCCTTCGCGAAGCTTTTCCATTAAATACACTTCATTCGGAGTAACGAAGGATCAATGAATCACTTCGTACAGATTTTCCTTTGTAAAGTTACTAGAGAAAATGATTTATTATTTTAGTATTAGAATGTTAAATTTTCAATTGAGAAATTCAATTATGAATTTAATGTGAATCGTCAGGAAGATGTTTCGAGGATTGTTTCGATAGAATCCGAGAACGAAAGTTTCTTAATGAGGGGAGCTTTGTTATTCGTCATTAAATCTGTGCGAACGTGGAAACTGAAAAATTTAAATATAGCCGGGAGGTTCGGCTGACCAGACGACTCGAGGTATTTCTGTAAATACAAGTATGGACGGGAGGGAACGGGCCATCAAAGACTATAAAAGAAAGTGAAAGTAACTGGAGTTAACATGGAATATAGAGCGGGTCGTTAAGGGTAAAAGAAACAAATGCCGCCAGAAGAGTCACGCTTACTCTTTCAGTTTGCGATCCGACGGCCTGATGAGGTACCAGACTGTGATGCTATTAAAGGATAAAACATCTTGCGGAAATCAATGAATTTCTTTTCAACACGTTCACACCGGCGCTGTAATTTCCACTCTTTCCCATTTGGCGGCTGAATTCTCACAATTGATAAAAAATATTGAAATGATCGATGAGTAAATTAATTCTCAACTATACGGCGATGTTTTCTAATTACCAAACCACTTGATGACATATTTGTGGCAATGTCGCCGCATTAGGCAGTATTATTTATATATCATAAATGTTTTCAAAGCATCGTTCCATCGAGTGAACTATAGTAACTCGATTTGCTCGAGGGTCACCAATGACCCCCATGGCATTCAACGTGTTAACGTATTGCATGCGGGAAACGTAAAAGTACCGTGTACCGTCGAGTAGTATTAAATAAGTAGTCGTATAACTTCATTACCATTTTTAATAAAAGAGTTCTCTTTGCGTATAATTAACACATTGCGTACCGGCTAATTATCAGAAAATTATATTGTGCGGATTTTCAGTGAGATCCACTTATATCACTGTCTATGAAAAACCTCAAGTATGATATTGTTATGTAATATATTTTAAATGGACAATTAGTTGTAATCAAATTTAATATTTCTTTAAATGAGCGAGACGAGATAAAGACGGTATTTTGTGAAACTGACTCGAAGAGAAATCGCATGTACATTGAGGAACAAAGCTATTTTATTTCAATATTTCCCAAATTGATGTTATACAAGGTATAATATTAACTCCTTGCCGTACAATGACGAGTAAGACTCGTGATGAAGATTTCTAAACTAATTTAAGAATCAATGTTGTTCGTTACCCATGGATCAAGGCAAACAACTATTTTGCTATTATCAATGTATCATCTTCAATTTCCACCTGAAGTAGAATGGAAAATTTTGTTGTATTTCTTACAAATTGTCGATAATAAAATATCACACGAGCTTAGTAACGAAAGTAAATAGTACGCCAAGGGATTAAATATCGAATTTTACAGTTTCACTGTATGAAATCAATTGGCGAGTGAGAGTGACCTCTCGAGTGCAAAGGATTAATAGAAAAATACATATTCAGAGACAATATCGAAACCAAAGCAAAGAAACCGACACCAACAACCGACACGAAATGTCGAACAGTGCACCGAGTAGCGTCCCCAGGAAGTTCGAGGGTACGAGGCTCACCTCATGACATTGGTGCAGAATCCGCTGCAAGGCCTGACAGCTGGACTGATGCCCTTGCACTTCGGACAATAAGTCATCCTGAGCAGCGCCCCGTAACAGGCTTCCTGCTGCGGGCTGGTGCCGGAAAATAGCACGCTGTCGGTCCTGTCCAGGACCGTTTTGCCAAGAGTCAACGCCTGCACCAGCACCCGGGTAGCCTCCAGGCTCTTGCTGACTGACTTCGCGACCTGCTTCGGTATGTCGCCGAACGGCTGGATCTCATCCATCGTCTCGTACAGGCAGGTCTTGAACTTCTCCGTGAAGTCCTGCTCGTACTGGTGCGGGTTCACCGCGTTGTGGTAAGCGATCGGGAACAGCTTCGCGAAGAACTCGATGAACCGTTCCTGAAGCATGTCCCTGGTCAACGGCTGCTGCAGGGTGTCCGGCGTGTTCTTCGGCGACACGTAATCGGCCATCGCCTGGTACAACGCCTTTATCGACGGCTTGCTCAAAACCGCCATCGACCGGTACACTTGATCGAACAGGTTCAGGGTTTTGTTCTCCGACTGCCTCGCGAGCAGCGTCACGGTCTCTGCAACCAGAAGGGGCTCGGTTAGCGATTGTGTTCAGGTTGACGGTGATTTCAGGGTTGTAAATGTTTGAGAAGTATGGGGAAGACGTGAGATTGAAATAATCGCATTGGTTGTCTAGGATGTTCTATTTTGATGTTAACAGGATTGCTGTCAGCGCTTATTTCGGCGACGGTCTCCTCAATCATATTTTCTTCAATCCAGTAAATTTAAAATATTGGAAAGAGGAAACTGAAACAGTCATTGAGTTTCTAAATATAATGTAGTTTGTGATTTTTAATAATATCTGTAGGATTAATTTCATTCTCATTATGGGAAATATAGGATTACAGTCGTTACAAATATGTGACTGCGAAAGTGTTAATATATTTTGAATTGTTGGGTAGGCAATATTCCGGTATAGAGGTGATTTTGGAGTTGTAATTTGAAAAATTATAAAATTAGTAAATTTGAAATAATTATTACACTGTTTTTTTAGGATATTCTAGTTTTACGTTAATATATTTTGAATTGTGACTATTCCAATTGATAGGGGTGATTTTGGGGTTGTAATTTGAAAAATTATTAAATTAGTAAATTTGAACTAATTATTACACTGTTTTTTAAGAATATTCTAGCGTGACGTTAATATATTTTACAACGCTTAAATCTTTCAAATGAAAATGTGACTTGCATTGTGTAAGTTTGTTTTCTTAGTGGAAATCGGTTACAATAATCAGTTTTTTGAATGAATTGTTCGTAGACTGAAGAAATCTGAACACCGAGTGTTCACACGACTGCGCAAGAACGTACCCCGTTGATTATCTAATGTTATTAATAAATCAAATCACGTTGCACTGCTGTGATAAAATATGAATGTCCGAAGTTGAGCGCAACAAATTCGCGAGGCAGGAAAATTTCGTAGCCGAAGCAAGGGTACATCGATCGTAAAAGTATCGCAGTAACAGTAACAAGTTCCTCGAAGTGGCTGGAAATTACAAGGGTGAGAAGGCTTTATAGTTAGCGTAACAACGCGTACATCGTAAACGCGAGGCACTAACGTTAACGAGAGCATTCGCCGGAGTAATCCAATTTTATTGATATCGAATATATCATTGTTAGAAAGTTTAGATGCTCTCATTTTGTATTAACCCTGGAACTAGCTTGTAATTTTCTCCTTCGATCGAGGTGCATTCTTTTAAACTTGTCTCGATATACCTGCAGGCGCATTAATTCAGTTAAAAATACAGATAAACGCACATTTGTAGTCGTTTTATTGCGACATTAATTTCAACATTTTAATAACAGTTTTCTTTATTAGAATACAGAATGAGTTTCGCAATTCAAAAGTGAATAATATTTTTAGAAAATTGAAATGTTTAGAACACATTCAAAGGGATGATCGTGTTTCAAGAATCTTTTTCACAAAATACATTGCGTCTTCTCGAAAGCATCCGATGGTTATAGCGATTTTGAATAAAATAAGTAAAACGTAAACATCGAGTAATATAGATGTTCGTATAATTGAGAAAGCATTCCTGTAATACGCTAGTTTTGTTTGCCACTAGCGAAAAGTACATATATCTTGTCTCATCTGTGTGATTCACCCCATATGCGGCTCTCGGGCCTAATCCTTTACGCACACGTTACGTCCAAAGGCAGTTCGCCTTGAACCTCCTCTGCGATTCTCATTTTAGGAATCCTGCGAAAACGGACAGTATCCAAGTTTTTTAATACTCGAAATTATACACTGACACGGTACCTGTCTGTTTAAGTCAATGTTACGAGTATAATATATAAAATACGACGGATAAGCATGAAATAGCGAATAAAATGGAATCTAATCGAGAAGGAAGACAATCTTCGATACTACAGAAATTCTCCAAATTTATTGTATATTTTAATTTACCATCCAGCACTTATTCAGACTTCCATCGACGTATATTTTCGAACATATCTACGTTCTAAGTTCATTTTATTCGATTCAATATTCCAAGTTTTAATGTATTATAGTCATTCGATGAATTTAATAATCTCGGAAAATGCTTTCGAGAACTTGACAAAATTCAAAATTCTAATATACTTTATTCAATTTATTTACTAATCTCAGAAACTGCTTTCGAAAACTTGACAAGATCTCGAATTCTAATACACTCTATTCAATTAATTTACTAATCTCATAAACTGCTATCGAGAACTCGACAAAATCCGAAATTCTAATACACTTCAGTTACTCGATCAATTCAACTCCAAGAAAATGATCCGCATTCAATAATTCCAACGCAGAGATTCCGAACTGAGCTATTTAAACCTCTCAGCGAGCAGCAGCGTTAACTCGATTTCACGTGTTTCTCGATTGCGAACGCCTGGGTCCGAACGATCGAAAGTAAGTTGAAAAATCGGCGGAATCGTTGACTCGATTGTCGCGCAGTTTGCCCGCGCGTGCATGTCGCAGTGTGTACAGTACGGTCAGGCAGAAACTTCGATCGAATTCCAAACAAGCGACTTCGGACGGGTCTGCGGCTAACGAAATTTTTCAGTTCGCGACTCGCCCGGATTCGAACTGGTTCCCCCGATACACGGCAGGCTCGCGGACGCGCCGCCGCGCAGCGCTGCCCGGGAATACCCGTGAAAATGCTGTCCAAACATCAAACGGGCGAACGTTCAAAGGCTACGCGCGGCTACCTATGAATCGAACACGGCGTCGCTCGACGATCTCCCGGCGAAAACAAATATCAACGTATTTTGCACCGTCGAGGGCTAATGAACTTAGCTGACACCGTGTAAACCGTGGACCATCTCGCAGTTTTTTTGCTACTCGGTCAGGGGACCGTTCTAATTTCACGGCTTGGGGAGCTGTCTGTGGATTGCTTGCGCGGTGAATGCAAAAAGAAGGAATTATAATTTTATAATAGTGTCTGAGGGAACTGTGAAAGTATTTTAATTCATTGTAATTAATTAGATGAAAAATGTGGAGGGTAAGCTAGGGCAGGAGTATACGAATGGATGGCATTTTGTAATAGGTCCATTTTTTGGACTTGAGACTGGAATTATTAGATATATATTTAATCCATTAGCAATACTTGATTAACATGGATAAGTTCAAACGGTATCTCTTCGATAACTGTAGCAGAAGAGATCTAGAATTAACCCTTTACGGATGTCGGCATTTCAGTGAGATGAAATGTTCAGATTTGGAAGACAAGTCGTGGACAAATGATCTAATTAGTCGAACAGCAAGAGGTCAGCATGTAGTTTTCCTTTTTTCTATTAATTAAGCGATATAATTTAGCTTCATACGTTGAAGGTTTTGTGCATTTCAAAGAATCCTCGTCCGCAAAGGGTTAATGGTCCAATTACAAGATAACTGAATACGTCACCGCATTATCGTAAACATCAATTTCCTTATCACTCCAATCCCTCTAATCTTCCCACTAATCACTGTTCGCATCGTCTCCCTGACGCGACGTTTCCATATAAACCCGGCAATCGAAGTTCGGCCTCATTAAAAGCAATCCCCGACGCATAAGTAGAATGGACACCGAACGGTACCGTGCCTCTCGTCAGCTCCTTCCACGTACCACAGAACGCCGAAGGAGGAAGTCGGTGTGCCCGAAGAGGAACAACAAAATGGAAACACGGCGGAAGAAGCAGGAAAAAGGAGAATCGAAATAGAATAGAGCATCGCGAGTGGAATATACGGCGAGAGGCACCACTCCGAGAAAGACCGCGCGAAAGAGGAAATAGACGGCAAAAGGAAAACACCGGCGCAGGCATTGAGAGGAGGAGGAGGAGGAGGAGAAGAAACGAAAAAGGAGGAATCGGAGTGCATACTGAAACGAGCCAAGAGATACCAAGAGAGTACCATTCCTCTCGTCCCTCGATCCTCCAAGAATACCCGCCTCGGGATACCGCTCGAAAGAGGAAATCAATGACAAAAGAGGAATAACAGGGCAAGAACAGAAACCGCTGGCATCGAAAAGCGAAAAACCGAAAGCGGCAAGGTAAAGGACGCCAGGGAAAGCAAGAGTAACGAACGGGAACACGGATAGCAGGTCGAAAAAGGGGAAGGGGGGGAGCCGATCCGACTCGATCTGTCGCTCCTCCGCCTCTATCCTCCTATTTCTTCTCAAAGACTTCTTTTACCTATGTACGATTTCAGCGGTTCCCCTCTCGCCCTCCCGCTCTTCGCATGCCACTCCGCGTTTCTCATCCCGAGGCACTTGTGGCCATTCCACCACTCGGACCAGATCAAGAGGGAGAGAGAACGAGGCAGAGGGAGAGGGAGGGAAGCTTCGGCATTCCTCTCGCCGGTCATTTTATTTTAGCGCCACCGTGTGGGAGAGAATCTTTTTATCTCTCTCTCCTCCTCCGCCAACCCTCTTTCTCTCGACCTCACGCAGCCTCGCTTCTCTCCGTCGCGCTCCCGCTTCGCTCTCTTTCTCCTCCCTTCGGCGTGTTCCCCTCTTTTTCTGCCTATCACTTTCTCCTTTCATCTGTCTAGGTATCCGATTCTTGGTCTCTATTCACTTCTTAATCTATGTCTCTCTGTATCTTTAACACTCTATACTTCTGTGTTCCACTTTCTTTCACTCTTTGTCCATTTCTTTCTCGTTTCGCCTGTCTCTCTATCGCTCTCTTCTTACATCTGTTCATCTGTCTCTTTCGATTCTTATTTCTTTCTCACTTGGTGTCTGTCTTTCTGCTCGTCACTATTTTCCTCTATTTCTCTTCTGCTGCGTATCTGCTGCTCTCTTTTGCATTGTATCTATCTCCCTCTCCATGTACCATCTCTCGCTTTCTGTCTATCCACCTCACTCCTTGCTTCTATCTCTTTTAATCTTTATTTCTTTCTCACTGTATCCATCTCTCTGCTCATCACTAGTTCCTTCTATCTCTCTCTTCTGCTGCCTAACTGCTTCTCTCTTCTGCATTACATCTATCTCTCCCTTTCTGTCTATCCACCTCTTTCTACTCCATCTCTCTTTTAATCTTCATTTCTTTCTCACTGTATCTATCTTTCTACTCATCACTAGTTTCTTCTATCTCTGTCTCTTCTGCTGCCTATCCGCTTCTCTCTTTTGCATTGTATCTATCTTTCTCATGTACCATCTATCTCTCCCTTTCTATCCATCTCTTCCTCCTCTCTAACCAATCTACCTCTCTCCCTTTCTACCTATCCACCGATCCCTCTCTTTCTATCTATCAATCCCCCTCTCTTTCTACATACCTCTCTCCCTTTCCCTCCATCCCGCTATGTTCCACTCTCTCACTCTCCCTACATACACACACACATCTCTCTCTCTCATGCTCCTCTCTGGATTCTGCGTCCACGCCAGCCTCAACGCTGTCTCCCAGTCTCCCTCTCGTTCCGCCGTTCGGAGGCTTGTTCGTGCGAGGCCGATGGACGGACACGGCGATGCTGGTGTGCTTGCACGGTGTGTGCCCAATGGTGGCCATGTTTCGCGGTGGCATGGGAGGCGGCGGGCACGCGGAGAGGGGCTGGCAAAAGGTACGTGGGAACTGTACCACGCAGCTTCGTTCCTGGTCCCCGGCCTCCTCCGGCTGGTCGAACGAAATTTCAGGCCGCGGCGTGCATGGAAAAAAACCGTTCTTGCGCTTCCAGCGCGCCGCGCGACGCGGCGTACGGATATCCGATCGACGGGAATAATTTAACGGTCTGTCATTGGCTGGACGCGCCGCGCGGCGCGGCGTCCACCCGCGCGCCGGAGATCGAGCGAGGCGGAATGTTCGTTCGTTCGTTCGTTCGTTCGTTCGTTCGTTCCGAAACGGAATTGTTTTGATGCAACGTTTTTGGGGGATCCATGGTAACGTTTCCCTTTTTTCTGTTGAATTTTTATCACTTCGTGGCTGGATACTCTACTGGTGGAATTATTTCGATGTCAAGTTCATTGATATTTCAAGAAGCTTCGAACTTCTCGCGGTTTGCCACTCGCTCGAGGTTTTATTTTGAATTTCTCGGTTGGTGGAGTGTGCTTGTAGCAGTATTGGAAGAAATGAGTCGAT
The DNA here is from genome assembly GCF_051020985.1 of Nomia melanderi. NCBI lineage: Eukaryota > Metazoa > Arthropoda > Insecta > Hymenoptera > Halictidae > Nomia > Nomia melanderi. The sequence goes on from NC_135003.1 coordinate 13,088,525, forward strand.
GGAATTAGACGGATATTGAGGCTTAGGAATATTATTTCGCAATAATTTAACTCGATTTTGATAGTTTCAACGCTAGAACCGCCATGGATCAAAATGATCTATGATTTCATTTTTTCTGGTTAACAGACAACGGATGCTTCTCTGAAAAAGTACTAGAGAAACTGGTTTAGCAATGGAAAATTGAATTGCACATCAACTGAAGTCTCAGTAATTGCAGTTGAGGTTTCTGCAGAACAATTTCGAAAAGACAATTTAGCTGCTCGATAGTTCTAGTGTTAAGGATGAACTTTGTAATTCTTTGTTCTTGAAACACTGATTTCCGCGATCTATGGAAAGAAACTCTTCTAGGAATGATAGAGTAAGGTATAGAATAAATCTCTGTAAATCTGGTGTTCAACAGATGTGATTCTTCGAATGATGGTGTAATGGTTGGCTTTGTTCATTTTCGAAATTGAATTGCAAACCGAAAGTGTTAGAATTGCAGGAGCTTGGAAACGTATGTGTCCACAAGAATAATTATGAATTCTTGAATTTTGTAAATAAAAATGGGATTCAGGAAACTGTGTTGTAAACGAGGAACTGGCGTTGCATGTGCAAATAATATACTTAATAATAATAATGAAGATAATTAGTTTCCATAAGGCTTCTTTTTGAAAAACTGCAATTATGAGAATGTTTAGAGTAACACTGTTTGCATTAGAACACATCTAATCAACTGACTTGGCGATAGCAGTGCATGGGGAAATCCATGGAACCGAGACTTTCTAAATAGCCGAGCGCACGCGTAATTGGAACATTTTCAAAATCGATAGTCCCCAAAACGAAACTGCGTACAGGATGACTTCATTCTACGTTTTTGGCTGATTTTATCTTATGAGATCTCCAAGATAACTCAACTGCGAATGCAAACATCGTTGTAATTTACTGTAGAAAAATTTATAGATGTGAAATATTCTGAAATACATATACTGAAACACAATAGGCATATGTTTCACAGAGTGTGTAACCTGTGAAGTTATATACAGAAAAATAATGTAATTTTAACTAAACCTAGAATAAATATGATAATTCGTTAAGAAACTCTAACAGTTTTTAATATTAGGTACGTTAGTATTAAGTACAAATTTATAAAATAAGAATTTCATTTTACGACCTTCAACACTCATTATGACAAATATTCATAAGAAGATAATATACATTAATCAACTTCAAACTTGGAAAAAGTTAAACTACGCTTCCTGTAAGTTTCACTTTGAATAATATCTTTACATTACAATAAGAAATACTACAGAACAAAGTCCACAATATCTACAAACTCTTCCAATAATTACCTCACAATTAAACAATCATCGTTACCATCAATCGACAAAGAATTCTACAAAAGCTACAGTCTCAAGCTTCAGCCAATAAAACATTAGATTTCCAATGATTTATCATATCGACATACAATCTAAGATTGTATTTCACCTAAATTGAAGATTTAATTCTAACCTGACCTCTTACCCTTTGACCTATGTTCCAGATTAACACTGAAACTACCACACACATCAAAATGACCCATATCTGATTTCTTCCTCTCGCAATGATTAAAAGATAACAGGTGTTTCTACAAGAAATTATTAAAGAAATTTTTTTCTCACACAAACTGAATTATAAATCGATCAAAGTTTCAATAGATACACTCTTGGAGTTTCTGTAGAGAAATTTCAAAAAGTCAATTTACCTACGACTAATTATAGCGACGTGATTCACTATAATTCCATTGTTTCGTTCAAAGAATGATACGTCCATCTTTTCATACGATCGTACTCGATCTCGCGGTCCCAGTTTTCAATGAATTATTTTTGAGACGTGACGTTATCATAAACGGATGAAAAGCCAACAGTAGTTTCCCACCGGGACAAAACATACGCCCTCCCGTTGCTTTTCCCGCGCGTCACCGGTACATACTTTTGTATTATATACACCCCAATAAACTCGTGACTCTTGCATTACGGCCGTAACACATGCACACGCGTATACTGACGTTACAATTAGAGTCGATTTGCATGTTGCCCGCGTTACGCCCGCTCCACATTTCTCGTTTGAAGAACTGCAACGACACACGAAGCGGGTCGTCGCGCCGTAAAAACGGTATAAATGTTCGCGTCGCGGGATATAATATATTGCCCGGAATAATTAGCGCGCCGACTGCAGCACCGGTTATGCTAGATTGACACGATTCATCCTTTACAACGAAAAATTAATCTTCCGCGCGACGAATTTTTTCCATTCGGCGGATCCAGCGACCTTCGGGAGAATGTGATTTTCGTGAGATTGGGGAAATATAATTTTGGTGGAATCGGTAAAAACGTGATTTTCGTGAAATTGGGATAATATAATTTTGGTGGAATCGGTGAAAATGTAATTTCGATAAGCTCTCGATAAACTTGGCGATACGAAGAGGCCGACGACTGAAATTTGTTTATTCCCAGTCTCTTAACGAAATAAATTGCTATTCTGTGTTTCCGTGAGATTTGTACGAATAAACGATAAATTAAATAAGATAAGGCTTCTAAATATAAAAAATGAATGATCAAATTGTAAACGAAAGGATACTTTCGAATAGAGATCCAATGAGATTTGAGAATATAATTTGAAAAATCTATCCTGTATCGTTCGTAACCAGAGGGAAACTAAGTCGTCACATTAAATTAGCGTTTCACCGGCTACCAAACCTCCGCGATTCGTAAAAACAAATATTATCGTCAATTTATTAGTGCGACCACTCATCCGGCTGCAGCGTGAATAATTAACTTAGCGAATTCGGTGATATATTAACACTTTCATTGATATATATCGGCATTTATCATGCACGCCGTTATCGCTATTTGGACAAATGCATTTCTGCCTCGCGATATTGGCAATTCATAAAGCGCATAAATTCGTGCGCGTTTGAAGGATCACCTGATTAATCGGCCGCTAACCATTCGGCCGGGATCCGCGCGAAACGAACGGCGGCGCGACAGTTTCAAAATAAAATCCCCGACACTCGAGTTATCGAATTCTTCTTCTGGTTTCAGATCGCCCGAAGTCGCCCGGCAAGTGTATCGGCGCGCTGATAAAGGAAAAAACAAATTTGTGGAGCGTAACGACGATACAAAACATGTAATTCATCCCGATAACGCGCGAGATCAATGATATCGTGTTTACGTGTACCTAATTATACGCTGATTTACGACGGACAACAGAATAAAATTATTATTTGCTCCGTACTCGTATGCAATTAAAGAAACATAATGCGAGCGCCCAACGATCGAGCTGTTATTACTGATTTTTCGTTCCGACGACTAGTCAAACGTGTCTTGTGACTTAATATTTATAGATTTATAGTTGTATTCCTTTTATACTCTATGGACGAAGAGAATGATCTCTTAATATCGAAACTTCGATCAAAAGTAGAACATTTACATTCATATAAGTAAACGTCGAGTAAAAGCTGAACGAGCATTAAGTATAGTAACTTATTTCTATAAATAATTATTTTCTTATTTCTTATATCTTATAAATAGTATTTATAGAATATGTCATATTCTTATTTCTTATAAACAATGATTTTTAAATGAATTATAAATCGTTATATTTACTCTTCATTTATTGTTACCAACATTTTTCTTCCACTCGAGGTACATTCAAGAACAAATTCAGAAACAGTGGAGTCACCTCGCCCTGGAATCCCTCATCCCTTGTTACATGCCTATTAACCCTCGTCCACCCCTTAAATCACCGTGACACGAGCTAACGAATATAAAAAGGTACACCCTGTACATAACGCAGAAAAATTATATCACGTCATCTCATAAGTACCGTCGGTTTTCATGTTAAATTCTACTATGAAAATGAACACTTACATTTTTCATTTAACCGTCCGCCTATTGATCATCTTTGCGTACGACCTTCCCCATTTCCGGATTAAAATTTCATACCATTTTCGAAATAGTTCCGCGGTTTTCCATTAAAAAATTCATTCATGCGATATTCATGGGACGACCAAATTTCCTCATTCCAAATGGCGAAACGGTCAAACTTTAACCGATCCTTTCATCCCATTCGTCCGGCAATCGTTAATAGCAGCTTCTCGATTTACGAATTTATCGAAACACATTACTCGCGGGATAACCAAACATTTAAACGCTCCAAATAGGAACCTCCGAATTTAGCGACTGTCCTTCTGTCGCATTCGTGTATGAAACGAGTCCCATTAACGTCACGCAAAGGAGCGAATCGGATCGTCGCCATTCCGGGGTCGCTTTAAAATGCACGAGGACGTGGTATTTTCGCCAATTATCAGGCAAAAACTGCGACTAATTGACGAGTAGAAAGGGCAAGAGGCCATCGCGGGTTTCCGACCCCGGCTCGAATCGGCGGGAATAGATGAAGATACAGCAGGTGCACGGCGCGCGGCCCGCCGAACGTTCGCGCGCAAGTCGGTCAGCGGCCTTCGGATTTTGTCATCCTCTTCAGCGTGGCGTGCCTTCGGGGCTTTACAGGTCGACACATCGCACGCTTAGCTATGTAACTTCATTACCGCAGCATTTAGAAAAATATTCAATTTGATTATATCTCGGATATACGACATAAAAATATATTTCAGTTTCCCAATGTATAACGATACAAGTTGATCTCACTAAAAATCGCACAATTAGCGACTGATCTCGAACGAATCGAACTGTATTGAATCTCCGAGGTGCGAGAAGGTTAAGAGAACTCCAATTCTTAAGAATCTTGACCTTCCGACTGTTACTTCACGAAAAAACTTGCTTCAGTCGTACGAAAACCGAATGCCATTCGATCCACCGACAGGCGAGAAGGTTAAGAGAGCGATTCGTCGCGAGGAATCTTGACCTTCCGATTCCTGTTTCGTTAAGAATATTGTTCGGGTTGCGCGAGCGATTCGATGAGTGCCCGATTCGCCGGCGAACGTGTTAATTATCTAGAGATAACGGGGATAGAGCGAAAGAAAGAAAAACGTGGCGGGTTTCGAGAGCGGCTCTCACTGGTTTTCAAGTGGCCCGGAGTGCGGCGAACACGTCCACTCGTCGGCGGGAGAATAATTATTGCTGAAATAATCTGCGGTCCTCCGAGCACCGGGACACGATTAATATTAGGACAATTAATTAGCCATTATCATGGCCGGGCGAAAATCTAATTTCCTACGCCATTTATGGCTCGCTCCGGCGCTCTCGCTCGGCGAGATTAACATTGATAGGATCGGGCGCGCGATTACTTAGAGAATTTCCATTTTCTCGGGGACCGGAGGATTCTTCGGCGATTCGTGGACGGAATATCGGTGTCCGTTATTAGGAAGTGTGATTAGTTCATCGGGTGCGACGAAATTGTTCTATGGTGGATTTTGTGCATCTGCAACGCGAGATATCTTTGAGATTGTATAGATAGATCGAGGAATTTATAGGAAAGTTTCTGAAGAATTTCCTTCTTTTTTTTATCATTCTTAAGTCGTTGAAAGTGTCCACGGGAAAGTAATATTTTATTCTATGAGATCCTTGAGATTTAGGTGAAAAATTTGATGTAGACTTTTGTAGATAGATTTCGAACAATTGGCGTGGAAGACAAGTTTCTTTGTTCTATTATGAGGTTTGTATCAGTATGTAATGTGTAATATCAATTTATAAGTCTTCTCGTATTTTATTTAATCCTTTTGAAAGTTTTTATTACGGTCGAGATTATAACAGAGATTTAACTCGTAAAACACTGATTATCTTATCAATTATTACTTGACAAAGCGATTGCCTTATCACGTCGCAATGTGTACAACTGAACCGATGCGTAAGCAATAAATAAAGTATCGACGGACTTTCTGTTTGCTACTGTCAACGAAAGTTTGCTCAGGAATTATCGACGACACACGTGCATTATCATAACCGCGAAATGTCGCAGTAATATTTTTATCACGCTCGAGTAGGAGTGAATGCATGAAATACATGAATCCATATCGCATAAAGTGCGTGTACTTCGTCATTGTACACTTCAAATTTTCTTTTAACAATTCCATTTTTATTTATTTAACTCAACTTTTCTCTATTCAATTAATTTTAAATCTTGCCACATTTCCAACGATAATAAACATAATATTAAATTTTCATCGATTAATAAAATTAATAAAACTGATCGTTTTGTATGTGAAAAACGACAAGGTTATGATAAATTCGATTGTTGAATCGACGTTAAGATAGTTTTGTAAATAGATTTGCTAATTAATGTTGATTACAATGGCTTCATGCCATTTTTCAAGCTGCGGGAATAATGTATTCCTCGAAAAATGTTCCACGTCCAAAATTTGACGCAACCGAGGATAATTAATTCATTACTACCTCCGTGAAACCTGTTTCGCCGGGGCGAACAGTCGCGGACGAATCAACGCCCACCTTAGCGCCCACCTTTGGCGACCTTAGCGGCTCCGCACACGGCGAATACCACGTCGTGAACTGTCGAATACTTAGACGGATAAACTCCGGTGATCGGTTCAAATATTTCGTTCAGCTAAGAAAATTCCAAGAGAAACATGCTCCTCCACCGAAACAGTAAAATCTTTGTTTCAAACTGGTTAAAATTTCAAACTGGGAAGAGTAATTGTAAAACTTAATTACAATCGTTCGGCTAAGAAAATTCCAAGAGAAACATGTTTTTCCACCGAAACAGTAAAATCTTCTTTATTTAAAAGTGATTAAAATTTCAAACGGGGAAGAGTAATTGTAAAACTTAATTACAATCGTTCAGCTAAGAAAACTCCAAGAAAACCATGCTTTTCCACCGAAATAGTAAAATCTTTAAAATTGATGAAAATTCTAAAGGGGCAAGTATAACAATAAAATTTAATTCCAATTGTTTTGCTCAAAATCTTTACTCTACTGTTTCGTTGTATTTATAGTAAAAGTTGAATTTTCGTTAAGTCTCATAAATATTATCACGGAATCATTAACAGAGAAAACGAAGCTCCATTCGCCTCGGATTTCGTTAGATTTGTCTATGAAAATGCAAATTCCTGTACGTGCTTATTCGTGGTTTGTTCATTATGAAGTCTTCGTCACGAGTACAGAAACCACATCGCAGCGTGAACTGTCGAACACGTAGTTTTTCCTTCGTATTAAAGATGAAACGTTAGGAACACAGCGTTCGTATAATTCCCAGTTTATCTAGTTGCAAAAATAATGAAAAGCATTGGACTGTCTTGCAACTGGCGGATGTTGGCCAAGGCAACATTTGATTGTCGTTATTATGTAGTAAAGGTAGCTGACCACCGTGCACTAACTTTCCACTAACATTTCAAGTTAACTACAGTGAATACATTTTTCATAAAGTTATCAACACTCGAGTTACGACGACAATAACGAAAATATAAGCAATTAAAACGATACGAAATGATAAAATAATTCGAGAACCTTCTGAATGAAATACCAGAAGCGTCAGCAAAATAATTCGAAAATCTCTTAATTGAAATAATAGAAACTATAACGAAAGAATTCGAAAATCTTTTGATTGGAATAACAGACACGATAGCGAAGCGATTCGGAAACCTTTTAAACGTTTTTAATTACACACTTCGATAAAAGTCGCCGAAAAACTTCCTCGATGACCTAACACTTTCTACTGTCAGTGAACTCAGCGCGCGTAATCATCGTCGTCAGAACTATTTCGCGAGCCGCCCGCCATGCGGTCTAGTTGGTCGTCGGAATTCGAGCGCGCGACGCGTTGCGTCGGTCGCGAAGTTAGCATATACCCCGGAAAATCAACCTGCGCCGTTTCTACGCGGAACAGTTGAGCAAAATATAATCTGATTACGTACTGGCAATGATTCAAATGTAACGATTCATTCAAGTGCGTGCAAATTATTTTCTGTAATCGTCAATTGCTATTAATCTGTAATTGAAATACAGCCAACAACTATCAGTGCGATCAAAAGTCGCATATTAATCATTAGTATTAACTCTTAGCGCTCCACATAGTTTTGCGATATGTCAGCAACTCCTATCAATTTTGATAGTAGACCTAAATTAACAATGTTACATTTCTTAGACCTTTAATTCTCTTCTCAGTACAAACTTTGTATATTTGGAGAATCTAAGAATCTTCAGGTAGTTTTCTTCAAATTCATTAAAATATTTAATATTAGAACTGGTGCAATATTGGAGCCTATAGAGTTCAAAGGGTTAAAACCGATTTGAAGTCTTATATTATATGCTACAAGGCAAGAGACTATTGATATGTTTGCTATAAAATACTTTTTACCGCATTCAAATATGTTGTCTTTAAAAACTACAGCACATTTATGATAACCTCAAAGTAGACGTGCTCTTTACATGTGCTTTCGAACTGGTTGGCATAAACCGGGGATTCCCCTCATTAATTGGACGACATCTACGTGGATAGGATGGTATTAACCCTTTGCACTCGGAAGTTTTTCAGTAGAAATATTTGAACATTGTCTGATGAGATAAAGACGACATTGTTTGAAACTAACTTAACGATAATTCACAGACAGATTAAGCAACGAAGCTATTTCATTTAAATATTTCACATTGCAATAGAAAGTTTCATTTAAAATAGTAAATCTTCAATTTCATAGTTTTGCTGTATCAAATCAAGTGGTGATTGAGACTCACCTTTCGTTAGAAATACTTAACATTCTCCAACTAGACAAAGACGATGGTTTTTTTAAATGAATTCAAATGGAAATCACAGGTAAATTGAGAAACAAAGCTTTTTTATCCCAATATTTCACGCACCAATACATAGTTCAATATTAAATATCAAATATTCTAATTTTTCTGCGTCAAATCAAGTGGCGACGAGTCACTTTTCAAGTGCGAAGGGTTTTGAGTAGATTACTACATATTAAATATTGCAATTTCTCTCATATGATATTAATAAGAGCCCGTTTATGCACTTACCCCACTCCTCAACTGGTTAACGCGAAAAACTCCCCAAAAGCAAGACAAAGCGAGCCGTCCGGATGCATATCGCCTAGCCCGGAATTACTCGATGACCCATTCAACCCCGAGCGTCGCGGAATAAGGGCGGCCGGAATAAAGGTATCGCGGAGAATCCGCAGCGGCGCGGCCCTAAACTCGTAATACGCGTATCTCCGCGCGATTTCCCTGCCGCGCGGACTTTATAGAGGCGCGTAGCGGGTGGATCTACATAAACTGGCGGTAACAGTGTTCCTCGCCGGTGATGTATAGTAATTTCGCTGAGTGGAGGGAGGAACGGTGGGCGCACAGGGCTGTCTCGTTGTAGGGACAGAGGCCGCGGGAAACCAGCAGACGGATGGAACACGGGAGAAACACGGCCGAGAGGAAAGTCATGTTCGCGCGTGTCGTTGCCGGGGCAACCCAGGTCTCTAGGTTTTCCTCTGAACTCGGTCTATTTTCGATGCCCGCGGAAAACGCGTTCACGCCACGGGTCTGGCATGTTTATTGTACTGTACGGACCGGTCACGTGTCTTCGATACCATCGGTCTTGCTGTCTTTGCCGCGACGAGCGGCTTTCGCCGATAGAAACACCGGTAGAGGTCGTCCGATCACACCGAGGGATTAACACGTCGCTGACCGGTCACTCGGGAGGCGCCTTTCGGTCGCCATTTGATTTGACCGAACGAAATGATGAAATTGAAAATTCAATGTTGAATTTTCTGTAATGTGTCGACACACGGAACATCAGAATAAAATAGTTCTGTCGCTCAATTTATACTTTCTTTGTGTTAGTTGCAGAGAATATCGTTGATATTCCATCAGGGAATAATTAACATTTGTTGAGAAAAATACTGTCGAGTGCAAAGGGTAAAATATTTCGTATCTTTGAAGTAAAGAAAACCAAATTAATAAAAATCAATCATTTTTCTCTGTAATTACCACTCGGTTCATACTGTACCTAATAAGCTCAGATATATCTCGTCTCGGACATCCCTCTCAAACATTTCATATTACTAAAAAACGTTTCCAAAGTAATCGTGAAATCTGCAAACGTAATTACGCCATCGCAAACAACTTGGAGCTCGCACGAAAAAAAGTATCCGACCGCGGTCGAGGATTTTCCAAAAGAATTCATCATTTCCGCGTTTTAAATTAAAAGCGGAGCTCCTTTGACATCCGCATCGCTCTAAAAAATCTCTGGTAATTTAAAGTTTCGCGGATTGCGGAGGTCCAGGGATCGCATGAAAATGGGAAATACGGTGGATTACACGGCCCCCAAGTTTTACGCAGGATTTCCCGTGGTTTCTTGTAATTTATTGTCGCCGGGTGCCCGCTATCGTTTATCTAAATACAGATAAGGCCTATTCTCTCGGAGAGTGTAAAGTCGTGCGCCGCGAAATTCACCGAGAGGCGCGACATAATAAGGCAACCGATTCATGATTCTCCCTATACACGGTGGTACAAGCAAATCGCTGCGATTCGTTTTCACAGAAACCATCAGTAGTCCTTGGTGATCATTTCATTTGCAAATTCAACATTTTAAGAACATAATTAACCAGTTAACTGTGTTTGACGAGTATACACGTCATCTTACTCTTAACGGTGCTAACTTTTTCAACGGAGAATTATTTATTTTTTAAAACAAACATGTAATTATTCTTCGTTTCACTTTAGTTTTTCGTTAGGATATGTATTAAGTGATTATTTGATTTTATTGCGCGCACAATGAAAGATTTTTCAAACTAAATTCCACACTTAACTGGTTAAGAGAATGGAATTGTGATAAAAAATGATTCTTCCTGAAAAACAGTAGAGAAAGCACTGTACTTTGGATATTTTATATGTGCGACTTTGCATTTCTCGATTTATCATCATTCAAATCGTAAAGGATTAAACGAATCAGCACCAACGATCATTATGTGATTAAGGTCAACCAACTAATCAAGATCTTCATTACAAGGAAACAAAGTTGGTGAAGTAAAACATTAGACTACAGCAGAGTTGCGTAACTTACTAACTCAAATTGCAAGGTGTTAAATAATTTAGAAGCTGTGATTATGTGATTAACTTCAGCAAACTAATCAGTACCTTAATTAGAAAGAAACAAAGTTGGTAAAGTAAAACATTAGACTAAAGTAAAATTGCGTAACTTGCTAACTCAAATTGTAAAGGATTAAACAATTTAGAACCTGTGATTATGTGATAAGTTCAGCAAACTAATCAGTACCTTAATTAGAAAGAAACAAAGTTGGTAAAGTAAAACATTAGACTAAAGTAAAATTGCGTAACTTGCTAACTCAAGTTGTAAAGGATTAAACAATTTAGAAGCTGTGATTACGCGATTAAGTTCAACGAATCAATCAAGATCTTAATTAGAAAAAAACAAGCTTAGTATCCGCTGTTGTTGAAAAGGGACGGAAAGCTTGTAGCAGTTTATTCAGCCTACCCCGTATATTCGCGAGCGAGGCTGACTTTATCAGCGGAACAACCCCTCCGCTTTTTGCCGATGCAAATCCGAAAATCCTCGGTTAGTATTTTACGTACCCACCGATTCCCGAACGAGCCGGCTGGCGAACGCTGCCCGGAAAAATGCAAAGGGGCACACTTGAAATGCGGATTTGCGTTTAACTGCGTTATCATATGTTTAAATAAATTCCGCCCGACCGTACAGTGGCTCTCGGAGGTAACGCTGAAGCGATCCGGAAAGCGGACGGAGATTCTATTCTGCTGGAAATTTAGCGAATCGAAACAGAATCCTGCTCGCACCGTAAAGTCAACCGATTAAATTCGTGTGATAGTGAGGTTAATAGAAACGGACATATTTATATTCTAGGAATATGAAATTTTACATAAAGATGTGACGGATTTTGTGAGTCTCTTTTTGTCATTGTGAAATCCTGTATTATGTGTAAATATCATTCGATTCTTCTAAATCAAAATTAAGTACTTTTCTATCATTAACTTTCAACGTTTGGAATGTACGTAGATGCAGAATAAATATCAAATTTTCTCTTTTTCGATTAATTTTTGTATTGGTAACTAATGGGTTACTGTTGACAAATTTTTCAAGTACAGATGCAAGAGAAATCATAGAGCAAGAAATGAATGACCAAATCACAAAGTATGATGGAATACTCGCGATTATAAATAAAAACTGTTGCTATTCACTTGCTGAAGAGACTGTTTCTTCTTGTATTAAATTTTTTTATCAATAGCTAATAAATCATTACCGACAAATTTATCGAGTACAGATGCAAAAGATATCACGAAGCAAGAAGTAAATTACCAAATCGCACAATATGATGGAAAACTCGCGATTAAAAATGAAAACTGTTGCTATTCACTTGCTGAAGAGACTATTTCTTCTCGTATTAAAATGTTTGATCAATAACTCACAAATTATTATCAACAAATCTATCGAGTACAGATGCAAGAGGGATCATAGAGCAAGAAGTGAATTACAAAATCACAAAACATGATGGAATATCGGCGATTAAAAATAAGAACTGTTGCTATTCACTTGCTGAAGAGACTGTACGCAGAGTCCAGAAGTTGGAAGGTGCGAAATTCGCGAGAGATGTAATACAACGGGGTTAGCCGCGTCCCGAATCCCCCTATGGATTGTTCCAGGTTAGAGAGGACCGCATCGGTGTCCATATATTCGCATATGCAGCAGGCAAACTTCGGTATGCCCGGCGGAGCCCCGAAGGTCCCGTCGATGCAAATGCGGGAATCTGATACTATTCTTCCACCGTTCGTCGTGCCGCGTGGAATTTCGAACTTACGGAAAGCGAAATTGACGAGCGAGCTCTTGCATCCTGCGAACGTCCTTGGACCACACGAACCTGTTCAGCTGGAACATCAACGGTCGCTGAACAAATTCGTTCGGTGGCCTAAAGTGTACATTTCACGGGAGGCTGGTCGAAATTCCTCGAAAATGCAACAATCTTTGTTTTCTTTTGAAATTCACGACGATTAAAGAATAAGACGAATAAAATACCTGAAGCTCTGAATCGAAGAGAAGCTGACCGAGAAGAATTTCTTTTTATTATTTGCGAAATTTATTGTTTGGGACATTTGTTATTGAGAAAATTATTGTTTGGGATAGCTATTATTGATATAATTATTATTTGAGACACTTATATTGAGAAAATCAGTATTTGGGACATTTATATTGAGAAAATTATTATTTGAGACATTTATATTGAGAAAATTGTTATTTGGCACACCTATTATTCAAAAAATTATTTTTTGAGACATTTATTATCGAGAATACTTAAGAGTTTAAGATTAAAAATTAGTAAGATAGAGAGGGAATACTTTAAAACTCAAAATATACTTAAGAACAGCACTAGAAAAATACCAACATATCCCACAACAGAGAACTCACAAGAAACCTATAAGCTCCACAACCCCAAACTCCGCCAATCTTTCTCACGAGCTCAATTTCAAATTAAACCACGGAACGATCACGCATAACCCAGCACAAAACCCAGGCGAAAAAAAGGCGAACGTTCAAACCGTTGTCCCATTCCGTCGAACTCCGAAAAAACCATAATAATTACGTATAGCCGCGATCCTCGCGCCCATGCCGAAGCCCGAGTGGCAAATTTCGCCGGCGGAGTTCCCCGGCCGGTGGGCATCGGGGGACCACCAGTTTCGAGCAGAAAATAATTATCCATAATCGCCGGAATGTGTTCGCAAGCGGGACCATTATAACTCTTCCGGCTGGCTGGGGGACCGACGCGAAGGAGCATCCGCGATACAGCGGGACAGCAATAAAGATAGAAGGCGGCGGGATGAAAAAGTGGCGCTGGCATTGTGGGAGCGAGGAAATAAGAGAAAGATGGCTCCGTAAGCTACCGACGACACGGGTCATCTCGCTTATCTCGGGCTTAACCAGCCGTTTAGCTCCGCGTCTCGCGCACGTATACACGCGAGGAGGACGCAGGTAACCGCACACGCGCGCCGCGAACATTTTACTAGAGTTGTACGCGTTACCTGATCGCCCCGGCCGCCTCCGCCACCCACGTGAGCAGCTCCTGGCCCGCGGAATTGCACCAGCATCGAGGATTATCCTTGCCAGACGAGGAATTGAAAAGCGCTCTCCGCGGGGAACACGTTCCCGGGACTCGCGGGATATAATTGTCTTGCGGGAAGACGCCATCTTTTCGGTAAACCTGTGGTCCACCTTTGACCCAGGTGCTTCTGGTTTACTTGGATGAAGGATATGGTGTTGGGGAATCGATGATGGGCTAATCGCGTCGCTTAGAAGCTAATGGGGTTAAACATTGAGAATGTTTCGGATGCTGCAAAGAGGACTTTCTTAGAGAATAAACTATGGAATAATGGAAGATATAATATTCTTCTTAGTTATTTAAGGATTTACGTTCCTTAGTTTATTCTACGTGAGAAGGTCCTCTACATTCGAAACATCTTCTCAATTTTTAACCCCGTTAGCTTCTGCGACTCGATTAGCCTATCAAGGATTCAGTAGAATAAATAATATTCTGCTTAGTTATCGAAGGACTTACTCGAAGCTTGCAAAAATGAGAAAGTACCGAGGAATGGACTTAGATGCATTGAATTCCGAGCGACTCGAGTAATGTTCTACAGTCGACGAGATATCTCGGTTCTAGGATGTCGAAGGAACGATATGGACGAGATATCTTGTCATCATTGATGTCGAAGAAACGATGGCATGGATGAGATATGTCGTCGTCATTCATGTCGTCTAGCATCGTGCGTACATCACCAAGATGAGACAGGACTACGTGATCAGAATTTAGTGTTGCGTTCTATTAGTCGACAATTAATCACAGTGAAAGGGATTCTTCGTCCTCTTCGCCGCACCTAACTGCACCGCGTCTAGACAATCGAGTAAGGTCAAACTGGCGACAGGAAGCGTTTTTCCTTTCTCGAATTGGTCGCGGCAGCTTTCGATTTGCCCGCTTCAATAAAGCTCACCTTTGAGATAAAATTTAATCGGCGTTCCCGCCGACGCAACCCGGATTTTCTGCTTGTTAACATTAGTTACGCAAATGTCTTGATTATCGCACGGTCGATAACGTCGATATTGGTTCACCGCGGCGCGTTTACGAATGCGCGCGTGGTAATATTTGCTTTAACCGTGGAATTCCGTGCTGAACCGCGCGTCGGAGCGTTACGCGCGTGTAACTAGCTGTTTCATAATTATAAGATTGAATGGAATAAGCTAACGCGGCGCAGCGTTAGCGAAAAACTCGCGTCCCAGCGTTCGTGCAATGGAAATTATCTATCTGCCGGCCGGGCGATATCTCAAAGGTGAATTGAAACATTTTTATCTAGCGTGAAACAGTTATTGCGCTCGTTTTAAAATTATAATTGTCTCGGAATAAATACGCTCCTCTCGTTGCATTGAATTTTCATTTGAATTCCCCGTTGGCGTGATTTTTGCGAAGTCGGTTGAGTCATAGCCTTTTGTTTCGAATTCGTACGCAATGACCTGGAAATTATTGGATTTAACTGTGGATAATAATTATTAGTTTTTAAATTCAATAAATAATAATTATTAATTATTAGTTTCTAATATCTAATTGTCTGATCGCTGAATATCTAATGATAATATCTGATTACAATGCAATTTAAATCAAATAATAGATGTTGTTCTGTTAATTCGATTTGTTTTATGCTTTCGGATTATGGGAAATGTTGGAATTGATGAAATGTAGACTGAAACGACAATTTCGACAGACATCGTAGAATCGTAGCACGATAATTCATGCATCCGATCGCTGCCACCTGGTCCCATGAAATTATGAATTGTTTTTGTTGCCATCTGTTCGTTAACGCATGAACGTCACGACGACAGCTCCGTGCTTGCAATATGTCTTCCGCAGATAATGTAATTTATAATCGTACAACGTTCACGATTCCGCGGCTCCCTTGTTCCGGAACGATAGACACTGCACTGTGTGACTCGACAATGGAATTAGACACGACTGGACGCGAAATTCAATGCAGAAATAACTTCTAATTACAAACGGGATCGATTATGTTATACAAATATGCGATTCAATGATTTAGTTGATATAGTCGTAAATAACGTGTACCTAAATAATTTTATCGAAAAGAACCAAGAAAATTTCGTTACTGCTTTCAATATTTAAAATAGTTTTCTGATTTATTATTCATACATCACAAAATTTGTTTGCCTAAATCTCTATTCAAAGACACACCTTCGGAAATTTTAACTGAAAATTATATTCGAAGTTCAACAGCTCTTCCTCAATTGAGTTTTCAACCTTTTTTATACTTAATTTTAGAATTATTCCAAGAAAAGTTGAAAAATCAATCAACTCAAACCACAAAACTCAAAAAACAATCATAAGTTAATCCATCAGTACCTTTGCCAAAAACAATGTTAACAAATTTCCCAACAATCTCCCATCAGCCTCTTCAACAGCCTCCAAAACCAACATTCTTCAACAACTACACCTATAATCCCTAAAAAAAAGAAATCAAAAAAACAACCAACTCAAACTCCCAAGTTAATCCCTCAACGCTCCCCCGATACCGTCACGAAAAACAATGTTAACAAGTTTCCCGAGAATCTGGCGTCAACCCTCGCAACAGCTTCCGAAAACGATATTCATCCAGATCCGGCCGAGCGTCGCTCCGCGCCGGAGATACTTATCCGCGCCTCGGAGGTACCGCGAATCGTTTCAATAGATATTTTTTCTTCCGCGCGGGGACAAGAGATCCGCGAGGATCATTAGAGATAAGAGCGGACCATTGTCCGCTTATAAACGTGACTCGTATGAGATAGCAGAATAGGCAGGCCGTTATAAAAGGAGGAGAGCCGGAAAAGAAGGCGGGAGAGCCTCGATTCTTTCTTTCCCCACCCCCGCCGATCCACTCCAACCCCCTCCGGCCATCTTCCGTCGCGGCAATTAATGGCCCGCCAACGTTAATTGTCACCTGCGGTTTAATGCCACGAGCTACGAGCACGGTATTTTGCGCATCTTCCCGGGTATATCTATTCTCTCCCCTCGTTTTTCTTCCGCGCCGGTCCGCCGCCATTTCGTCGTCTTCCCTTCCAACCGGAGATAAACTCTGCGCATCAGCGAGACCCGATACTGTCTCTCGCGATCCAGACGCTGCTCGCAATGCATATCCCGCCGGTTTTATCGTTTTCTTTCTGTTACGGTTTCCCCCGACTCATCACGTGTGCACGGTACGTATGCTGAAACGTATATTTTCAGGGATCAACGATCCGCCGTTGTCGCGCGGCGCACCGAAAAAGGACGGCGACTTTCGCGGCTGCTAAAGTCGGCTACGCGACGGAAATAGCTGGGAAACTGTGGCAACGGGATACGCTACGAGTGGACCGGCACAACCGGGATTACCGTTTCAATTAAGGGTGATTCCGCGATGTTTGCGCAACTGTTTTGCGGCGCGAAATTTGCGAACGGGCCGCCGGTCCCTTTTGATTGGACGACGCTAAATTGCCGCCGGCGAGATTAACTGATGACTCTGCGGCTTAGAAAATTTGCGGTTTCGTGTAAAGGATCCGTGATGATCGTTCGTCTTGTTTTATTTTTTTCGTTGTTCCTTTTGTATCAATTAATTCGCAGTTGCCCTTTCGCTGGAGATATTCGGCGTTTTTAAGTGAGATGTAAAGGACGTTGGAGGTGACTATATATCTTGTGAATGTTTCGAACGTCGATGTGTTGTACAAAGCGTAATATATATAATTATTTCTTGTTTGAAATGACGTAGCAGTGAATGGGGACGTCAGAATATAATAGTGTTTATTACACTTGACCAAGGGTGGTGCCATTGTATGCAAATTATATTGGTTCGTAAAGTAGAAAGTCGCTTAATATAAATATATTATATATATTTGATTTATAAATAGTAATGACAGTGATACGAAGAAGTTAACACGAAGAAATATGAAGCATCTCCGTTTAATCGTATCTTCCATTTTTGGTAAACAACTTTTATTGGAGAATTTCTGTAAAGACATAATTTCCAATTATCTTATTCTATGTTTTCAAGGTGTATAATGTTTCATTTGTGACGTTATGTATCAAACGGTGCTAAACTTAACCGACAGTGTACGTTTAATATAGGAAATCCTTTCTTTTCTTTAATTACCGCGATAGTGTTTCATATCTAAGATAATTCTGCTCGAAGCAAGGGGAAACGAATACAGCCGACGCTCGTCCCGATTACCTCGAACGTTTATCAGATCGACGTTTCGAAATCGATGTCAATGCGCAAGGAAATTAGTAATAAACAAGGAAAACGCGATAACCGATGAATAAGGGAACCGCGCCGCATTCCTGCGCAATAAACGAGCCTTTAATAGATAAGACATTTAATAGTCGCTTCACGGTTTCTTCTAAATGCAATAGGCGTTCGTTATGTCCGACGAGGTGCGACAAAAGTGTGGTAAGAACGGACGTGCCTTGAAAATTTCTAAATATTTTAATATTTCTGTATTCATATCCCGTAATTATTCCAGAATTGCTCGCCAATTAAATCGCCTCTGCGATTGCCCAACGCGAGAGACGCATCTCCGATATGATTTTAATGCTGCATTAACGCGATATATTGCGACGTGGGTCGAATATAATAGAAAACAAACGGTAATTAGTCATACGTTTCCTTTCTCCTCGCTACATCATCTTCGATCGCACAATGATTCTTGGGCCAAGTTTTGAAACAACTTTTGGCTGCGTCTCGTTCCTTCGCAATCGTTGTTTCGCACAGACATGTGCACTGTCGATTATATTTATTTTTTAATTGCATTTATTTTAACGTATCGCGCGATGAAAACGATACGTTGATAACAGTAACTCATCCGAAGATTTCCGAACGTGAGGGTACTAAATAGTTTGGTAAGTGAGTACTGCTATCACGTTAATTAGGGATAAACAGATAACTGATCATCAGAAAAATGCTTCTCTAATGGGCAAGTCGAGTTAATTCGGCAAAAAAGGAAGCTTAAGTGCCCACTATACGCGCCAGAAGCGAGTCACAGTATTTCACGTTCGTTATGGGCAAGATAACTCGGCTCGTTTGGGAACGTCAAGAATTGCACGCACCAGAAACAAGCTAAGAGATTTCATAATTGCTAGGAAAATTGTTTTATTCCTGTAATTGCATTATTAAGTGCATCTAACTGTGCAGTTAGAGTCTCTCGGTGTATGCCTATTAACGACGTTTAATTAATATTATTACCCTTAATTCCGCATAACTGTCCGTTTAATATATTTTAATTAGATAAATGTAATATAAGAAGACATCGAATTAACCGCTGTATCTAATACGTTCCGTACAGCTTAATATCATTAAATGCCAAGGATAACGTGGGAAACGTTAACTACTTTCGCGGATGTTTAAAGAGACCTCTTGAAATTCTTATCTGAAAAATTATTTTCCAATTTTAATCGTTTCTCTTCCATTGACTTAACATTTCCTATAATGACTGTAAAATTAATATATACCGCTAAATCAATTTTATAATCACTATAGGAAAGGTTAATAGAAAACGATTAAAATTCCTTTATAATGATTATAGAATTACCGGTATATATTAATTTTCACAGCAATTATGAGAAAGTCCAAGAGTCAAAGGTAATTACTCGTAAAAAATAATCTCTAATTTAACTTGCTTAAATTTCTTGACATTCCTCAAAATAGTGTTAATAGAGAAAAATATTTTCTCTTAAATTACGAAGTATCGATCACTGCCAAAATTCTAGGTACTTCGACACCTTCGCTGATACTGTCAATATAAGGAAAGAAAATACTCTTCCATAATAAATTAGAAAGTATCAATCACAGTGTAATAATATCGAAGTCGGTGTTACCGCTTCCGATCGAATTGAAATAATTAATACGACGCACACTAATCGACGTGAGAAACGGACAAGAATAAAATGTAAATGTGCTCGTCGGGAACGAAATGTCAAACAATACGGAATCGTATTATCCATACGATCTCTGATTACAAATTCGAATAACGAGCAAATTGAATCGTCATGCGGGGCATGCATTCCTGTCGGCGTGATACGCATCGAATTATACGCGTGCACCGATGTGCGCTGAATTTCTGTGTACCGGCGGATATCAACGCCACTTTTATCTCTGTTTTTACCATTAAGCCGCGTATCGGTAATGATATAATAACGTCCACTCCGCTTCCTGCAGACGGAAGAAACGCGATCGATCTCGAAATTCGATTACAAACTAGTCGAGTACCCTCGAAACGAGTTCTATTCTCTCGTCCACTATTCCAGGGAATTTCATTCAAGAACACGCTTTTTCTTTCTGTTAGTCGTGCTTTTAGTTGCGGAAATTCATTTGGTAATAATAATTTACATATATAGGGAGTTTTCTAACTAATTGTTGTACATAGAAAGGAAATAGATAAAGAATAATTGATATATTTGAAAGAATTCGCAGATTAAAGTGGAATTTTTTCAGTATTCTTAGTGTGCTTATTATCCAATATGTTTTGTTACTTAAAAAGAGACTCTATATTATAATTGTTTGTTGTTTAATATATTTTAATATTTAAGAATATCAAAAATACTGAGCATTGTAAAGGTTTTCAATGAAATGCTTTGTACAATTTAGTTGTTATAGTTGTGCTCAATTGAAGAGTATAGTCAAGATTAGAGTTCTTAAGAAATATTGAAAAATAATATTTACAATATTTTGTTAGTTATTACACGAAAGAAGCTAATCAACGTTTCACGTAGCCACGAGTTCGTCTCTTCGATATGTCGGCCGGAATTTTCGGTTTCAAATTACGACATATATTTTACACCTTCGCCTCAACTTGCGTCTTTACACTTTATCTCCGGCCGAGACACTCTTTCCCCATGAAATATTTTCCACCGTGTTCGTATACAATTCATAGAAAGTTCCAGGGGTCGACAGCCTATATTATATGAGGAAGTAAGTTTTCGCCAGTAAATTTTCCATGGGACACATTATGCGAGTATGTTCGGACACGTGACGCCCGTTGGAAAAATTACGATCCGGCGACTCTGCAAATATCTATGGATACGTATTAACGCTAAAACCTACCGAGCAGTTAAATTGACTTTCTGAAATTCCTCTGTAGCAACTTCAAGGGTGCAACTATCGAGACTAATTGATTTGCGATTCAGTTTGCGTATTGCTAAATCAATCGCCTGGATAATTTCTCAGAGAAATATCCGTTATCTTTTTAATGACTGCGGAAAGAGGAAATCAGGAATGGGTAATTTTGACTCGTCTGGTAGGTTTCGCGTTAAAATGACACATACGCAACCCGCATAACCAGTAAATCAAGCCGCGCTCTTTCCTAAAGGTGAGAAAAACTCGGCATGCCGAATTGTCATGGAAAGTGATTAAACGTTAGTTTCAGGAAAGTATGAAACTTGATAAAAATCACGAACGTAAGTGATCAACGGAAAACATCCATGTACGCTCTTTGAATGTTGTAGTTACGTAACTTTATTCGATGGCGCCTGAAGAATGCAGATGCACGAAAATGCTGAACAAACCTGAAAGACGATGAAATTAGAGAGGAGCCTTCCTCGCGAGTACCCTTTGGAAATTCATATAATTCCTAATGATTGATTATAAAACAGCCCTACACTCATTCATAATTAATATCCACTTTAAAAACAAAATACTTTACTATTAATATCCATTTTAAAAACAAAATACAGATGACAAGACCTACTAGAAATTTAGCATTCACAGTAATTAAATTCGTCTTGGAATCTTCAATACGTCAACTTCTTACTAATACTCCCTATAAAATTATATTAACAAATTATCTATATTAACACTAGATCTACGCACCCATCAAAACGAGTCTTAATATTCCTATTTCACAATTAACATCTTCAAAATATCCATCATAAACAACTTTGAAATCAAATACAACTCAAAACCTTTCGCAGATTCTGCTAAACTAGATATCGAATACTTAAAAATCACAAAGTATAAAGAAACTACACACTAACTTCTTGCTATTTGAACAGCTAAACCTCACATTCGCACTCTGGTGTTCCAAACATGAAAGTTCGACCTCAACAAAGGGGTGAACCTCGAATTTCAAACACCTAAGTAAACGAATACCAATGTCTCAACGAACAATAGAACAAACTTTACGGTGAACGTCCGTAAAACCAGCGTTAAAGGTCAACCGTGTCGTGTAAATCGAGAGTTTGATGTGATCACGGGACAACATAAATTCACGGTGGCCGTGTCCGCGGCTCGCGAGGCGGCTTTTATCTGCCCGGTAACGACCGCGTGGCACGGCTCGCGGATCGCGGGCAGATAATCGAGACGGGGAGGAAAAAATGGGAGCAAGTGTGCAGAAAAGTGCGCGATGCCGTGATAGGATGTTCGAGATTCCTTGCACGAGAGCCTGCCTCGGCCCGCGTGGGCGGTTCGTTCCGGATTCCTTGTCCACCTCCACCGTCCGCTGTTCGTTGTTTAGTCAGTCTCTCTTTCGTCGTGCGTCTCCGCTTTCGTTCTCTCCTCTCCTGCCTCCCCTCTTCCCCTCCCCTCGTTCCATCGGCGTTCAACCTCTACCACCTTCTTCTCGTTCACGGCACAGTAGGTGCATGCCTTTGTGAATTCGTCACCGCGCCGACCCTGAGACATCTCTCGAGGGTGGACGTCTACATCGGCTCCCCAAGCTTTTCAGACCGCGCCGTCGTATCATTACCACGCGTTACCACCGCTAATTTACTACATCCTCTTACGCTTCTTCTTTGGACGACTTTTTTTTCCTTTGAATCCTTAAAAGAGCAAAACTCCTGGCGAGCGATACCTTTTTTTAGTGGACACTGTTAATTAGGGGATGAGACAGTTCGGTGTTCCGTAGTTTTGACGGGGAGATGAAGGAGTTTGCGGATGAGGTCTTTCGGTTTTTGATAGGACGCCTGAGTCTAGATATTCTGATAGTAGTTTTCAAGTTTTATTTCATTCGTTTAATGATAATGTTATCCCTGATGTACTGTAACATCTTACCCTTCTTCTTTGGATGACTTCTTTCCTTTGAATCCTTAAAAGAGCAACACTCCTGGCGAGCGATACCTTTTTTTAGTGGACACTGTTTATTAGGGGATGAGACAGTTCGGTGTTCTGTAGTTTTGATGGGGAGATGAAGAAGATGGTAGTTCTCAAATTTTATTTCATTCATTTACTGATAATGTTATCATCTCTAATTTACTGTAACATCTTAAGCTTCTTCTTTCGATGGCTTTCTTCCTTTGTACCCTTAAAAAAGTGAAACTCTTGGCAGGAGTTCCCTTTTTAGTGGACGTTGTTAATTAAGGGATGAGAAAGTTGGCTATTTCGTAGTTTTGATAGCGGAATAAAGAAGTTTGTGGATGAGGATCTTGATTTTTTGACTCCTTAGTCGATTTTAGTGGCTATATTCTTTTCAGTTGCTCCTTTGGATAGCTTTTTTCCTTTGAATCCTTAAAAGAGAAATCTCTTGGGTAGCGAATTCCTTTTTTATCAGACACTCTCAATTAGGAAAGAGAAGGATTAATTATTTCCTAGTTTTGATGATAAGCCGGTGGTTGTTTAATCTATTCAGACTCCGATGTCCAGATTCAATTGATTTAATTATAATATTCGAAGACACGTACTCGCCTCGTCATACCGCGCTGTATCATCATTAGGTACTTGTTACCACTAATCGACTACATCCTCTTACTTTTCCCTTTCTCAGCCAGTTCCTTTTAACTCATTTACAAAACAAAACTCCCGTGATAGTTAAAGAATTATATTGAGGACAACGGACAATCGCGAGAACCTTGGGGGTTGATTTCACGCTGTCAACGTGATTTTCGTCCGAAAAGGAATTTCCATGATATTTATCGTCCCAGACATTCTTGGTAATGAGCGTATGGCTTGTTAAAGAGACCAAGTGCTGTGTGCCGTCTGCACGCGATGCACATCCGTTCAAGAATCATTGTCTCTAAGGGTCGCAGGAATAAACCGATTTCGAGGCTGTCGTCGTCGCGTGTCATCTCGCGACGCAAAAATAGGGATTCTAACAATCTTGTAACCAGTACCGAACCGAAACCTATTTAACATAATTCTCAGAATTTATTAACAACGCCTGTATCGATCTTGATCGAGGATTCAACGAAAGATCAAAGTGAAAAGAAGACGAGGCGAAAGAAGTTTCTTTGAAATGTTTTGAAATAATTAATAGTTCATTTCGAGAATCAATAGGAATTTAATAAAGCAATGTTTTTAACGAATTATCCGATGGAAAGTAATAATAAATGCTTTCGCGTTTAAACGTGTTCAAAGTAACAATGAATTTCTTCGCGTTTAATTGCCACATACATTATTAATCGTTTAAATTCTTTGTTATACCGATCTGTCTTTTTTCGATTAATTACCGCTAACAAACATTGAACTGAAAACTTAATCTTACACTTCCCTGAGACCAATTCATCCTGCGCGCACTTCGTTTAATTGTGCACTCTTTTCGTAGCTCGTAAATGGAAGTGTGCTGAGCTCGGGTTACACTTAACCTGCTTCGCGAACCACGCCTTTGCCCAATTTATCTTCCCGGTTTAGCGAGAAATTCCGCGACTTCCTTCGCGATGTTATTATCAATGTATCAATATACACTCTCTGTTTACACAATTATGAAAACATCAAAGATTCGGAAAGATAATGTCGTTATGCACTGCTGGCCACGGTTAAGATTGTGTTTCGAGATTATTGGAATTTATGTTACGAACAGATTACAGTTGTTAATTGTCACTGATTTAAAATTGAAACTAAGGTAGTTACAGTCTGGTATAATTAACAATTAAGGAAAATTATTTTCAGTTTAATCAAGAGGTGCGTTTTAATGAATTTTCACGTGCAATCGCTGGTTACCGATCGGAATACATTTCCTCCAACTCCAGACACGTAGAATTCAATTATATTTGAATGTCAGTTCGTTAAACAGACTCAATTACTGTATAATTTCAACATTTCGAGACCTAATCAAATAATCAAAATTAGAATTACAAGATGTAGGTAGATAAAACCAATAAAACTGTACGAGAATGCACTAGGAACGTTTTATCTCTTGAAGCAAATGCAGTCGTACCAGCTTTACAATTTCATTCGGAATATTACATCTAGACTGCGTATCTTTACGCAAATTCTAGTTTTTATGAAGGTAATTAGAAAAATAGTAGTACTATGGAAAAGAGTTTTTCTTAACAAATGTTATAAAGAGTAAGCTTTGAACATTTTATATAA
Source organism: Nomia melanderi (assembly GCF_051020985.1). Taxonomy (NCBI): domain Eukaryota; kingdom Metazoa; phylum Arthropoda; class Insecta; order Hymenoptera; family Halictidae; genus Nomia; species Nomia melanderi. The sequence goes on from NC_135003.1 coordinate 13,113,778, forward strand.
CATTATATCGTGCGCATTCTGTGCAATTTTATATTTTCAAATTTCTCATAAATGCATAGAAACCCGCAGTTTAAGGATGATAAACTTTTGTTAGCGTTTCCAATTATTCGCAATACCTACCAGCTAAGGATGATAAATTGTGGCTGCACGGCACGATAAAATATTTTAGTTTTAGGAAAGTAATTACGGGGCAGGCATTGTGTAATTTCTGCTTCCCCGACGTGAATCTCGTAAACTGTGAGTAGCGCTGATGTTTTTCTACCGACGAGCGTACAGACGGAACTTAAATACATCTTTCCCCTACCACGAGAACGGGAAAGAAGCGAGGCGCGTATTCACGTTTCCCTTAGTTTCGCCAACAGAAACCTGATAAGCTTAATCTTTAGGGTTGGAGTATTTGTTCAACTTTCGGTGTACACGCCGAAAATTGTTGGCGTTTACGCCCCTTTAGCGGTTTATTGCTCGCTGTATTTACAAGGTGTCCCATAACCCGCGTTAGGGACGCCACATTAGCCAGTCTACTTCGGAAGATAAATGAAAAAACGTGGAATTCCGTCGACGGAGACTTTTTATCGTGAAAAGAACTTCTCTGTTATCGCTTTTATCTTCGAAAGTAGGAGGAAATTTAGCGATTAACTGTAATTAGTTATGCGAATGGAAAGTAAAGGGTTTTAGGAATTGAAAGTTAGGAATTTCGAGAAGTGAAAATTAGGAATTTTGAGGGTTCAACATTAGGAATTTTAAGAGTTCAAAATTAGAAATTTTGAGAATTAAAAATTAGGCAATTTAAGAGTTAAAAATGAAGGATTTTGAGAATTAAAAATTAGGAGATTTAAGAATTAAAAATGAGGAATTTTGGGAATTTAAAACTAGGAATTTAGAGAGTTCAAAATTAGGAATTTTGAGAATTAAAAACTAAGAATTTAAGGAGTTCAAACTTAGGAATTTTGAGAATTACAAACTAGGAATTTAAGAAGTTCAAAATTAGGAATTTTGAGAATTAAAAACTAGGAATTCAGAGAGTTCAAAATTAGGAATTTTGAGAATTACAAACTAGGAATTCTGGGAATTAAAAATTCGGAATTTTGAGAGTTCAAAATCAAGAATTTGAAGTAATGTTAGAATTCACCCGAAATGATTAACAGCAACGATAATTCCGAATTTACAACAAACCGAGCTATTCAAATTTTCGCCATTACGCGCAACCAATTCCACCAAATCCGCCGGTAACATTTCCTCGAGAAACCCGTTGCGATACAAGCTAACACACCACCGAAAACCATCTGAAGAACGTCGATCACTCGACGCCGGTACGCCAATAATCAACTGCTCAACATCATTAACGAATATTCCAATTAACACAGGCATCTTCGCCGGACCGCATATTACGAAATCTCCCATAAACATCGAGATATTCGCGGAGAATCCGCTTGCGCGCGCTAAAACCGAAAACGTCCCCTTTTTTTCGCCGGCGCGATGGGCACGACGTCAAATATGGAAATCGCGCATGCGAAACGGGAGTGTTCGGAATGTTTGGACTCCCGTTTCGTTTTTCTCGCTCGATCCGACTCCGTTTGTCCCGTGCGGGAAGAAAAGGAACGAAAACGCGGACGCGCGCGCGCTCGCCGCCGCAAAAATCCTCTGTCTCGGCGACTTCCCGGCAAGTACTCCTCCGGTGCGCTGTGACGAAATAGGCACTTCATCCAGCGTCGGGGATCCTTGATGTTGGTTAAGACGGTACTTAAAACCGGGTAGGACATTTTAAGGTTACGACTCGCCAACAGTCGCCGTGAAGAAGACACGTAAACCCGGCGCGCACGCCGATTTATCGCCGCAAAAGGGAAGATTACGCGGCCATTTTTGTCCCTCCGTCGAAGAACCGAACGCGATATTTAACCCTTTGCGGACGAATGTCGACATTCCGGAGAAATCGAATATTTCGGATACTAACAAGATACCTTTTCGGCCAGCGCACGCTGACGTCTCGACGAAACTGACGCGAGACATTTCGCGCAAATGAATTCCGTTCCTCTACTTATATAACGTTGGAATTGAATTGTAAAATATCCATTGTCACTGGAGAAACTTTATGATATCTCCAGAATGTAAACAAAAATATAACCGCCGTATACTTTGATGTATAACTTACAATTTTTGTCTGAAACATTTGTCTGTATCACTCATACTCATGAAGTTATTGAGTTTTATTTTTTAAAAATGGACGTTCTATGGACGAAACTCTCAATTCGACTAGATAACGAAAATTGGTTATCAATGTGTTGCTAAGCAGTCCCTTATTCAAAATGATTTTCATTTGAAAAATACAAATTTTATGTAAATGAATACCGTTTCTCGATTCATATAACATTGGAATCAAACCGCAGAATATCCATTATCATTGAAAAATCTTCATAATATCCCCGTAATGTGACAAACATGTAACCACCATATGCTCAGCTCTATACCTTCCAACTTTTATCTCAAACATTTGTTTGTATCGCTCATACTTTCGAAGTTTATTAAGTTTCATCCATAAAACGCCGCACTGTGCGACGTCTTCCTCTTCAATTGGACTGTATCAAGGTGAATTCGCTGGCTGGTATCTTCATCGGTTTTTATCAGTGACTGGCTGTCAAAGCCAAGCCACTTCGCGACTCTCCCGTTGTTCCTCTTCTCCTCCGCGCGGGTCGCGTAACCGAAGCAAAAAATTGTTGGTCTACCGAGTTTAGTTCGCGACGGGGACTGCAATCTATTACACGTCGCGATAAATCACGGAAGTATATAACCGCTACACCCCGAACATGATTTACGTTTATAACTGTACATTTATCGTTCAAGAAACCCGCGCTGTTGTCAATTTACAAGGTAAATGATTTACCGCCGTCCCGCGAATTTACATTCTGCTTCTTCGACGTGTAAGAATACAGTTCTGATTGGCCGCCGCGTGCCACTTTTCCGTGCGAATCGCGCATCTGGCAATTCCTTCGTGCCGGTAATATTCAATTCCGCGCGCCACCGGATATCGCGAATAATTAATTCTCTTCGTTCGGTGTTTACGGACCACTCGAACTTCTTTATGAAGACTTTTGTCGTATTTTATACGCGTATTGATCTCTCCATCGGCAGCAGCCTGACGCAGCTTCTTCGTTTATTCCATTGTTACGCTCCGCTGATAATCGTTATTAGGTCTATTTTTGGAAATGTTAATTTTGTAATGGGCGCGTGGTGAATATCGTTTGCTCTCTTCGATCGTTGTGTTTTGAAGTGAACGTCACTTTTTTTAACAGCCTGTACGTTGATTTGTAAAGTCTGTCAATATTATTTTGTCATCACTTTTATCTTTGATAATAGGAATTTTTGTGTGTCTTTTTGTGAATTGCTAAGTTACTTCATTGTTCAATTCTTCAACCCCTTGTACATTAATTTGCGAAATTCCATCACAGTTATTTGTATTTTTGAAAATGTCATTTCTTCGATGTACGTTCAATAAGTTCTTATTAGCACCGATCATCAATACACACCCTTAACCTAACTCCCATTGTTCAACCCCTCGCATACCAATCTACGAAACACAAAATCACAATTACTGCTTCAACAATCAATACTCCAATAATTTAATAATCAACTACTTCCTATAATTATGACTTTTTAAATATATATTGAACAAGTTCAACCACTGCACCCTCGAAGTATTCCTCTTCCCCATCCCCTACATCAATCCACAAAAATCATCACGATTCATACATCGATCCCCAAATACACAAAGCAGCAATCAATCCTTACAAAGAAGAAATCATTCTTACCAACTTTAATTACCACTGCACCCCTAAGAATACACATCTCCCTTTCACCCCTGTATAACTATAAAACCTCATCTCATCGCAATTACCGCGTCCATCGCTTCGAACCCGAACCGTTCGGCGCGGAACGCGCGACGAATACTTTTCGCTGAATTTCCACCCTCAAAGCGTTACAACCCTCTTCGCCAATGGGCCGCGCATCAATCTACGCGATTCGTCACGTCACAATCAACGGTCCAATAATTTCTCGCGCGGCCCGAAGTGGCCGGTGAAAAGCTGAAAGCTCGGCTGCGGATGCGCAACGCGGGAGACCTCGACCGGAGAACGATGGAGAATCGAGGCCGGTCTGTTCTAAGCCATTATTCAATTTACTTTCGGATATTCAGAAATATGATTTACGCCGATGGCCGTAGGGAGCCGCGGCGACGACGCCGCTGCAAGTTCGCGCGGCAACGTTCCCGAGTTCTACGGGGGCTCGCCGCGATTTATCGCCCCACTATCAGAGATGTATTTTCATTTTCCTTCGTCCCTGTAAAATGTACTTCGGAAGTTGAGCCTGGCGGCGCGCAACTTGCAACCTCGCTGTCTCAATTTATAGAGCGATATTGGATCTCCCGGGGCTGGTACACGTCTCGCGGGGCGAAACTTGCCCGAAAAGATTTTTTACAAATTCCTCTCTATCAACGGACTGTTAGCTGATGAGACTTTAACAGACTCGCGGAACCCGTGAATTTTCCGTTAGTTTTAACCCTTTGCACTCGAGAGGTGACTCTCAGTCGCCATTTGATTCGATGTAACAAAATTACAAAATGTTCTATATAATATCAAGTTTCGTATGATGCATCAATATGCGAAATATTTCTATAAAATAGCTTTGTTTCTTGATTTACGTATGTTTTCTCATTAGCTCGTTTCAAGTAATGTCATCTGCGTCTCATAGGGAAGTATCGAATGTTTCTAGTGAAACGCTTCCGAATGCAAAGGCTTAATACTGTGTTTAACATGTAGTCTAAAGGACTGTTGGAAACCAACAAATTGAAATAGAGAAAATATTATTTGATGAACCTATGAACAGCAGATACTAATAAAACATAGGATAAAGATTCAGTTTAGACTGAATAAATATTTCTTTTAATTCTCCAACTTGTAATATTTCAGATTCCAAACTTTCTACTGTACAAGCACTGAAGACAACTAATTAACATTCAACACGATTGTCAGAGTCTAACGGATAAGTAGAAAAACATTGACGTCAAAAATTCACGAATTTCCCTTCGTACGAAATAAATTTCTAGTTCTACGAATAAACGAAAGAACGGCGTGGGCTCCCATAAAGAGGAGCGTTATAGAGTACATCAAAGGACTCCGCGTGCCCGCGTAAACAAGTGAACGTCCCCGGATTTCCTGGACTGAAATTAATTTAAGCCGGCCCAACTTAATTCAAAGCCCGCGAATTTTTAGCGTTTGATCATTTCAAAGCGGTCCCGTTCATTCGCGGTAAGAAAACATTGAAAACACTGAACTCCACGCGTGTATCAGATCCGCTTTCCCCGTGGAATCGGCGTGCATAGAAACTCGCACGGAAAACACGCGTGAATGGGAGCAGTTTTTTTTTTTAATTTCAACGATCGCAGCAACGTCGACGCAAGAATATTCAACGCGCTTCGTATTTGTGTTAGCCATTACACTCTTTTCAATGATAAATATATTTTCCTCGCGTCCATCGGCGGTTCGGCGTTACCGGTAGCTCACGCAGAAAATCAGCAAGAGCGCAAAGGTTTAATACGCGATTCCTGTTCGTTTTTCTAAAAAGTGTCGCCGCTGATACGACTCGCGGCGCAAAGGGTTCGTATTTATTTCTACAAAGTGAACGGTGGAAAAGGTATTCGAAATTTCAACCGAGAATAACACCGTTGTTGCCCGCCGGCGAAAAGCATTACGTTCGTTACGAGATTCACTCACCTTCGCCTTTTTTCCACGCGTGCACGATGAATTATCATTAACGAAGCACGCGATCGCGTATGTACGTAGAACGCGCGCGCTTTCAGCCCCGTCGGACCATTATTTAACGTTTTCGACCGGCGAAGCCTGAAATCCGCGTTTTTATTGATGCGCCGCGTGTTCAGCCGGCTGTCAAACCGACCATTTAACAATCTACGCGTATGAAGAACGAAAGAACGGCCTCGTGAAAAAAAGAGCGTCGTACACTGCCGCCGATGGCGCATACGCGCGCGCGACCGGCGACGTATTAAATGGCAAACGGTGCAAGTGAAATGCGGAAATTATTATCGGCCGCGTTCCGCGAATGGAAATCGCCGAATAAAGAAGGAATTTCGGGCGTTGCTTCGCGCGAAAAATTAGCATCGTGCTTTATGGTGAAGTGTATTATGTTTCAACGGATGTGATTATGTCCACGAGTTTAAAATGAACATCAGCTTCCTGGGAGATCTCTCTTTTGTTGTTCTAGTCATTCGTGTCTCCTTTTATTTCGAATTGTGATCATCATTTTCGTGTGTTAGCGCGATTATAAGGAAACTGACTTGCGTCGAGTTGAAATGAAAGAAAAGTTTGGAAAGCTGCTTCGGATTTGATCGAATGAAGTTCGAAAGAAATTTTCTTAGGAAAATTTACTTAGATTGTAGACTGTACTGATTATTTCCTTATACTGGTACAATGCCAGTCATATTAATCTCTATGCGTTAAGGTCAACCCGAAATTGAATGGATTTATTAATTGTATAAGCTTTATTAATCACTCCCCATATTATCGCAACGTCAATCAAACTCTTAATCTCTACGCGTTAACGTCAACTGAAAATTGAAACAAAAATTCGTCAATTTCAGAAGCTTTGTTAATCATTACCCCATATTGCCACAATGCCAATCACATTATACTAACCCTTAACACTCCAGGTTGTTTCGTAATCTATCAACAATTGCAACTAATTTTTATAGTATTCCCAGCGAAAATTAGAAATGCTATAACGTTTCTTCGGTCTTTTATTTTCCTTGTTAGTACAAAATTTGGACGTGTGGAAAATCGAATAATCTTCGGATAGTTTCTTTAAGATTCATTGAAACATTTAATATCATAACTGGTGCAATATTGGCGCCTACAGAGTTC